>NW_006913053.1:3038691-3584154 GCF_000271625.1 Coniophora puteana RWD-64-598 SS2
TGGGGCAGAGGTAGAGAAGAAGAGAAAACGAGGTGTTAAGGGGTTGCTCGCCATCGTCGAGGGTATTCAACGGCGAACACTACACGTTGAAGGGCGTCAAAGAAAGGGAATCAGAGATCGTTGGAGGCTCGGGCTGAGTATTTGAATAATCTCTTGTCATTCTTGTCATCCGTGTCATCATCCACATTCTTGTCATACCACTGCCAGGTCATACGCATAACTACACAGGGGTCTCGTCGGTGGCTATACCATTTGCCGCTCCGCTTTCCCCACTTCCCCGCGATTCCACTTTCCTCACAAGCCGCATCTCTTGACGACCCCAAATCAAGTTTCCTCAGCATACACAGGCAATTTTCATATTCCGTTGCTCGGATCATCCTGCTGTGCGGTAACCAAATACTATGCGTGCCATGATCTCAGTAATCATCTCCTCGACTCACTACCTCCTTCGCCGTCGGCCGCAGCAGAATAGTGTGCTCCTATGTGAAGATGGTCAGCACTGCCTTGCCAATGAATGGACATCTAGAAACGCACGAATTGGGCTGTCATTGATCCTCGCTGGTCCACAAGCGGTGGGTATTCCTGTACAATACCTTGCTGCACCAAATGATTCAGCTATAAAATCCAATGATTGTTAGCACCGGGCGGTCGATGGTTTGTATAATATGCTATTTACCCCGAGCAAGTACTTGCTTTCACCCTCGTGTTCCAGGTATCGCCGACAGAAAGCAAGAGTATTGAACTTTTGCGTGATCGTGTTAAGCAATGACTTGGCCGATGTTAGTCTGCATGCCCAGTGATCAGCCAGCGACTATCAATAGACCAGAGGTGCTGCACACCTTAATGGGACATGAGGAGCATCGTCCATTTTGGCATAATGTGACACCTCGCCCTGCCAAGTAATTCAGCTTGGGCTTTCATAGTCTCGGGAGGATCGTATCTACGCACGCTTTCGATTACTCGCCCTCGGCCAGTGCTACCGAATGTTTCGATCGCAAAGTATTCTCCCTCTTCCATCTTCGTCTGGTCGTCAGTTGGGATGAGCGGAACTGATTTTCCACCTCCGTGGATTGAGTACCGTCCAATCGAATGGCCGCTGAGATTCGTGATTGATTTTACTGGTGATATCACAAGTGAGCATCTAGAATTTAGATTTACGGAACAGATGCAACAAACCTGGCAAAATCTTGCCGTTCACCTCGACTTCATAGGACTCCATCGTCTCCTGTATTATACCACCGAGTTCACCTAACCGTGCATCGATGCCTGCTTCCTGTGATTGATGAGCAATATCGAAACGGGTAAGATAACGAAACAACTCTACCCGAATCCCAGCATTCGTCGCTGCCTTGACAGCCTCAAGGAGCCTATCGTACGTCGGATCGAAACACAACGTAAATGCCGAGTCCACAATCCGCCCTTTGACCTGTACACCAAAATCGACCTTGAGGACATCTCCATTCTCAAGCTTGGACGTGTCTCCCGGGTTTGGCGTGTAGTGTGCCGCGACGTGGTTTCGACTCAGGCCCGTCGGGAAGCCGATCCCAGCCTCGAGCCCGTCTGCCTCAACGAGCGCGCGGACGCTGTCCTCGATGTAGTCCGCGATCTCGACCATAGACCGCCCAGGCTGGATGAACTTGCGCGCCGCCCGCCGCACCTGTCTGTGCACCTCGCCGCCCCGCCGGATGTACTCGTATGTGAGCTCGGGATTCTCATTCTGGATGCGCTCGAGATGGCGTTTCTCCTCCGAGGTCGTGCGCCAGGTGTTGCTGAAGAAGAGAAAAGAGTCGGCAGCCCGCACGGTCAGCGATTCGTTCTGAGGGGGACGGGGGGATCGCACTCATTCTTGTAGGGCACGGATTCGCCTTCGGGGTAGTGCCCGCCGGGGAAGAGCTTGCTGATGGGGATGCGAGGGGGCTCTGTCTGTTCAGCCTTCTTCTTCTTGGACTTTTTCTTCTTTTTCTTCTTCTTGCCTTCACTCAAAGCAGCCACCGTAACACGAGTTATATACGCGAGTTTGATTGTCGCACACGAGAGGTATCAGAGCAGTGTGGGGTGGCATCAAATAGCGCAAGCAGAATGAATGATAGTCAGGGTCGTTGAAGCAGGAAGTGTGGCCAAAATTGAAGCAATTACGAGATAAGGGGTATCCTTGATCAAACGATGTCTTCAGGAGGAAAGAATGGGCACGAACCTGCACCAGTGCCTTCTTCGGGAGCCCCTTCGTCGTCTATTTCCTCACCCTCAACTTCAGGCTGTCTGTTGTTGAGTTCTTCTACAGGCAAAACAACGGCAGGCGCCATTCTGGCAATACGTGAACGAAGGAATTGAGAGCCTTGAGGAGGCTCCCACTTGCCGTAACATCCGTTCCGCCGTCTAAAAGCGGTAACCGAGGGCGGGGCCGCGCCCTTCTTACAGCGTGCTTACACCGGGCGGGGTAAACACGACGGAGCCGACGGGGATTCCCACATATCATGGCAGGGTATGAGCCCAATTTTGTCATTATACGAGACGAATATAAGAGAGGTGGAACATCCGATAAAACTACACTCGACATATAGATACATAGCGAAACACGATCAGGCACCGAATCCGTACAGCGTACGCCCGGAACGCTTGAGGGCGTACACAACGTCGAGAGCAGTGACGGTCTTTCTGTGAGCAATCAACAGCGTAAGACGATGATCTGGAGACAATAGCAAGGAGGACGAACCGCTTGGCATGCTCAGTGTAAGTAACGGAGTCACGGATGACGTTCTCGAGGAAGATCTTGAGAACGCCACGAGTCTCCTCGTAGATGAGACCAGAGATACGCTTCACACCACCACGACGGGCGAGACGGCGGATAGCCTGGTAAGGGGTGTTTAGCATTGAATGGACATTGAAGGCAAATGGGGAAGACGTACGGGCTTGGTGATACCCTGGATGTTGTCACGCAAAATCTTGCGGTGGCGCTTAGCACCACCCTTTCCGAGACCCTGTGTGTCAAAAATAGAGGTCAGCATCTAGAGACGACTGATAGTGCGCCAGAGCCATAGGGCTACACAAGTGTGCACATGAGACAAGTATGAACGCACCTTGCCACCCTTGCCACGGCCGGACATGTTTAGTTGATAAGTGTTGCGGAGATTAGGTGATGTGGTGAGTAGGTGTGAGCGAGGCTGGTCGCTGGTGGTGGTGGTAGGGAAGAGAGGAAGATGACGGTTCCGCGCCTCTGTCGCGTTGTTTATAATTGGACACGCAGCGTCCGTCACGTGTATTGCCTCAATGGCCGCGTTCAACAAACAAAGTAAACAAAACAAAACGCGTCGTGTTCAGTCGCGTCTCGGCTAACACGACTCCCGCCCCTGAAGCACGCATTCCATTGGCATTCTTCTTGACTGTCATCACCAACGACATCGTGTCATGGCCCGTGCACCCGACATTCTCACTAAAACTCTCTGGCACGCGGACGATCGCGACGGCGATGTCAACGTGCCAGCCAATCGCCCCCGAGTCACACTCACCTTTGCCCAGTCACTCGACGGCAAGATCGCCGGCGCTGGCGGCGCCCAGCTTGCCCTGAGCGGGTCCGAGAGCATGCTCATGACTCACTGGTGGGTCAGTCACCCCTGGTAACATCACACACACCAATGTGATCATGCGTCCAAGGATGCGCACCATGCACCAGGGCATCCTGGTCGGCATTGGCACTGCCCTTAACGATAACCCACAGCTGAACAGTAATTCGCACCAAAATATGTCATGCACCGCTGCTTGACTATGTTCTCGAATTGCAGTACGTCACGTTCCTGCCGATGTCCAACCTCGCCCTCCCGCACCCACCCCAATCATCGTCGACACCACCCTCCGTTTGCCCAATACTTGCAAGTTGCTGCAAAATTATCGCGTTGGAACAGGTCTCCAGCCGTGGATAGTCCATGCTCAGAGACCACATCATGATGCAGATGCCTTCGAAAAACGCAGGGCTGCACTACAGAGTGCTGGCGCCGAACTTGTCCCCATCTCCACCGATTCTTCTGGGCTGCTTTCTATGCAGGATGTTCTTCAAGCACTCCACATCAAGGGAATCAAGACCCTGATGGTTGAGGGAGGTGCTCGCATCATCCGGTCCTTTCTCAATCAACACGCCGACGAGCGTGCTGCGGGCAGGGAAGGCCTGATCGATAACTTAATAATCACTCTCGCGCCAACCCTTGTAGGCGATGAGGGTGTAGGCTACGGTGTTGATGCAGCAGGCCAGGTGTGCTGGACAACTTTGATTAACGCCTTCCCGCTAATTCGTCATATATTAATCACAGCCTCGGCTTGCTCTCTCGTACGTCGAACCATTTGGTGTCGACACGGTTATCGCATATCAACCGCTATGATAATTCCAACCCCCAAACTATGTTGTATGCTCTTACTTTCGAAGGAATGTGGGGGGTGCAGACCGCGAATCCTGCAATACGGATATATAACCAATAAGGGTATGGACTAGACCGTGTGGTCCAGTGGTATATACGTTGAGTGGATGTACAGATCCTCCAAACGAAAATTACGTAGATGTACAACTATATGAAGAATGAAGCGAGTGATGAGATAATTTAGTTGAAAGTGAAGTTGATGAAAGGGCGAATGGACGACGGTAGCCTGTATAAGTGATGCGAATGCAGAATGAGCAGAGTAGAATGTAATGAAGCATGCTGAATGTGTTTCCAGTGTAATCCTTGAATGACATGCTGAATGTAGGCGTTTGCGTTGAGAAAAATGACAGAAGATAGAATACCAGGTCCACTAGCTTCCGCGACGCGCTAGATTTGGTGAATCACCGTATCGAAAAGCTGAGTGACCCTGCGCATGATCGCATTTCTCTGCGATACGCTTGGCGGCTTCGAGTGCCCGTTCTACTAGGGCACGAGACGGTGACAACTGCGGCGTGCTTTCTAGCAGATCTGAAGCAAGTGAGCCCTGGCGTTGTACACAAAATGGAGGCCAAAACTCACCCCGATAAAGTAAAACATATCGCATTACACGCTGAGTCGGTTGAATCGCCAAATCCCTCACACTGGGCCTCCTGACGGGTTGAGATGACGGTGCTTTACTCGATCCCTTCCTCGATCCCAATCGTTCTGTCGATCCATAGCGCTTCTTCACCGATGGCATCTCTTGGGGCTGATCTGACTTACACTCGGCCTCCGATGTGCTAGTGTTGGATGAGCTCCAGCGGTGTTGCATTCCAAGATATTGCTGATTAGAGCCAGCGAAACCATTCATAAACTCTGGTAGAGTAGGCACCGAGGACAATTCACCAACGGGTCGATCATGCTGTTCTTGACTCTTTCGTCCACCAAAGCTCCTCCGGGAGCCACTCAGCCGTGACACTGGAGGTGGCATCGATCGCCTGAGCACTTTCCTCCCTTCGCGTTCCTTTTCCCGTACTTCTGGGTCGTTCTTGCTCCCTGATGGACCACGCGACAGTCGGTGACCTCGACGATCTTCAAAGAACTCGCCTGCAACCGCGCTCCACGCAACCAAGGCATCCTCAACTTCATCTTCTATGCTCATAAATGCTGTGCTTACACCCCATGCAGATGGATCTTCTGTCATGCCGTGGAGCAGGATCTCGCTGGCACGGATGAGTGGCGGGATGTGCGTCAGCATGGACACAGGCGGTGGTGTGAGCGTGTCACCGCGGAGCAATGTACGCAGAGCATCCTGGTATGATCGTTCTGTCCTAACGATTTCCCGCACGCATAGCAAGGCTTTCCGGGCTGAACACCATATCGCTGTGTCTTCAGAGTCGGTGTCCTCTTCATCTTCATCTTCAAGCTTAGCATCATGACCAGCCTCGGAAGCTTCGGGTCCTGAGCCTTTTGGAGAAACATACATCGGAGGTAGCGAGGGTACTGGAGGAGGGAGGGAACAACTGAAAGAACTTGAAGAGCCCTCGCTCGAGTTGGAAGATGCTTGAGAGGTGATTGTATTCGTTCTAATTGGACCTTGTACCAGACGGGACCGAGATGAACGCTTGGAAGCACTGGCTTCTTTTCTGAACTTTTCTAGCCTTTCAACGAGAACATCGTCGGATAAAGATTCATCGTGTACCGGAATGGATATGCCCAAGTCACAGACGAGATGGTTGGAAGAATAGGGGGGTGGAGGAGAAGACGAAGTCGGAGAGAAAGACGGTGGAGTACCTATCCAAGCGAGAGAAGCGAGAACGTCTGTGCTAATGCTCACAGGACGTGCACTAGGACGCGTAACGGGAGGAAAACGCTGGCTGGCGATCCCGATAGGTGAGCTTTGACCATGAGGCTGATACGAAAAGTGGTTCAGCATTAAGATCGCGCGATAGGTTAAATACGCACCAGATTGACTCTGAACGGTGACTGGGCTCTGATGGGTGGCAGAGCCTTCTGCTTCTCATGGTCTCGGTGGGAAGATGCTACACTCGGCCTTCTCTTGACAAGTTTTGTGGTAGTGTGAGGAGGAGGGGGAGATACAGTGACGTCGTTATGAAGAGCGGTTGGACATAGAGAAATACTACGCATGATTTGCTCAGAAGGTACAGGGACAGCGGGACTGTCGGTGACAGGTTGTGTCGTGGGGGTGACAAGCGAAAGGCCACCTTCGTCGCGGATGGAGGATATGATCCGAGAAGAACAAGTTGAATCTCGTTGCCGGTCAGGGGGAAAAAGCGTCAAGTCTATGTCAACCTTGTCCTTAAGTTTGCTAAGGTGATGTGTAATTTGCAAGGGGCCACACGTTTGGGGCAATGAAAGTGAGAGAGGACATGACGGAGAATGACGACATGGGGCAGGTGGCGTAGGCGGTCTCGCCCCTTTGCGCTTCACTATCCGAAATGACGAAGGAGGTGACGAAACTGAAATGGCTGCGGGGAAATCATTCGGACTGTGGGGCCCAACACGGGGATCGTCTTGACTTTCTGTGCACGAAAGTCGCGTGTGTCCATACTCGGAGGCAACCCCGCTGTCTAACCTTCGATCATCGCTCCGCGTACCCACTCCTAGACCTAAAAACAGCAGCACACCAGGAGATCAGCAATTTCAACATGCACATCATCTTTCCACCCCAGAGGAACGTACACATCCCAATATCAGACGTAAAATCCTCCATAGTCGGTGAAGTCTCCGACGAGTTTGTGTTGGTCCGGCGGAAGGGATCTAGGAAACCGCTGCCAAAAGACTTCAAAGCAGAAGATTCCCGGGAGAAGGAAGGGCTTGGAGTCGGTTCATCCTCGAGTTGGCTCGAGGGCTTGAATGTGTGAACAATAATGAAGCTTGAGTCGTCATCACTGAGATATGTACAGGGTACCGGCTTAGTTTTCGTTTTCATGCTTTTCTTGGTTAATGGGAAGGCCCGGGCTTGATCTGGCAATATATTCAGAGCAGCGCCCAACCTTTGTTGGGGCTCGGAGCGAATAAAAAAACGCGACCATCTTTTACGCCTGCCAGGGCCCATGGATTGAGAAGGCATAGTCGTCGTTAGAGGGTCATAGGCATAGAGGGTATAAATAGGGACGAGAAGAGGAGGCGACAACAGGTGTGTTTGTGGCTTTCTTGATGGGTCCCGTCTGGCGTCAATGAACGACTTGGGCACACTCCGTGGCCGGCAGACGAGGGAGCAAGGAGAGGAAGGGACACCAGTTGATATCAGCAAGATGTAAGGGTTAAAAAGAAGAAGAGATGCAACTACCAACGTCGGTCAGTGAGACAGACGCCGACTTACGCGGACGGGGGAAGAGAATAAGCAGGAAGCACGCTACCCACTATCCTGGATATCTCGTTGAACGTCTTCCTTGAGGTCAGGGTCCACTCTAAGCGCCAACTTCAATTGGAACCAGCCAAGTCAAAGTGGCACTGACCTCAAACAACGATGATAAATCTTTCATCTCCAGCATGGTTTACATGCTCACAATATGTGTCGAATTCAAGGACCCACTACCTTCAGGCCATCTTCAGACAGGACACCCGTTCGAAAAGCACGGACAGTCACCGCGCCGACGTCGCGCGCGTGTAAGAACGTAACCGAACGTTGAATGTCATTAGCCCAAGCACGGACGCTATTAATTATTAGATCTGTCCTGATCTCTGTCTATATATGAAATCCGGAGTCAATCCGGCGCCGACGTGAGCCGAGGTGCTTGCTTCTTCGGCGCAGAAGCACCAGGAAGCACCCTTAGGCATCTGCCAAACGTATCTCCCAGTAAGAATGGTCATGATGTAGTAGGTTTTCATCTCATATTTCATTTCTAGTGTGCCCTTAATCCCACTTCACGTCTCGTCTGACCTCCCAATTAACTCCCAGCACGACAGGAACGGGCTGGGTCCTCTGCTCAGCCATAGTCGCGCCTATTGATTACGGTGATGTCGATATTCCAGTCATGAACGTGAACGTCGTGACTTTAAGTAGTAGTACTAGTAAAGAACCATATAGTAGCTACTCATCTGATCCTCATGATTTTTCGGACTTCCACTAAGGGTTCGTTATCCTGCAGATGGGTGCCATGCCCATATGCGCACCTCTCGTATGCTGCTTGCACGCTTCTCAGTCCATGCAGGATATACTAGATGTCTCTGGCATGTGGTGGCCATGTTCTGCTGGTGAGTCGGGCACCTGACTTCAATGTTTCAACTCCCTCGCACGCATCGCGAAGCATGCCAATTTCCTGCCTCATAGCCCTTGATATCCTTCGTTGTGAACTTGTAAGTTACAATATGAATAACGAACACTTTACATCAAACTACCGCCAACTGCAGTTGCAACAAAGTGCACTAATATACACGCAATGAGTGTCGACAATGAAAGCTTGGGCTGTCACATGTCACCAAGTATTACGGTGACGAAGTCAAGTGTCAAAAACTATGCCGAGGATCAAATGGACCTCAGTCATCCTCTGAGCGGCTATCATAAAGGAGCACGTATTCTACGTCCTCTGCGGTTTCATCGTTGCGCAGCTCTACTCTTGGCTGCTGCGCGCCGACGCTTTCCACCTCCTCCACATCGGAGTCCGCCGTGGTAGGCAAACTGATCAGAGAAACAGAGGACCCAACCGATACGGCGTCGTCATCCGTGGGCTTCGATTCGCTGACTGTAGCTGAGACAGATGCGGAAATTTGATCGGCACCGAGCGCAGATTGCAAGGAAGTCGTATGTGAGACTATGTCGGCCCTTCCAGGCATCACGACTGACGAAGACGCGAGTGAAGCATCTTCGCTCGACGTATCACTATCTGCCACGGTCACACTGCAGACGAGATTGAGTCTTCAAACAACATGGAAGGAAGATGGGACACCTACTCAATCCAGACGCTGCTCCCGAAGTATTCATGTCCATCATAAAGTTTCCAGTAGCTAACGTACCGACCAGGAGCATCGGGCACTTTGAGCTCGCTGGTCCAGACGTCTAGCTCTTCGCCGGGATCAACACGCCCCACCTTGGTACGCAATCCTTGATCACGGCCAGTAAGCCCCTGTTGAATAAGGGGCTCGCCAGCAACGAAGACAAGCTCCGTCTCCTCAGGCCAGGCGCGCCCGCCGTCGTTCATCATCCGCCAAGCTTTGACGAATTCTGCACCTGGGGGGAAGACCTGACCATCCGGAACGGTCGTGTCCCAAAGGAAAGCGGAGTTTAGTTGCGCAGCGGAATCACGGTCGACTGGAGTTTCGGATGTTCGTGGGGAAGCAGCGCATTGCGTGTCATCACGGAGCAACTCGAATAGCGTAGGGACAGAATGCGGTGACTCCGACTTGACTCCTTTGGTTTTCACCTGAGGAAGAGAGAAAAGATTGTCGGGTTGCGCATCAACATTCACATCGTCATTCACGAATGATCCTGGAAGGTTGCGAGGAGCAGGTACGGGTATCATTCCCCTTTGCCCATCGTCAGAGGGAGTCGGTGATGGTGTACGGTAGCCGTTAAGTAACGCGGCCAGAGAACGATTCAAGGAGAACGTAGCCCTGCTCTCGCGCTGAAGCATCTCTGGAGGCGGCGCAGCCGGGGTAGCTAGCAGTGACTCGTGAGTAATGGGGGACTCCGCAACGGGAAGGGAGTCGCGACCACTAAAAGACAGCGTAAAGCCACTGGGTCTGGAATCCTCAACCTTCGAGGGATTAGCTCCGTATGATTGCTGACGGCCGGCTTCATTTTCAAAGGAGGACTTTACTTCTTGGTTAACAAGGGGCCAGAGTTCGCGATAGACATCATGAGTGCCGTTCAATGCAAGGGGCGTCAGTGGGAATCCCGCATTGGGAACCGGAGCGGGCGGGGGAAGGCGCCTAGGAACGAACAAAGCTGGCATGTCGGGAGACGAACTTCTCGAGTTGCCATGACTCTGGTTTAGACGAGGATCCCACAGGGTCCAAGAAGAAACTTCTGCAGGTACTTGATGTTCTACGACATCATGTGAACTGACCTGATAGTCACTTCTAGAGTCTTGAGCAGGAAGGGCAGGGACAAACGGTATATCTGGAGATGAAGCAGCACTAGCCTGATAGTACCCGGGAAGGCAGATGTCGTGATTGTCTTCTTCTGTCATTGATTGGTTGGGAGACTCGGGAAGTTGTTGAGGAAATGTCACCACCGCGGGAGGCTCCGTTATGTGTGAATTGAGCTGGACAACAGTTGGCACAGGTGATGCAGGTGCCGACACATAGGTGTCGTCGGTTGTATGAATGAGGTTAGTCTGACCAACCCTGTATACAGTGGGAACAACAGTGTCCGGTGTCTTCATCTTCAGCATTGGGTGGATAGGAGGATGCACCGGAATCGGCAGACACTCGCAGTTATCGCACAGATCGTAGTCTAAACAGTCTGGATGCATGCACTAGGAGGATGGTCGGTCATCGGAACGGGAGAATAAGCCAGAGCCCAGTACCTTGTAACGGATACCACTGATGGAACGATGGCAGGCTATATAAATGCTTAAGTGAATGCCTCCATAGCTTCGCGTTTTCACTCACAATCACAAGTTGCAAGGTGATTAACTTGGCGAGAGGCCAGTCCTTGTCTCATCTAGGCCGATATGTGAGGTTATACGCCGACACCCAACAATTTGACATACCATGAGGTCTTCTGGCTTGTTCACCTTGACGAAACCATGTGTGGGGTGCTGCTCTTGCGTGATGCTAAAGGGGGTCAGCTGATGTTAAACAAACGGAGGTGGAGTCGAACCTAAAGCACGAAGAGCACACGTCGAAGTCTGCATCGTGTTTAGATTGTAATTAGTCCGAAAAGATTCATAACACACATACCTGGACAGATGACGCATTTCTGTAAGATAAAGCTCTGTCAGTATATACGCCAAACTATATATTAATTCCAACTAACATAGCGCTCCCCTTCTATTCTTGAATCGCATAAGTTGCATGTTGCATTGTGCACAGTGCCAGAAACTTGAGATGAGTCGGCATCAGAAGGGCCAGGAGAAGGCCTTGAACCAGCTTGTCGAGCATGTGGCGCCGTTCTTTCACCTCGTCCACTGAATACGGTATGCACAAACACCCGGCCAGGCTCTTCAATGTCGAAGAACTCATGAAAGGGGTTGTGTCTCTCTGCACAACCACAACTGAAGCACGTCGTGCATAGGTCATAGTCTGAAGATACAGTCAAGGGAAAAGTTGACAAGCAATAAATTCGACATACCAGGACAGTCCAGACATTTTCGCCTCACACCCACAATGACCTTGTCACATCCATCACATAACACATTTCTATGCACGGCAGGGTGACATCCAGGTGTCTCAATAGGGAGAAACTGATGGCCACTTTCGTGCCCACTAATTGTTGTCCCAAGACAAGAAGAGCAGAGATCAAAGTCTAGGGCGAGAATGAGCGCAATTGGTTGGCTCGCAGGAGTGACATACCGGGGCATTGTATGCATTTATGTCGGGTTCCTGAAATTGTCTTATCACAAGAATCACACAAGACACCTCGATGCACGACCGACGAGGAGGATGTTAATTGACTGTGGGACGTGGGCAATTCCATGCCCGTAAAACTAGACGGCCGCGGCGAAGGGACAAAACCAGGAGGGAAATGTTGCCGCACGACATGGCTAGGTCCGAAGCTTTGAGTATGGGAAGCACCGGATTTCGTGTAACAGCCAGGGCACTTAACAACATGTCAGTGCAACGACACGATGCAGGTAGAGATCACTCACAACAGCATGCCAAGGACACCTTTCGCAACCATACCATATCCCAGTGAAGTCTGAGCGACATATGAAGCACCAATGGGGGCTTGTGGTAGGCGAAATGGGGTATAAGCTGCGTGACGGCGCAGCTGATGGCGCAGTAGGCGCAGCGTCATGAGCATGCGCATTGCAGTCGCGCGTCTCGTCAAAGACATTGTTCAATGCTTGACTCAGATTTGACAGTAATGTTCGGATTTCTTCCTGTCGTCCTACGGCGGGACATTGTCTCATACGCGAAGGACTGAGCTTGTCGCCGAGAGGGTTCTGGTGAGAAGAGTCAGCCGACCCATGTTCGTCGAATCGCTGCGGGACAGCGGTTGACGCCACCTCCTGTTGGCTGAGAGGTACTGGTGGAGCAGGCGATTCCTCGCCGACACCCACTCCTTGAGCCATTGGGTTGAGCGGTGTTAAGTTGTCAAGAACAATGAACTTGAGGACAGGACTAGTCCAGTTTCCTGGGAGGGAATCCATGGCATCCTTGTAATCATTGGCCGAGCCAATTTCCTTCTTGACAACAACACGATGCAGTTTCTTTGCGTCCGGGGAGAACTGCACCTTGGAAAGACGAAAATCGTTGGTGATTGAGAATATACGAGATAACTGGAGGGATGATAAGTCAGGACCCTATCTATGTATCGTGGGGACTGTATGCGACTTGCCTGGTAGTACAAGTCTTGGTATGCAGGGAACGTTTCATGGTCAGGAAACGTGAACCGCCTAGTCTCGTTCCGGTAAGTGGCCTTGATTGTGAACATGATGGCTGGTGGAAGGAAGGGAAGGCGGAGGCGCAGTCGGCCGGGACGCAGCTTACGCACTTTATAACCAGTACTGGAATAGGTTTACTGCTGTGGGGTGGTCACCGGTGACATGTAACACAGTTACACGGGGTGATGGGATGTGACGGAGAAGTCACCGACTGGCGGCGTTTGGCGCGGTTGGGCTCGCTTTAGATGAATGCTATTAAGATATGACTGTCTCTCTTCTCTGCACCATAAGATACGACCCAAGGCTCAAGGGCATTCAATGGAACAACCTGCCCTCGGGTCCTTGTCCCTATCTTCTACTATCCTACCAAACTGACAGGCTCGTCTCGTCTGCAAGTCGTTTGGGGTGGCACGATTCAATCTTGCAAGCTATCGACGTTGCGCGACTTCATGCAGAATGCGATAACGCTCTTCAACAAGCGCCAATGGCCGATTGGTCAGATGGACAAGCCTTCAAGGTGCGATTCTCTTCCGCAATTGATCTTCTTAGAGCTGACCTCAAGCTTGTCTAGATCCGCTTATCACTTGACGAGTCCGGCCGGTTCACATCCACCGCCCTCCCAGTCATCCCTCTAAGATCGAGAGACCCTACATCTCCCTCTTTCTTCAATCCAAAGACAGACTCTCATTCGCTCTACGGCCCGAGCCTGAGCCTATGCATTGACTCTCAGCCCTCTGTCAGTACAGGTGACATGAAAACAGCTGATCGAGCGCCATACAACCAAGCACGCGAGCGAGCAGGTATCCCGCCCGTCAATGCACCCAAAGACGTACGCGATTGCTATCCTTCAGATCATCCATACGATGTACTTCTTCATACAACTGAAGGACTCGTCTCCGAAACTTCTGTTTGCAACGTCGCGTTACATCGTCGAGGTCGTTGGGTTACCCCTTCGCTGTCCACAGGCTGCGTCGCAGGTGTTCTTCGACGGTGGCTCCTCGAACAGGGCCGCATTCACGAAGCTCAAAGTGAAGAAATCCGCGCCAAGGATCTACAGCCGAATGAATTTGTCCTTTTGTTCAACGGGGTTATTGGTTGTCAGCTGGGTCGTCTCAAAGATGGGCCGAGATGAGTAGGTCATGTCATTATTCAGAGCCATCATAGGTCCGCTTGCTATAATCTACTTTTACAATCTCTATCCGTTCTAAATATCAGTTCTTGACTTCTCTTGCTAGACCAAATCCATTGTATCATCAAAGTCGGGCGCATCGAGCAATCCGTCATCCATCTCGCTTAGGATGTAGTCCACAACAAAGCTCTCCTGAATGAGCCTGTCCATGCGATTCAGGTGGCGTTCCGTGTACGGAATCATACTCTCCACCAAGTCCTTGAGGCTCGTCCCCTCCTTGGACATGGTAGCGTAACTCGGCGCATCGAAGGGTGCTTCGGGGCTCACTGGCTGTGCGCTGTTATCATACGCCCCTAGGATGTCTTCCGCAGAGCGTAGCTTCATGATGGCGTATAGGACGGTTTGGGCCACTCCACTGGTTTTGGCGTTGGTGTTCCAGTCGCGCACGAACCTCAAGAGCACGCCGAGGTCTTGCGAAGAAAGGGTACGGATGACCTGATCGACGCTTGCGTTCCCGGTTACGGAAGGTGGCGGCGTGAATACTGTCTCCTCATTTCCAGCGGCGGAAGCTGCCCGAACTTTCTTGAAAAGGGACAGAAGTCGACCCGGTTGCTGCATAGCCAGAGCCAGTTCTATAGCTCGACGATAATCATGAAGGGCCAGATAATTTTGAAAGTCTTGTTCCCTAACGTAGATCGTTCAGTATACAACAGCTTCTGTGTTAGAAAGAAACCAACTTCTCTATTTCCTCCATGCGTTTGGCTTCTTTTGCCTGGTCTTGCTCTTCTGTACAATCTTCCCAGAAAGTAACAACTGAGTCCGCAGCGGCGGAGAGGATTGTTCGTTCATCAGCGCTGATAGCCAGTGCCCACACCTGGACTAGGTGAGTGTCAGAGTTCTCTGAAATAGTTTAGTGGCCACTTTACCTTATCTTCGTGATTATCCAGCGTAGTAGTGCAGTCTTCCTCTCTGACGCTCCACAACTTGACAAGACCATCGGATGCACTACTGACGAGTTGCATCCCATAGTTCATGAAGTCAACCCGTAATACAGAGTTTGTATGCCCCTCAAATGTTTTGACACATGAAAAGTCCTCCAAGCTCCATAACTTGACAGTTTTGTCGCCACTTCCAGTAGCAAGGACACGCTCTGCACGGCTGAACTTGACACTCCATACTCCTCGCCTGTGTCCTTTACAGGTTCCCAGAAGCTTGATTTCTCCCCGTGAAGGCTTGCCGGAAGAGCCTGGGGCAAAATCAATTTCGTAAATCTTCGCCGTCTTGTCCTGTGAGCCAGACGCAAGTAACTTATCGTTAGGTGATATATCGAGAGAGTTAATATCTTTGTCGTGCGCTTTTTGTGTCGTTAAGCTCTTGCACCGGCTTACTTCTTCGCTCCCAGAAGCGACACTTGAGAGGTCCCACAACTTGATTGTCCGGTCCTGGCTGCCCGTGAGCATGAAAGAGGGAGGAGCCCGTCCGTCATGTTCTGGACCTCTCGACACTGCAATGGCGCCAATGCTCTCAGCATGTCCTTCACAGACCGCTGCGCACTTCCAAGAGTACTCTTGGGTACTAGTATTCGGATGAGGGAGCCATACTCTAGCTGTTCGGTCCTTGCTCCCGCTAGCCAAGAGGTTGCCCGATGAGCTACGGGCCAAAGATAGCACAATCTCTGAATGACCCTCTAACAAGCAAGCATTCAATCCATTTCGCGAGTAGACACGGATGAGAGAAGAGTTCGTCGCCAGAGCTATATGGGAATCAGTGCTGATTTTGCCTGATGTTTCGTCATCCTGGAAAGACGGCGATAGGAAGACAGCGTCCACAATCTCGTCGTTGAAACCTATGAGCTGGCAAGTAAGGGTGCGAGAAGCCAGAGAGTAGAAGAGGAAATTTTGGTCGGCATGGAGGGAGACCACCGTAGACGTTGACGGCAAGAAGCTATCCTCTGACGTCAGCGCGAGTGCTTCCAAGCAAGCAAATACCTACAATGCTTCAACGATCTGCCGCTGTTCTTCTTGACCATCCGCAGACTCAACTTCGTCGCCAAGACTGTATAAAGCAGCCCCTTGCTCACAATCCCATACCTTGATAACGCCCTTTTCGCCTGCAGTGAGGCACTGCAAACCTTTTAGTCCCTCGTTCGCACCCAACTCTTGCCGATCAGGGTTAACGATGAAGAGGCCTTCTATCCGTTCGAGCGCTGGAATTGTCTTCACCAGTACAGGAGAGAGCTTCTGCTCCGTCTGCGTCCGTTTGCTTTTGCTCGTGTTTTTACCTGAGTCACTTTGGGATAAAAGGTCCCAGATCAAGACCACAGAGTCTCGGCCACCACTGAGTAGCCATCTGCCATCGGAAGTGACGTCGAGACCGCGAGGTACGGAGACATGACCTTCAAGTACGGCCGTCGGACGGGAGTCCGCCTGCTTGCCGGTGGCTGAGAGATCGAAGATACGAATCCGGGTGTCTACGCAGCCGGTGATTAACTGCAAAGTACGAGGCCGGTTGAGGGAGGATAGATCCCTTGGGAAGTTGAAGCGTAGCGCGCTAACAACACCTCCGTGTCCCTTGAAAACATGCGTCACGTATCCTCGTACAATATCCCATACTTTGACCACACCGTCCGCAGAGCCAGAGGCTAAATAAGTAGATGTCGGGTCTGCGGCACAAACGTGTACAGGAGCGTCGTGAGCTCGAGCGATCACTCTGATCGGGGAGACGCGCTTTGAGGAAGAGGCTGCTGCGGTTGGTAGTTCGTATATTCGCAAAGAGGGTATAGAGGTGAACAGGACCAAATGGGAACTTGACGGTGTGACGCAGAGCGAAGTGATTGTTTGGGTATCCTGGATGGTTGTTTAGATTCGTTCAGTGAATATGCGGTGGAGACTCACCCCCTCAAAGCGACATATCTCCGTTCCGCTGCGTACATCTGTAAGAAGAGCTTCCTCTCCTACACAAGTTATGATCCTTGCGCCATCCGAAAGAACAGCCGCCGCGCCAGATGTGTGTAAAGGTGCAATGACATGCCTCTTCTGATAGCTACACCAGTCAGTGAGTTTGAACGAACATCAGAGGGTAGCAAACCTTGTTTTGAGCTTTGGACGCGCACTGACGGCGACCATCGCGGTTGTGCTGAGAGCAGAGCCGCTGAGGACAAATTTGTAGTCAACCGCCTCGAGCACAATTAGCCCCTATCTGGACGAACTTGCCGCTTCGATCCGCTCGTTGGGAGGCCAAGTAGCTCTCGCTTAAGCATAGACTTTAATCAATATCCGGCAACAGGTTTGAGAGCGAGATGAGAAGCTAATGAATTATTGTACGATTACTAGTATAGTATCATGAAACGTCCACGTCGTCTGTGAAGTCCAAGTGCATCCATAATGCCTACCTGGATACACTTCAAGTTTCTCTGGCAGTCTGCAGTGTCAGCCCGATGTGTGAATCCTGAGTCTCCCTTCTCAGCCCGTGTACGGGTGCTCAGGTATCGGAGTCAAAGCTAGTACCACGCCGCTGTTGTCTGAGTTCTAACAGGGCCTCTTCGACTTGGCGGCGTAGGCGGCTTTCTTCGTCCACAATTCTCTCTGCTTCCTTCCTCTTCCTTCCTTCATCTTCTAGCATAGCCTCCACTGTTCTGAGATTTGCCTTTACCCTTGTCGCTTCGGCTTGCGCCTCAGCCAGTTGATCAGATATCCTTAACGAGACCGCGATGGCGTCCGAGAGCTGACGCCGTAGCCCCGACATCTCAATCTGCAGTCGTTCTATCGTGGAATCGTCCGGACCGCGAGTGACAGGATATGGGTTCGTTGTCGAGATCCGAGGCAGCGGCGACGCCAAGGGATGCACAACGGGATTTAATCCAAACATCCGAACTCCTGACGTCGATGACAGGTGACTAGGTGGGACAGCCATGTCCTCTTCGCTCTCGTAGTCATCAGAAGTGGTAGGCTCTGGATCGCTGTCAATTGCACTAGCCTTTGGGTCCGTCTCCGATTGCAGCGACAAGACTTCCTGAGCAGCGGATTTGAGTTCTGACGGAGGCTGAGACCCCTCGGGTGGATCAGTCTCCATATCGTTCGAGGTCTCCACTGTTTTTCGCGGTCTCCCTCGTTTCTTTGGAGGTGATGACGTTGCTCCATTCTCCTTGCCCTTATTCGGGCGTCCGCGTTTTCTAGGTCGTTTCGTACCTGGAGGTGCAGAAAGGTTCACGGTCCAGTAAGAGCCAAAACCAGGATCGGTCACCGGTCGAGGCTGACGTTCAAACAGCCTGTTCAAAGAAAGATGGTGTCGCACAGATTGCTTGGGACAGAAGTAAGCATTGACTTACGGTGAATGAGCGCCTTCTATCTAGCACTCACCTTCCACGTGGGACCAGCTGTTCTGAAGTAAAGATACTTTTGCTCCATGGCCGCATATATTTCGCGGATCGTCAGACGTTGTCGAGGGCTACCCAAAATAGCACATCTGAGGATAACAGGTAGTGTGTGTTGAGGACGTCCGTCAGTATCAGGCAGACAATCCAGAGTGTCAGGACAATGGGGATGAGGTTCATGTTCCGAGTCTCTGTAAGGGCCGTCCTGTTCTTTGTTAGTGAAAGCGCGGGAGCTTTCTCCATTTGAACGCGGTGATGCTACACTGGAGCCAGAAGCTGGTGACGAGGGGTCGCTTGAAACCAGCGGCGAGCCCTGCGGTGGCCTTGTGGAAAGAGGTTGAGTCTCAGGGCGTAAATGAAACCAAACACGACCCACCGCCGGAGGGCGCTGCGATGGTGGTCTTCGGGATTGAGGATGCTACGAAGGCTGGACATGGCTGATGTTGGGGAATGGAGAGAACGAAAAGGGGCATCGAACGGTCTACTGATTGTCACCTCGAATCCGGGCGACAATCCTCGATATACAGAGTTAAACAACGTTTTGTGGGTCCACAACAAGTTACATAAGCATAATAAGGGGTACACAAGAACTCTAAATTAGGTCGTATTACATTAAACCACCAAGTGGGAAGCGCCGGAAAGCGCCGGAAAGCGCCCATGCAGCCGCGTTCACACTCAAAAACCTGCCAAAAAGATAGAACAATGCTACATGATAGAGACGCGCAAAACTACACACGGATTTTATAAGACACCCGTGTATGTGTAAGGAAAGTTAGTATCCAAGTTCCAGTTATGAGAACCAGGAGGTTGGAAGCTGGCAATGGAGCCCTGGCTCATTTGATTCATCTGGGCAGGGCCAGGAGAACCAACGAAAGGCTGATTAGATGCTACATCGTTCCTCGGCCACCACTCGTATCCAGGATAGTATGACGTCGAAGGTTCAATCCCAGGAATGTCAAGCCCTAGCATGTGAGCCATCATACGTGTGCTGATGTCTTGGATACCGTTAGGCCCCTCTTGGATGGGGGCTTTCCGTTCCGAATCTCCAAATGCCTCCCGCTGAAGGAAGTCTGAACTTTTCTCGTTGCCGAAGGCGTCAGCTGCAGGCCTTTTGGAGCGTTCGGTACCGGGTGTGAAGTTCGACAGATTTCCATCAAAATGAACCTTTGCGCCGTGGAGTAAGTCCCATGCTCGGGCGGCACTTGGCCAGGTGTTCTAGGAGAACAATGTTAGGACGAGTCAACAATTTGCATTGACACCTTACTTGAAGATGTCGAAGACCGGTCAGTACTTGTTGCAAGCCTATATAGGCCTGGACATTTGAAGGACGTAAAGTCACTATATAGTGGTTAGAAGACGCTAGAGAAGAAGAGAAAAGCGTACAAGTAACGATATGCATAATGCTGAATATATGTAGATACTTCTTAGTATACGTGATACACTTGTGGATTCAGAACGTAACGTACCCTGCAGCTAAGAGATGGGGGGTAAGGAAAGGAGATCCATTCTTGAGATCGAAATTTTCGTGACAAGTGGTGGCTTATACGTCGTTTGAGAGGCACTCATCAAGAAGAAGAACAGAGAATTTACCTATAGTGCTGATATACGTCGCAGCGCGCTGGCATAAGTCGAAGGCTTTTAACGGCCCTGTATCGGATCCAACCGATGGGTTGCGGAAAATGCCGTCGGACCTGTAGAACGAATGAGATGCTGTGTCTATGCGTGACTTTGTACAATACATTTTCCAGTTTGGAAGGCTGGAGAAAGTGGTCAGCGATTGCAAGACAATCAATTTTTCTGAAACGTACAAGGCTCTATGCAATAGCAGTACAGTCCACCAGTAACCTATGTGAAGATACAATACAGGCCAGGCAGGCATGTTCCTTTTGCTTGAGGGGTCGTATCTAAGATTGTCAGCGAGTGACATGTACCAATGGTCGAGGCGACTCTCTAATGACTTCAACACGTGTTGCCGAGGGGTACGCGATGTGAATCGAACCGGATACACGAGGTCAACGACAGCGCCGATGATAACCGCTATAACACAGTATGAAATGAGCGAAGTAGCGCGAGTTGGTAATAAAAACCGAAGGCATACATAGTGATGCTTCTGCCTGAATGCAACTCATGACTACTGATGTCGGAGGTGAACGCCAGCCTACTTCAAGCTGATGTTCATTCTCAATCGAATCATCGCCCTAGAAGTCGACATGACCATACTGTCATGGTGAAGCACTACCAACTTACCTCGTCCACCTCTGGTAAAAGCGTATCGAAATCGTTTTCTCGAATACACACGGGACGGCCTGGGAATGAGAGGTCACTTAAGCTGTTTACTTTCATTCACGACAGACTTACCCATATAGACGGAGCCATATCTGAGGGGATAGTTTATCAACAATAGTCTTTGCACCACAGGATACAGACTTACTTGTCAGCCATGATACATGCCCACCATATTTGTTTACGAGCCTGATTCTCCTCTGGAGTGAAAATATTGATTCCGCTAACCTGCCAGCTATCGGAGGCTCGATTGAGACCTAGATCATGAGCCTGGGAAGCCGGTTGAACAGCTGCCTATAACCATTCGCAGGAAATGGTACACACCATCCTCATGGCCATTCCTACACAATGTAAGTTGACAGTAGAAATATCAGCGCCTGTACTCACCGAGGTACAACCATCCTTGCTCCAGCGACCCTAATATACCATTGGTACTCGTGCGAGACAGAAGATGAACGTATCTACCTGAAGCAAACTCCCGTAATCCAAGGAGCAACAATGATTGACAGGTAGACGTCCTACTGCTGTGAATTAACGTAGCTTGATAATTCTGAGTTTTTCGGTCAGATCTTATTAAGAAGAAGCGACTTACCAACCAAATCTCGTGCCGCAATATGATAGCTTCGATCGGACTCCCACGGCTTCTCGGGCAAATGTGATCCATTGTCATCTGAGTACTGGTCCGCCATGGCAAAGATTGATAGAAGCAAAAGTTTCGTCACTGCCTGGGAGGACTCGCTTCTTAATGAAGAAGGTGACTCCCTGAACGCCTCTGGTGTACAAGGGTGGCTGCTATACAGAAGGATTAAGGGTATTAAACATTATCGATAACATGTTTCACTACCTTTGTTTACTGCCCAGGGGTTAGCAACCATGAGCAAATCGACATGTCATGCACTCACATTCTATTGTACTCCCGTAGGAATTGACGCTTGTGAATCACGGGAAATACAGGATGGACAAAAGCGAAGTACTGTCCAATCAGGCGATCTTGAACTTCAGTGGGAGGCAACTTTATGGAAGACGCAATGTCAGGTGAAGTGGGCTCAGGCCGTGGAGGCCTTGGCTTATTGGAAGGCCAAAACCGCATCATTGGAAGGCGCCTTAGCAGGTTCCAGTGAGCTATAAGGAATCTGTGAAGCGCTGGAAACTAACCATATACCACCATCGTTTCTCCCGTCCATGCGATCGCTTATACTAAGCAGATGCAGGCCACTAGCTTTACCATGAAACCGCACCTGATGAACGGGTCAGCCAAATAATCGACGCTGGGATTTATCACGCTAACTTCTTGATTTTCATCTAAAGATAGTTGTCCAACCATGTCACTCGGATCTGCGCCATCATCTCCTCCAGCATCTAGTCATCCTTTTAGCGAAACGAAATCAAAGATAGCAACGCCTACTCACCGGATAAAGGATCCATGGTGTACATTTCGCCCCAATCCGGCAGCGTCGAGTGATCGGTGGACGATGAATCCTCATAGCGGCGCCTTTGGGTTGCTGGGACTTCTCCGCTGAAGTCCTGGGAGCGGTGCCTACCAGGAAAGACCTGTTGACCCCTTCTATCCGAACCGAGCACGCGAGTGGACAAACTGTCTTGCCATTCAGGGGTTGGCATTGTCGACAACGTGTTGTCTGGATAGATGTTCACTATGGAAGTTTCAGAAAACTTCACAAGCCTACCTCTGGATGAAGAAACCATTTCTCTCGATATACGCGACTGTCGGCGGGAGCGGGCGCTGTCACGAGCAGAAGCTTCATTACTTCGAAAAATAGACGCAAAGAAATCTTCTTTGGTGGCGCCAGCTGGGTTCGCGAGCCTGCCGGTTGGCCCCTAAAGTTCATGAGCAACGACAATCCTCAAGCTCAAAAAGAGGAAGAGTAGATGAGGAACTTACGAATGGACCTGCATCAACCCTATTAAGAATCTCTCTTGCCAAATCATCCTGCCTCAGTTCGCTGAGAATATCCTGCACTCGACCATCTGGACTTGCTAGCACGGCACCCAACAGTGACTCGACTTGATGCCATCTTTGCTCTATGGCTTGGATGTATCCTTTGGGGGGACCGCGTTTGTAGCTTGGTCCTGTAAACCTTTAGTGCTCGTACTGGTCAACAGCTTGGCAACCTACCAAGGAATGTGCAAGCTGTGTGCGTCACTCGTTACGTTGTAATGTAGACCTAACCTCAAGAGCAACGTACCTGTTCCTCCAAGTGCACAGCTCTTACAAAGGCCAGATGAGGACGGGGACGGTTCACACTTGCTCTTCGTCTTCCTGCATTGATCGCAGGCTGGAGATACATTAGCACTAGACCGAAGACAGATAAAGAGGTAAATACCTCTGCTGCTTCGTTTGCGAGCCGTTTGCGAGTCCTGGTTGGCGTCGTCGTCGGAGGGATCAGAGTCATTCCATTGGTTAGTGGCCATGATGGTTGGGGGAGAAGATGTTGATTTACTTGAAGGAAACCGAGGGGACTGCTGATGAAATGTACCCGCTATTCGCACGGCCGCGGCGACGAGAAGCAGCCCCCTATATAACCTGCTTGTCAGCGTGACGATCGCGTTAGCACAAGAGCCTAAATATGGAGCAGGCCGGTAAGTTTAGCGAGAAGAGGTCGGATATGGTCGGAGAGGGCCGTAAAAGTATATCTCGGCCCGCAACTCACTCACTCATGACATGGCCATGACAGCCCATGATGGCATGATGTCTGACCATCCCTGTTTTCAGGTCCCTCTCTTCCAATCTTGCCGCTCGCATGACACAAGGAACGCCATGCCAGTGCCACACCGTCGGTGATAAAAAGTCCTATTGACCATCAAAGTAAATAACGTTTGAGGACTAAGAGTGGACTAAGCAAAGCCTGCAGGTCTAGTTTATGGCCATTCCACATGTTCGGTGCCGGTATACGTATGATATAGTCATACAGCATTGAGATCCGCGGCCGTTCTGGCATGGGTCATACACGTAAATATCCACCCTACTTCAGAGGGCTGTAAGGCAGAGGCAGCATAATGAACGAATCCATCTCCGTGGCAAGTTGTGCGGTCTGTATTTACAGGGCCATCGTCAGTAGTCGTACTGCGGCGGGTTGCAGGCAAACGCACCTTTGACACAGTCTCCGCCCATCCGTCAATCTTCCATGCTGTTTCGCGCATCTCCTTTCTTGCCTCCAGCGACCTGAACCAACTGAGTCATGCATGATTTAATGATGAACGTTAATGCTCACGGATATTGCCACATATGGTGAACCTGATGCAATCTCCCAACCTGAGAGAACCACGCGCCAACCGGTGCGACAAATTTGCGTCTAGCTTCGATGCCTTTCCTCCTGTTATCACAAATGACAGCCATGAGATTTGAGCTGTGCCATGCAGATTGTGACAATACCATGCATTCTCCCACTCCAGCAGAGTACCAGGTTTAAGTTGGTAGCTCCTGAGTTCAAATACGCCGCCCTGAGCATGCGGAGGCGCAGTGGGGAAGAAAGCAAATTCTTGCGTCAATTGCGACGTGCGAGAAGTGACATGAGGTAAGATCGCTTTATACGCTTTTGCATGCTGCCGAGCTAAGGCATTAAAACGGGCAACGAAGGAGCTCGAGGAACATTCATAGCGAAACATACCTCGGAGTTTCGGATGAGATCAGTGGTCTTATCAAAACCAGCGTAGTTCTCATACTCCAAAACATGAACTGATACCGGGTTCTAGGAATAAGAAGATGCACAATGGCAGAATGAGGCTTGAAATGATACCAAAAGTGTCCTGGTCTCCAACGACAGTCTCCCAGCTACCCGTTAGCTTCACGTGCAGTTCGGGATCGTCTTTGAGAGCGGTGTAGTATTTCTCGCTGCGATTCATCATGAGTGGGAATCCTGGAAGCTTGTTGAGTCAGACTCACGCGGCACCTTTGTATTCGTCGATGGCATCGGGCTTAACCTTGTGTACTACAAGAAGCTGAGTCCCGTCCACATACAACATAAGAAATCTCCAGACCTTCGAACCCATGGACGTACTTTCCTCGAGCCACGAGCCTGGAGTGTTGAAGGACTTCTATGTCTCCAGCCTCCTTAGCTTCAGGAGATCCATGAAGAAGAGACTGCCAACAAAGCCTGAATATCATTTCTCCTGCAACTATGTTAGAAAGATACCTGGACGGAGATGCTCCGGCGAGCGCCTTGAGCAGTTATATTCTGGAGGCGCCGTCTTGCGATGGAAGATAGCATTGTTATGAGCACGGAGGAGTAGAGAGGAGAGCAGTCACGACTGAGTGCAAGTCAGTATGGCTGGCCACGGCCACTGTGCGGGGTTGTTCGCGGCGTTCACCGTGTGACATAAGCAGCAGAGCATCAAATTCCGCAAAGGCCGCTGCTCCGAATTGGCCGGATACTTTAGAGCTCGTTAGGATGACCATTGATTGAAACGACGTAGGAAAAATCCAAGAACCAGAGCTCGTTATATGTTCGTAAGGATGTATATAAAGGATATCTCTCCGGAGCACGTATGTAGAAGACACCAGCTAAATTTATGCTGGCTTCACACCGTCACGCAACCACATTTCATGGACGCACCAGGGGAAATCTATGTTTCTACCCAACGTTGTTCGAATGAAGCGTATAGATCGATCCTCCACTGTCAAGACAGCTGAACACTCATTCAGACGATAATTCACTTTCGTAGATTGAAGATCCATGGGTACTTCCTCACATTCGACCATGGAATTTACCGAGACCTACTCGTGGAACTCAGTACTTCAGATGAGAATGACGACGAATGCGTACGCACCCATTCATGCCCGTCCACGGAAACATCAAATATAGAGAACTCGAGGATAGGTTCGCCCGCAGATGGTATGAGCCACACAAGATCCACCACACCCTTTGGCCACGTAGTACTCGATAGCAGATCCAGTTGCATAAAGTCGCCTGCCGTCGCATCTACCATCAATGTAAGCATGTATCAAAGTGGTCCATAATAGACGAATATTACTTTGAGAACCGCAGAATGACGTTTGCGGTCGACCATCAACCGCAAACGACAGCGGGTGATTGTAAAAATGTGAAGTATCTTGCTCAGTCAGATTTCTGAGCGAATATTCTTCCTGCAGAAGCATGTCTTTTGCATGTCTTGCACCTTGGTGCAGCCTAGGCGGTAGCACCTGGATATTTGTCTCCAACAGGCAAGACGACCATAGACATGGTGCCTTGAGCAAGTCCTCAGCTGAAGCCCAAGTAACGGATTCCAAGTCCACCGTGCCCGTGTCGAGTAGGGTATCAAGGTATGCACATGCGCTTGCCTTACGACCAGCTGCGGTTAGATGACCGACCTTATAGCTAGGCGCTCTCAATCACTCACAATGTGTCGTTTGTTGCGTTCGTCGCCTTCCTGACCTGCTGTGAAGGGCTTGCCTCCGCCGAGTTCAATGCCATGATCAAACCACGTCTCGGCGACAACGTTGTTCACAATGGAAAAATAGTTATCCGCCATTTTCATTACTTCGTCGGATGGCTTCAAACTATGCATGGTGGCCAAGAATTTGTTCACTAACGACTTGTGCACCATAACACCATGTCCAAGCCATGCAAAAGACGTGTGCACTTTATCTGCCACAACTGTTTTCAGCCAACTGGACAAATATTCGTGGGGTGGGAGCAGATAGATCGCCGAGTCGTCCTTCGCAAGGGCGCGAGTGCGAAGAGCTTGTATAACCTCTGGCAAAATGATGTAATCATCATCCTAGAAACATCATTGAGAACTTATATCAAGGGTCTTACTCAAGGAGGACTAGACCTGCAAGAAGCATAAAGGAGTGTTTGCTTCTGAGCACGCAAGGAAGCGAGCTTGAAAGAAGACATTTTCAGGAGAGTTATGAACACGTAGCTTGCCAGGAGCGCACTGAGCTTCTTGAAATGTCTATCGTAGAATACTTAGTCATTGCCTTTGATGTGACTTAGTACACCTACAGAATGAGACAAAGGAGCAGGACTATTATTCCATACTACAACCTCAGCTACCGCGTCAGAGAGCCAAGGATCACATAAAAGAGATACAATGAGCTTGACATTCTCTAAGCGAGCCCAGTTCAAGACGATTGCTGTAACATCGGGAGATGTGACATAGCCAGAGGGTAGTCTGAGCTGAGGGCGCAACGTGGTGTTACTCTCGGGCGAAAGATTGTTTCGCGGTTTCGTATATGTTGTTACAAATGATCTGGAAAGGCCGAGTAGATCATTCCAGGAAGGTCCCCCAGGCGCAAATGCGCTACGGTTCCGCGGGAGAGCAGAATTAGCTGCAGGCCGTTCCGTAGCCCAGAAGTAAGCTAACACTAGCAGTGCAAAGGAAACGGCGAAGACGGAAAACCTGTAGATGTTTTTATAGGGAGAACGCGAGGGTTGGCCCGGACCTAAGGCCATCATGGGTCAAGCTCGAAGAACCTGAGGGGTAAGTATTTTGGACATGCTGACGCCGATAGCCGACAATTCACACGAACGAGCAACCTCTTGAAGTCATTAGGTATGCGGTACATGCAACATCGTATAGAAGGTTTGTATAATACAGAGATTGCGAGACTTTAATCCATTCTACCCTTCAGAGTGCGGCTGATGATTTTGTCCTTCGTCCTGATGTCCATTGCATCAGGCAGAGTTGCACGTTAACAGCGAAAAGCACTCACAGGACATGGACGACTGCTCCCCAGCCTGAGTAAGCATCTCTGTCTACGGCATTGAGAAGAGTTTGAGAGATGGTCTCGAAGAGATCTTCAGGCTCGAGGTCTGGTTCCCACAAACCCTCAGCCAAACCAAACAGCTTTGAACTTGCAGTACCCGACACCACGAAGTCTTTGGCAAAGTTGATGCATCCGATCAGATCAGTGGCAGCTATGAATGGCTTGAGGCCCCCTGATGGAGTCTTTGATAGTCCAGCAACGACGGGTTCAATGAAGTATGGGCCAAAGCGGTGTTCATATAGCGTGGAGGAGACAAGGTGAGCAAACGTTTCAGGTTCAATCTCTCTTTCTTCCTTGATCGTGTACATGTTGACCCGATAACGGAAGCGTTCGCGCCTGGTGTGAGAGATCAGGACAAGAGAGACGTGTATATCGAACTGAACTCACAATGTTATCACGTCCGTCCCTAAGCCAGCCAGTCCAACATAGATCCGATCCGTTACTGGAAATACCTACCATAGTGAGTCCGCGATCTTTGTGAGGACTAAATGTAGTTACCTTTTGGAAGTTGGATGAGATGCCCAGGGCCTGGTTTCCTAGCCGCAGGTCCGAAGCAATGGCGACACAGTCCTTCCCCACCATGGCTATGACGGAGCCACCGTTATATTCCATGATAGACTGTGTCAATTATTCAGGGTCTGGATCGCCTTTAGATAATTCGGAGCTATCTTACCATGCTGGGCAGATATGAAGGGAAGGGAGAGTGGTAGGGAGGAAGTCTGAAGAGATGTGATACGCGCTTGCGCGTTCTTCGAGTTATGGATGCCCGGACTGACGCGTCGAACACTGAACAGTTACGGAAACCTAACCTTAGTTCCGGGTCTGTTGTAGCTGAGTAACAGACTCCTTCAATTGAATGTCTGTCATGGCCCAATCGTAGGTCCTGAGATAATGGGTTATAAGTGGTTCAGTACGTTCGGACCTTCAGCCCCTCTTTGATCTTTTGACAGCAGCTAACCATACTCCGAATTAACATGCAGCCCAGTTCCCGCACCTTGTTGCTTACGCCCCGTGGTCCTCTGGTAAACCGACCACATAATATTGTGCAGCGAATCACACACTGCAGAAGAGTTCAAGGAGTATCAGCGGTCAGAGAGAGAGCACGGGTAACTCACCCGCATCGCATGGTTGGGGTCAAGCTGAACGAGGGTCGCATGACAGAACAAAGTCGCTGAGATTGATACTCAACGCCCATTCTCCCCCGCCTTGATCGATACTTTTAACAGGCAGCATGACTATCTTCGTATCTCCCTGACGGAAAAGTGCAACCTTCGCTGTACGTTGGACAGTTAAAGTTTGCGAATATTGTTCAACCTTCTATCAGGCTTCTATTGCATGCCGAGCGAAGGAGTAGACCTTTCCCCTAAAGATCACATCCTAACCGATGACGAAGTTTTGCATCTTGCTACCTTGTTTGTCAAGAGTGGTGTCACGAAGATTCGCTTGACCGGAGGAGAGCCAACAGTTAGGAAAGGGATTGACGTTCTAATTGGTACTTATCATTCAATCTGCGATCTATCTGGTTCACAGTCTTCCCAGAACGACTCAACGCCTTGCGTGGGTTTGGTCTAAAGTCCATTGGCATGACTTCGAATGGGTTGGCATTGCATCGACGGCTACCTAAACTCGTCGATAATGGATTGACACATTTAAACCTAAGGTTGCGAATTCGCATGATAGGATTATTTATCCAAGCTGACTCGCACTATAGCCTAGATACTCTTGATCCATTCAAGTTCGCCCTGATCACACGACGCGATGGGCACGAAGCAGTGTTGAGGTCACTTGAAACGGCGTTGTCATTGCCTGGGCTACAATCAGTCAAACTCAATATGGTTGTCATCAAAGGAAAGAACGACATGGAAGTGCACGACTTCGTTGAGTTGACGAAGGAAAGAAATATGTCGATACGATTTATAGAATTTATGCCTTTTACTGGTGAGTTACCTCTAGCTGATCTTAGCACCACTGACAACACGTCGATAGGTAACAAATGGGACCGAAGCAAAATGCTATCATCATCAAAGATCTTCGATGCCATTCACCATAAGCATCCAAACATCGTCAGGTTGTCGGATGAGCTCAACGACACTGCCAGAACATGGCAGATCCCAGGATACCGAGGTAGTATTGGTTTCATCAGCAGCATGTCGGACCATTTCTGTAGTTCTTGTAATCGACTTCGTCTCACTGCGGACGGGCAAATAAAGGTAAGGGTCTCTCTATACGTGATAGTCAACTAATATACCCCGACATAGGTCTGTTTGTTTGACAACAAAGAGATATCCCTCCGTGACCGCATACGAAACGGAGCTACGGACCAAGAACTACTGTCGCTCATTGACATGGCAGTGAAGGGAAAGAAAGAGAAGCATGCTGGAATGGACGTACTCAGCACTTCAGCTAACCGCCCAATGATATTGATAGGAGGTTGAGTGTTCTTAGTTGGTAGTGGATATCACATCGCATGCGAGTTTTCTCATAGACATCTTCAACAGGTTTTCTGCCTCGAAAGCGTCGTCCAGCCTCGCCACTGTTGACTCCACTTCTTTCCACGCCCCCTGCTCCCTCTATGGCCGTCCAACGCCGATGGAGCAGTTCCAAATCTCAGCATCCACCCCAGTCGCTGACTCATATTGACTCGTCTGGACGGCCGTCTATGGTGAACGTGGGAGCAAAGGAAGTAACGAAACGGGTGGCCGTAGCTTCTGGGCGGATCTATGTGCCCAAGAAAGCCTATGATCTTGTATCGCATGACCCGTCAGTATCTGCACGCGATGATGCTGCCAGCGCCAAAGCTCGTCGTAAAGGGGATGTTCTCAGCGTTGCTCAGCTCGCCGCTATTATGGGTTGCAAACGCACCTCAGATCTGATTCCGCTCGCTCACCCGCTGTCGCTGTCTCATGTTGCTGTAGAGCTGAGGCCGGAAATTCTCCAAGAAGGCCTCAGTTCTCGATCACAATTTTGTATAACTTGCATGGCAACAGTGGAAACAGATGGCAAGACTGGTGTTGAAATGGAGGCATTGACTGCTGTCTCGACGGGACTGCTAACTATATGGGATATGCTAAAGGCAGTTGCAGGCAAGGAAATGGTGATAGGCGATATCATGGTCAACGCCAAAACAGGAGGCAAAAGCGGAGACTTCCAACGAAGCCCATAACAGTGAACTTAAGTACGGGCAGAATTATGCATAGTTAGATTGTACAACAATTAGACTGTACAACAAATAAGTTACGTTATTAATATTAATCACCCGGACAAAAACAAGATGTCTCAGCGCATTAAATCAAAATGGATCCGTGAAATACTAACTGTTTCTTCCATGATGCGAATGACATGCCTTGAGCAAGAGCTTAGTTTGCCACGAATCTTTCGATATTTACTGCTTCTTTGACCTCCGCTTCGATTAGTTGGCTAGTCACCTTGCCCTGGAGGTCCGAGTGATATAAGTGATAAGACGTCTCCGTACACCATAACGCGAACGTTTGATGGCTGAAGAGATGCTTCTCACATTCTGAACTCGGCATATGGTAGGGATAGCGGTAAGGCTCCAAGGCTCATGCCGATAGGGGTTTGTGCTTTCAGGCGCCTTCCATCTTGTGGCACAATTATGTGCATAAGAATCAAAGGAGGGGTAAGATATGACATTCAAGGACATACTGATCTCTTTCGATGTACACGATGTTGGCAGATCCGAGAAGATCGTTCTTCCCAAACACCTGGAGTACCTGGTCTTCAACTGCGACACAATCCTGTCATATTTTTTAAATTGAGATCGGCCATGGTGTCCCGACATGCACTGGGGAAGAGGGCATACTGGACACCACATCCTGCCACTGACAATAGAAGAGTAAAAGATAAGAAAACGTGGCTGATCAATGCCTTCGGTCGCCTTTAGAATATTGGTTGCTTCATCCAGGGAGGCGGATGTGAGGATCGCGGTGTTGGACATATTGTGGGCTGCCGGGGCAGGTTGAAGTCGGCGGGACTCGAAAGAGATGATCGACGCCAGCTCGACGGGAATGGTGCTAGTCAGAACGAGCTTTAATTTTGAAGACACATTAACTTGAACGCGGAAACGTTGGCCCAACTTGAAGGGGGCACTGCATGGTTGGTTACAATAACTTTCAGAATGATCGTCGACACATAGCTGTCGCTCTTATGTTGCCGTGCATATCAATTCCATGTTCATCATGATGTCACCACAATGTTGTGAAAGTCCAACGTTCAACGTCCGAGCTCGTCCGAGTTGGCGCTCTTTAAGCCGGGGTCACTAATACACTCAGAGGTTCACTAGTCACTTGCGGCACACCAAGGGAGGCGTGTGGATCAGCCAAGTATAACATTCATGTTGTCAAGGAGCTGTTAAATACAAAAGCCGACTGGTTTCTGGGTCCTTAAGATTGAAGACATAACATCGCATTGGCCACCAGAAAAAACACGACGAACCAGCGGCACATTCACCGGTAAACAGAAAGAAATGTGACAAAAAAGGGGGTGCCAAGAAATGTCCAATGTCAGGAATTTAAAGAGCTCGCGCCAGTGTTAGGGAGAGTATAAATTTATTGAAAAATCCGAGCCGTCCAACTTCAAATCACAAAATGATGCTTCACCAGCTCGAAGAGCCCCAGCTTCCCGAGTTCCAAGAACCATCGTTTGTGGGTTTGCTTGCTGGCACGGTACTTGCCCAAGAGTTCCAGGTCGGATCAGCGGAGGCAGTCGCCCAAGTGTTCCACGAGTCTGCACTCGACGCATCCCACGTAGCTATCGGCGAGCTCGCCCATGTATTCCAGGTATTGTACGGCGACGAGGAACTGGTTGTGGTAGTTGTATAGGTGTTCCAACTGCCACCACTAGTCAGAGACCAATAGGACTGACACTGGTGAAGATAGTAGTGTGAATTCGCGTGTCATGATCATAATAAGCGTGAACTACTTACCTTCCAGAGGCAGGTCGCTAGACTTGTTTCGAATATGGTTTGGGTGGCAGTGGCGGTCTCAGTCTCCGTCTTGGTGTCAGTCAAGGTCTCGAGATAGGTAACCGTCTGCGTGTAGGTCACGTCCGACGTCACAGTCGAAGTCAAGGTCTGCTCGATGGTTGACGTCTGTCGGAAGTCATTCATTTTTAGGCACGAACATACTGGGAAAGGACATACATCGTCGATGGTCTTAGTCTCAATCCAAGTAGACGTGAATGTTGTCGGCATCACCACCGTAGTAGTATCAGTCTTGGTCACGAAGTCCGTGGCAGTCTCGGTACGGGTTGCGGTCGAGATGTATGTGACATTGTCTATTATAGTCGCGGTTTGAGTGAGGAGATCTGTTATCGTCTGGAAGACATTACGAATTTGATCAGTGTGTCGATAGGTTCCAATATGATGCTCACGTTATCAATCACTCGGGTGCTAACAACAAGACTAGTGTAAGTAGTGGGCTCTAAGATTGTGGTGGCTTCCGTCTTGGTAATGAAATCGGTGGAGGTTTGCTTGATGGTTTCCGTCGCCGTCTCCGTGTCAGTAGCAGTTTCAGTAGCAGTCAAAAGCTGTGTTGCCGTGACAGTGTCGGTGGCCGTAAGCGTGTGCTCCTGTGTGATGGTCTGATCGATGATTTCCGTAGACGTCCAGATTCGCGTAGTGGGCATAAGCACGGTAGATGTGAAGACATCAGTCTTCGTCAACACCTCTGTGTCTGTCGCAGTTGCTGTCTCGGTTTGAGTCTGATATATAGTAGCTGTAGAAGTTTGTGTCTGAAAAACGGTTTAACACATTCAGCAATATAGCAGACTGATTACTCACTTCGGTGTACGTCTGAGTCACCGTCGAAAAAGATGTCTCCGTCTTAGTCTCCGTGACAGTACTAGTAGACCCATAGGTACTGCAATCGGAAGAACCGTAACCGTAACCGCCGCTGTCAAACTCTGAGAAATCCACGCGAAGTTTAATGAAGGCATCGCCTACTTGTGGTTAATAATAATTGTTTCGTAGCAACCTTCCGTGGACCACTTTCCCAAAGGTTAACGTGATGTTGACGTCGGTGTGAAAGCTGGGGACTTACCCAAGAAACAGGCTTACACGAACCGTCAGAAGCCTTCGTATAACCGTACCCACAGGCCATACTGCTGTAGCCACCTGACATGAACGACGAGTAGGGCATCATCGACCAGCTCCCATCAGAGGACGGCGGTTCGGTATACTGCGAAGCCGAGGTTTGGGTTGTTGCAGAGGGAGCTGGAGTTTGAGCAGGCGCGGAGCTACCCCAAGACCCCGCTCCAGGCGATGCTGTTGCCCAGTAGGCCTCTTCGTACGCATGAACGCTGGCTGCCGGAATTAAGGACAACCCGTTGACACTCTGAGCCCCGGCGGCGGCAGCATAAGCAAGAACAATAGCAAAAATCCACTTCATGGCCAGCAGTGAGGCAGAGTGTTCGAAGCGGCGACCTGCGCGAGGTTAACAGAAAATAAATGAGGGGGCTGGCTGGCAGCGCAAAGAAAAGACAGGGAACGAAAAGAATGAGCGAAAACCTAGCTTATTGGTTAGTTGACAGTCGACAGCTGCTGGAAGGAGTTCATTTGCTTACGGGAACCCGAAAGACACCTGAGGAAAAGATTCTGTGTTTTGCCAGTAGACCTCTCCTACTTATTTGAAGGTTTCTGTTCTCTTGATTCTCACCAATGCTTCTTGAAATGACGTAAATAGGTGCTCTCACACCGAGGAGTCGCCCTAGCAATGGTCGCATACACGACCAATCACTAGGTACCTTCGGCTCGCAAAGCAGACGAATCATGAAGCATCAAGTGCAAACTGTATATTGAACTGTTCCTGACATTATCAAGCCGACTTAACAGACAACGATGGGATTGAGACCGGCTGGGGGCGACGCCCGAAGTCACCATGAACATCCAATAGAATCTTGAGGGCGTTGCGAGCCCGAATTCTAGATAAATCATCCTGCTTCGAGGTCGTAAGCGCCGTCTTGACTTCGTGCGACTTCTCTGCCCACGGGTACTGCCACGGAGCAAAATAACGTAAGTGTCAAGTTGCGAAATTTGATGAAATGGAATGCAATACTCACAGGTAACCACTGTGCGGAGAATGGGACGAGAGCAACCAATGAGTACATTCAACGTGCCGTGGACGGTCTACGTACCTTGTGCATGTATTCGTAGGCAAGCAGTGTAAAGCCGAATTGAGGGCTGCTACGAACGATACGTGCCGGTCCGCCCTTGAACAATGCCTTGAAGCCTTCTTCACGGTCTGCACAGACGCCGCCTAAGTATCGTAAGAGCCCAATGGAGACAGAGCTTACAAATCCTGACGAATGCATCGGTCAAACCCTTGTAATTCGTCTGGCCCTGGCGCGCCTCAACTTGGAGTCGGGTCTTGACAACATCTGTGGGGCTTGTTCAGACATTTTGCAAAGCCATGGGTGCGTGAGTATGAACATACCTGCCGGCGTTGTCAGGTAGGCAGCAGGCATACCCCTGTCGTACACCAAGCCCGATAAGCCCGATGGGAAACGAAAGGCTGATATTTTCACTCACGCAATCGCTGCAGATCCCAAAGTCTCCAGGAACGACAACTCCTTCCCACGGTAGCCTTCCTTGAAAATGTCTTTCTTCAGGTGCCAGTACGCGGGGAAGTAGATTGCGGAGAAAGGAATATCGCGCAACAAACACGCGCTCGCTCCTTTGTACAAGCCAAGTATGCCAAGCTGCCGGACAATGTGAACCGCACCCTTAGGCGCCGCGCCCTCAAGTTTGGCTGCTTCTCCTTGAATTTGCAGCCGAATCTTGCTAAGGAAACGTGAACGATTAAACCTCGCACATATGGACGTCGGAGAACTTACACAATTTCCAAGGGATTTGTGAAGACCTGATATCTGTGATTAATGCGTAATCACGAGCGGGGCTGATCATGTACTTACGACTTGACATCCACCGGCCATACCACCAGCAAATAACTCCCAACTCAGCTTGATGCGACCCGTGTCCGGGTCGGTTGCACGACGTCGGACGAGATCGTTGACTGTTAATTTTATGGCTTTCTCAGGAGCAACACCCTGATGCGGATCAGTCAGCGACTTCAGTGATTACGTTAACGGTACAAGGGCTTACGATGAGCTGAGGACCGAGACCACGATAGAATCCTAGGAAACCTTCATTGCGAAGAATTTTCTGGGCGCAATCTATACTGTTCTTATACAACATTTGACCAACAACGGTGCTCCTCTGGTTTTGCATTCTGTACGTTATGAGGTTAAAATGCCTTTCATACAGGAGAAAACAACTTCGTACCTAGTCTACAGAAAACACGGAAACGCTGAATGTGAGCGCGAACAGCCTTACACGTCGCCAGGCGTACCTTAACTGTAGATAGGTCAGGCAAATAATGATGCAAAGAAAGGGCTCTAACATACCCATGTCTATAGGGTATACGATCGTAGCACCGAACGCTCCGGCAAAACCTGATTATTTGACTTCAGATAGGTATCCTATTATTGTTGAGTGGGTTTACTCACCGCCCTGAACAAAGTTGTACGCTGATTCCAGAATTCCCTGGACAATCGATGTAGTCTTGGTTGTCTGTGTTTTGGTGTCATCGACATCATGAGGCGCTCTCCAACGTGGGTCCAATAACTGGGCAAAGTCAGGAAGAGCTAGTCTGGGCAGACCACTACCACGACCAGCGAAGTGGAAAATGATCGACGCCTCCATTGGTGTGAAGAGCGAATAGCGGGAGCTAGCAGCCGAATGGTTCAGGAAATCCGATTGATCTATGCGACCGTCCTTGCTTTTAGCCACCGCCTCCCTGATAATTCTGAAAACAATCTTAGCTTGGTCGTGCATATAGGTGATGACCGTCGTACCGCTCAACCATATCCATTTCTAGAATAGTCACATCCCTGAGTCAGCCTGGATATTTCAAAAGATAGTAACCCACCTCTAATAACATTATGGAATGCTACAACTTCGGAGTAAGATATCCGCCCGCCAGGTGACAAGGTACATAAAGTAGGAAGGCGCTCCATGACTGCGTCAGACAGCTTGTGTCCCGCAATTTCCTAGTTCACAGACAATTTAGCACAAGCGTATTCCCTCGTACGTAGATGTTTACCGTGATGATTTGCTTGAACTGGTCGGGCCTGATGAAACCATCCTGATCGGTGTCCAGGTGCTTGAAGGCCTGACGTAAACGCTCTCCCTGGAGGCCCTTCATCAACTGCGTGAACTCATTGTCTAGTGGTATCTGTCAGGGTCTGCAGCTCCGAAGACAGACGGGGGACGCACATCCAAGGACGTGTGTTCCATTCTTTCGACCCAAATATAACTTAACCCAATCGCTACAAGCAATTTCAGCTCTATTTCGGCAGAACGTAAAGCCAGACGTACCAATCAAAGTCAAAGGGTATCGCAGAAGATCCAACATTAGCCAAGAACACTTGTTTAAACTCATTGAAGTCAATTGTTCCTGAGTTGTCTCTATTTGCATGGTGTCGCGTGAGCAGGGCTGAGGCTTCGGTGAGGACGTACTCACACATCAAAGTACTGGAACGCGATCCAGTAGTCCGCGTCGGGCCGCTTGAGAAGAGTCTCAAAGACGGTGAAATCATCCCAGGAGACCAAGCCACGCCTCGATGCGTCGGCTACTCGGAAAAGGACAGAGAATTGAGCCCTATCTATCTTTGTCAAGTCCCCCTTTGGTGCAATCGCATTGACAAAGTTCTCTACGTCAAGATACCTGAACAATGTCAGTGGCTGTACACAACAGGCTACACGAAGGTTTACTTCTCGCCATCCGCGACAGTCTTGGCGTTGCTGTCAAAAACTCTCCTCCATCGCCTCAGCTCGCTTTCTGGTGCTGATACGGCGTTGCGAACCGTGCTGATAGCAGAGCTGGTGAGAGACGTTGAATTTTGCGGAGAGCCGGAGGTAGACATAGTTTGGGGGTCTGTCTAATGGGAAATTATAAGAGAGAGGTGTATGGGTATGTCTAAGGATGCCCTATGGCAGTTACAGAGACCACCAGGGAAACTGCAGGGAGTTAAGTGCGGCCGACAGTCAAGGAGCGAATCGAAATTTGCAGACGCTGTGGACGGGTGCGGGGATACAGCCCTCTAACAAATGCTATTACGTAAGCGCCCTTTTCTAGTCCAAGGTCGCACCGCTCCTAGCAAATCGGACGCGGCCGGCATAACATTCGTCATTCATCATTCAGCAGTCAAGCCACACTTCACGACGCGATTTATGCCAAAGGGCGAGCAACACAATCAGTTATTAAGAGCTACCTGGCGAGGCAGCCTGAAGCTTATACAGTACATGTCTTTGTTCGGAGCAACGGACCGGACCAGGTGGAGGTCGAAGTCCTCAATCGTGTGTCCTAGCTTCGCAGCCACGCGCTGACGACGTTCATGTCATCCCGAGCACGTTCTCCGATTGGTCACGAGAAGAGACTCACCTGGCTGATATCGGATCGGGCGTTTTCAAGCTCCAGCTCTCGGGTGAAACAGTAACAATGGATCATGGGCATGGCAATTCCGTAGATCTCCTGCAACTTCTGTCCCCACGGCTGGGTCGGAGATAGGACGCCTCGAAACGCGTCCAGGAACTCAATGGCAGTGTCAGGCAAATTCATGACAAATTGTGTGATGCGACTTCGTGCTGGAAGCTCGACAGCGGGCGAAGCTGGAGGCACACGATTGTCCTTGACTTCCTTGTGTCTTCGCCGTTCCTCCGTGCGGGTGAGTCTTGGGCCGGTATACGGAGGGAAAGGTTGCTCTGCTACGGTAGCCATGGCGTTCCGTATGACATCCCTTCCATCTTCGCAGCGGGCTCGCACGACATCGTCTACCTGCGAAGCTTTAGACAAGAACAACACAACGACATCGAAGAACGGACCTTGTTGTTGATAATATTTTGGCGCAGATACTTGGCACTGTTCGGATTCAAGTCATTGGCCAAGACTGCACAGCCTTTCCTTCCAGCAGGCACGGCAAACGGCCCTACTCCAGCAAAAACATCCACGATGACATCTGCGGGGTCGAAAAGGTCCACAAGGCGTTCGTGTTCATGATGCAGCCTTGAGTTCCAGTACACCTCAGTAAAGTCGAAAGTAAATCGACAGTTTGACTCATGCTGTACCACGAATGAAAGGATGTTCGAAAGGACATCGGAAGAAACTTACATGCTCTACCAAATAATCGGGTTCTCCTGCCAAGAGCTCCATCTTAAAGAAACGGAACTGGGTGTCAATAGAGTCGATCTTGTTGACAACAGTTCGGATAGCATTGTTTTTCTACCAAGGCTGTCAGAACGTCATTTCACAAGCCCGAGCCATGTACCAACGTCTAGAACGACAGCGCCAATCAGGTGCTTATAGGGCAGATACTCCTTGTTCAAATTAAGATGAGCTGAATTCAGTTATCAGCAGGCGAAGGACGAGTATTCAAGATGACAAACCAATATGGCCTGTAATTGCAAACCCTGTTGGAGGGGTTTCGCATAAACACTCAGGTAACACGGCTTTGAGGATGTCCTCTATGATAAGGTTAACGCAAAGCTCAACATGGTGCAACGCGTTCTGACCTGCTGTCCAATACGAATAGTCTAGCTGAAGGGTGTGTTTTGTAAGAGAGCCACCCTGCTCCTTTAAAAATCGTGCCTCTGCTGGTTCAAGATCGGCTGCCTTGCGAAAACCTCATGAGCTTAATCCCTGGATGCAAAAGTTGCACATGGCGAACCTTCGTCAGTGACCTTCAAAAGAACAAGCCGGCTGTCGTCAGAGTAAGAGTCATCTTTAACAACTGTACGTATGCGGGGGAGGTCCATTATGCAGCTGTATATTCTTTAGACCTGGTCTTAACTGAAAGATGAAATCGGAGCACACCTTTTCAATTGATGAGACTTGATGAAAACACCGGTCTTGGGAGGAGGTATGCGGATAGCGAGAATGTCGACGCTTTTTCGAAGAGCATGTCTGTCTAGCGTGTCATTCATCCATCGGTTTATGGGGGGCGATATATCCAGCGTACGGGGCTTAGCCATGACTGGGGCTAGAAAGACGGGCCTCAGTGTCTTGAGAGATGCGATCACAAGATTGGTGAGCATGACCGGATAAAGCACGGCTGCAGTTTGTGAATTTTTGATTCTCTGTTCGGCGGCATTTGCGCGACCAATAGGGGCCAATTGAACGGGTATCTCGGGCATTTGGTGCCGTTTTACTCGACTCACTTTGACTAGCTTTGACTCATACCAACAGTTCAAGCATATAATCTTTATCTCGCTTTGATACCACTATGCTAAAGATTTTCCTCCTCGATCCTAGAAGCATAACACAACAAACTGCAAACGGCCAATGTTTTCAAGATGTGCGGCGACAGTACTACTAGCCCAGTTGGACACAACCTTCCCCCTGCTAGTGTTCTGCAACATGTGGTAGATGTTCATTGTCATCCGACAAATCGCCCAATATCTCCAGAACAAATGCACGACCTAGCTATCACTGTGTGCCCTATGGCTACTAGGCCATTTGATCAGCCTCTCGTCCTCGAGCTCGCCAGGAAGTATCCCGATCAAGTCGTCCCAGGTTTTGGTCAGTCAACTGTCACTGTGCAGCCTTCCATGTACGACAGCAGTCTCACAGTTTAATACACAGGATATCATCCGTGGTTCACCCATTGGATCTCTCTCTCAGGCACCCCTACGAAGGAGCAACATTACAGGAAGCTATTCTTACCCGATCCTCCAAGTCAAGATACCGTGGCGATCTTCGAGCGGCTACTGCCTCTGCTGCCCGATCCAATACCACTGGAGGCCATTCTCGCAGACGTCCGCCAGAACCTCCTTGCAGTTCCGAGGGCTATGCTCGGCGAAGTGGGTTTTGACCGACAAGCCCGCATACCCATGCAAGTTCATGTACGTCCCCGCGAGATGACGCCATTCAAGATTCCCTTCGACCACCAGCTCGCTATTCTCCGGGCCCAGCTTGACATCGCTATAGAACTTGGTCGTAATGTTAGTATGCACAGCGTTCAGGCTACCAAAGCGACAGTGGACCTGCTAGACAGCTTGGCCGAGAAGCACGGCGATAAGTGGAGGCGAGTCAGCCTCGACCTGCACAGCTGTACTCTCAGTCCGGAAACATGGAAGAATATTGAGGTGTGTCGTGATTTTCGTGAAATAATCCCGCTAGCCTATTGAACATGTCCTTTAAGAAACGTCATCCAAATGTGTTCTTATCCATATCAACCGGTATCAATGTTCGTTGCCAAAACCTAAGTGCTCTCGTACAGGTGGCCTCTCCCGACCGGCTTCTTGTCGAATCTGATCATAACAACATTGACGGGTGTACTTCGCTCACATGGGACATAGTTCTTCTCTTAGCAGAGATTAAGCAGTGGCCTGTAGAGACTGTATGGAAAGATGATCCTCGTGATGATCAGCGGGGTGTCGTTCACCAACTACAAGCAAATTGGAAACGTTTCCAAGAAGCGAATTTTGGACCAGCCAAGAAGAAGCGCGCCGGTCGAAAGCCGAAACAGCCTAGGGATTAGCTACTACGAGACATTATCTACAATCACAATTAGTGATGTTGCAGACTGCAGCCACCGCTATGATTCGCGCCAAGCCAACAAATTTGAACATAAGCCATGATGAAACATAGCATAAGATGAAGCATGGCGAGATAGGAGCTCAGCTCCGTTGCTCGCTATATCTTTACGAGATGTTCAAGTACCATAGATAATCAAGTTTTCGCAGCGAAGTGGAGACCGTTGTTTCATGTATTGATTGGCGAAGGCCCCAACTCAATGCTGCGCTAACCGTTGGATATAGCAAAGTATCACGCCGCAGTCCGAATGTACGCTTTGACTTGCACAGCTTGTGGGTGAGCTCGGCGAAGCTAAACCAAGAACCTACCTGTTTTAGGATAAAGAATGATATAAAAGCTAGCCTACGGCTAGCTTTCGTCTTCTTCATCAACCGTCATGTCCTCCTCCATTCAAGCTTCTCGAGCGGTCGTCGATGAGCAGCCAGCTATCACTATAGTGAACCTGGATGCCGAAACTTCGCCATCTACGTTCCGTGTTCATCATGCCGATGTCAGCGCACCGTCTACGCTGACGAAACTCGGCCAGTTCTTAGAGTCAGAGGGCGCAGTGATCGTCAACGTGTCCATGTCTCCGCACCATCTGTGCGTCGTAACGACTCTCAAGAACGGCTGGGTCGACAGATTCCAGTCGCAGGTTCAAGCATAATGGGCGTTTGAAGGTAGTGTAGCTTGTTGTACCCACGTCATTGAAATCATTAACGGCTGCAGAGTCACAACTTCGTCGCAACGAAGAGGAGAACCATTGTTGATTACCTTGGGCATACAGCATATGTTCGTCATGTAGAAACACGTGCAACCTGGTGCAACATGACAAGTGCATTGATTAACAGAGCATAAGATAGACCTGTGGTATTGCGGGACGTCCGGCACCCTAGGTGGTCATATAGCTGAATAGTAAGATGAGACACACGGCAATCACGACTCCGATGATAAGAGCGTCTCTTCGTCGTCGGGTCTTGATCATAGAAAGGAGACTGTTGATCCCCGGCATAGTATCTGGAAACAATGGCGTGCCATAAGATGTCTATGACAATCAGGGGGATGGAAGTCTCACTCATGACCTGTCCCATGCGAGCATTGATACCACCCAATGACATTCGTTGCCTCGAGAACTCCGCGCGCGTCTCGTAGGCTTGACTGCGGATTACTCATGAGAATGTAGCCACGTAGGAACGTACGCAAGTGACCACTTACTCTAACAAATCATCGGTCATGCGATGTGAGCTGTCGATGCGACCTCGTTCCGCGAGGAGCGAATCCGCAGCCGAAGATTTGTATGCACTTTCGAAATTAGATTGATTGCGACGAGGTGGAGTCTAAGATGAACGTACTCTATGTCATTTCTGACACCGGTCAAGAGGTTGGCTTGGTCAAGAGCTGTCTGTACGTTGGCCTAGTGACACAGTTTGGCTACTCATTCATATTTGCTAGCTAGAGCATGCAAGAGATTCTCCGAACCTTGGTACGCCGAAACTCCTTCGAGTAGTCTTGAAAGACTTCCCTATGTCTCTGCATCGCTCGCGACATCGTCTGAGATGGAGGAGAATCAGGGTTTTCGGCCAGCCGAGAGAGCTCATCATTGGACTCCTTCAACTAAAGAACCGACGTAAGCAGTGTAGCGTGTTACGGTAGCGGAGACTCACCTTCTCAAGCAGATCCTCCACCTCTCCTTCTAGGTCTTTCCACCGCTCGCGGGAACCTTCAGCCTCCACATCACTTTGATTGCGGGTCATCGTCGAAGCTAGTCGCGAGTAAGCAGTCAGCTTCGAGTCAAAAAGCGATTCAAGAGTTCTGCATTGTCTGTGGAGAGAGTCATAAGTGGCCATGGTGGTTCGTAAAGGGGTTGCCGTCCTGTCCCTGAAGGCAATACCGCCTATCCATTGCCTCCGGGTAAATATCGGGATTTGCCGACTCACTAAGTGTCTCGCCTCGGCCTCAATATTTCAATCTTCCCCTGGTTTACCTTGTCTCGGCTCTTGACTATAGCTTGACTCTCGAGGGGCAGTGCACGGTACTGCAACACTTGGCTGGCAAGAACATCGTACTCCAGTCTCATGCATTATTGATGAAATCAGCGTTGGGCCGTCTCAGCATGATCGGCTTGATTCTCTATTGGACTATCCATGGACCACTGAATGCCACTGCTTTGCGATGGCGCCCCCTTGGCAGCGTGTATTAGCTTCCAGCGATCGCGACTTATGCATATATGACGCACTCCAACTGCCCAATGTCCTATGTAAACGATGCCGTAGCCTGTGTGCCTCGAGCCTCCTATTGGCCTATATAAGACCCCAGGCAAATCAGCCCGCCATACGATGAACCACCGCCTTCAACTCGTCCAGAAGCAGTTGTACTCTAGCACTCCTCATCAATCTCGCAGATATTTTGTCTCGGCGATGTCTAACGAAAACAAGAATGCGTCTGGGTTAACGCCATCTCAGACTAAGGCGCTCAAGGAGAGAGAACCCCAACCCCACGAGGAGCCGATTCTGAAGGGTATCAAGGAACTGTACTCTTGCAATCCTACAGAGGTAATACCATATACCTTCCGTCGTAATTTGGGGCTTCAACATGCATTTTAGAACACATTCTCTTTCTACACGAAGGATGCTGTCTTCCACGATCCAGTCGGTCTCGCGCAAGGGCTTGATGCAATAAAAGCCCAATTCATAGGACTGGCCAAAGTAAGGCGCACTAACATGAACTAATAGATAATGCTGAACACCAGCAGATTTTTGAGAAGGCAGATATACCAAAGTTTCGCGTACTCGAGAACCCCTCCGAAGTGCCGGCTTCTACTATTCTCGTTGACCAAGATGTTGCGTATTACCGTAGTGCGTCTGCTTCTTCGCCTACGAAGGTGTGTGAGCTAGCGGTCTTGCGTTGGTTACCCTAAAGTTAATGTATTCCAGACGTTGAATTCTCTCCTCACCTTGGAGACAAATGGCGAAGGCCAAGTCACGAAACATTCAGAAGAGTGGAACCACCAGAAACAGACGACGTCAGATGATGGGTTCCTCGGAATGCTCAACGAGCAGAGGAAGAAGCTGACAGCTAGTACCGTGGATGCATTCATAGGCAAAAAGTGATCCATGAAGTAACGCGAATCATTATGTAACTACGTATCACGTCCCTCGTATAATCTGATGATCTTTTCCAACGTCACGATTGTGGGAGCCAAATTTGTCAGACTAAAACTGGAACCAGCGCTTAGCGCTTTGCTCTGCGGCAATCCTCTGAGCCTGTCAAATGGAACTTGAGTTTGGACTTTACGGTTTGTCGAAGAATGGCTGACCTGTTCGACCATCTTCTTACTACCTTCTCCCAAGGAGTTCATTTGTTGCTCCAGGTCTCCAAGCATTTGCCTGGGCGGAATCAATATATCATACTGTCTCATAAGTATGTCGCACGTCCACTTACCCTCTCTCAGATAATGCCGAGGTGAGGTGACTGTAGACATCCCCTCGAGTTTGCTCAAGGGTATTCATGGCCCCGGTAATATTGTCTTCACCTACGGAATCCCGAATTTGTTGCATTATGTTCCACGATGCTTCAGGGACTTGTCTATCAGGTCCAGCAACTGGAGACATGCTGAGTATAAAGTATATAGCCAATGGCATAACATACATAGTTTGTCAATCTGGTCGCCTGTAGCTGATCGGTTGAACTGCAGCCATGATCCGAGGGCAGAAACGGGACCAGCTGAGACAGGCTGGGGCTGAGGAGGCATAGGATTACGATGGCCCCGAGTTAAATCTACCACTAGCGGGCCATAACACCGTCTCGAGCTGAAAAGAGAGCTCAACTTGATCTGCATAGCGAGGCCAGACGGTTCCGTGATCAAGCTGACAAAGTCTCCTGAGTTATCAACGGAAACGACTCTGTACAGACGATGTTGGATGTTTATACTGCGATACCCAGTTGACAGACGCACCCTCGACACTCCTTTGGTACCGGAATGGTGAAAATATACTCTAACTGGGGTAATGAATAAACCATAATGTCGTTTTGCGATGTGATTGCAACTAAGACTTGGGAACCTGATAGTTGAGATGAGATAATGGCAGATCCCCTACAATTGACGACGCCAATCACGACTCACTCACCATTTTTACTAACAATTTGTACGTTGGTCACCAAGTGCTTCCGACTGGACCAGTCGACTCTACCGATTCGTTCACCGTCAACATCAAGGACACAACGGGCACCATCAGCATTTATTGCAACCCAGCAGCAATGGTCGGCGGCTTTAGTTTGGGAGTATGTCGCCGCGAATCTTGACCTGTTGGCCTCGATAGAAACGCCACCGCGGATATCTAGAAGGTATGATGCTCCCGGCAAAACGTTGGGTATGGTCTCTAGCGAAACATGTTTCTCAGCTTTCCATGACGATGTCTCAGCTCTGTGTGTAATGCTGTAGTGATCGGTTGAACCAGACGCGTGAACAGCCAGGAGACGAACGCAGAGGTGCTCATCTACGAATACGTTAGCACGCTGAACAAGGAACTCATGTCAACCATTTACCGGTACTCAGCCCCGATATAAACCAATTCAGAGATACAATGCGCTCTGTCGACGCATCATGTCTGTGAAGGTGAAATAATTTTGAGTGGCGTTTGCCTGCGTTTCCTTCAGGTCTCAGGACAGATGGTCCCCGCAAGTTGACAAGAGCAACGCTGCCGTCAGCATAACCCACAGCAAAGAATCCTTCACGTTCATGGTGAGGATAACGAATAAATTCTGACCTCAGAGGGATTCTAGACGCACCAATATTCGAGACCGCAACCGCAGATACGGCGATCGATTTCCCCTTCAGCATCATTAGCGGGCGGAAACCTTGACTTTTGCGAGTTGGGAGGTTATCGAGGAGTACAAGCTCTGGATCGGCTGATGTAGCGTCTGTAGATCGTTCCGGTATGTTTTCGCTCAGTCGATAAAATATGACCTCTCCGCTATCCAGAGCCACAGCGCACTCCAAAGTTTCAGAAGCTAATGACACAGAGATAATTCTAGGATAAGTGCCGTTTGACAGCATTGACACAATGCCTTGGCCACACAGCTCAGAGACGTCAATTGCCAGCGCGTAAAGAGGGCAAGGATAGTGCCTTGAGAGCGGAGCTTCACTGGAGGCGACTAAAAGCTGGGCGCTAGCATCTGAGAAGCGTACCGACAGGTCTTGATGGACGGTCACAAGGATGCGGCGGGGCTGGTACTAGGGTAATTGTGAGTCACTTGTGAGTAGGGTTGAGAAGAAGGCTAAGCATACCTTTCCTTGTTTCGCGTTACTAAGTGCTGACTCCTGAACATACGCTGTGCCGCCTTCTAAAGGGAATGGCGATTCAGAAGCAGTGTATTTAGCCAGAATTTCGTAGGATTCGTTGGGCAAGACTATGAGTTGTGTGGAGGATATTCCGTGATGACCTGTCCATAACCCGGGGGGAACATCGATCGCTTTGGGGTCACCATCAGACATGATGTCAGCAAGTGTATCCGCCAGGTCGTCGACTATGTCCTTGGGGGTCCCTTCGTCAGAATTTGACTCGTCTCCAGGTTGTGAGAACGACGGGGGAGGAAAAGAGAAAATCTCCATAGACTGAGGCGTAGTGCCTTGTGACGAAATCAGTATCATAGCCAGAGGGTCCCAGGTACCCAAAAAGTGAGGGCTACCGCGAGGTACTAATGCGAAGCTAAGAACAGTTCCATTGCCAAAGTATTCGTATGTAGAGGTTGGAATAGAACTGGCTCTCATGGCCTGGCGCATGGCGGGAGAAAGGTTTGCGTCAGAAGTTTCGGAAGGGCTGAATGCAGGCATGCGCTGCACGAGAACATTTCCAAATTGGCCGCTGACTTGACCACCTAGTATAATAAGAGCAGTATCGCCACACCGTGGATCAGATGAGTTGGGAAATCCACACCAAGCCAGTTGGGTGATCGGCTCAGAGTCAGGGTCATGTGGACGATCACTGGGGCTATCTTTCTCGGCTAGATGTTGTTCTAGGACGTCAGCATTGACGACGTTGATATCCATCTCGTCGATCGTTCTGACAAGCAACGGACCACCATCATCTTCAATAGCCCAAAAGGCAATCGATCCATCTTCATAGCCACCGGCAAAAAAGTGGCCAGCCGGGTGAATTGCAATGGCAGTAACAGCCAATGTTCGATGGGTCATGAGATCCTAGTTTGCGTGAGCTAACGGAATAACGCCAATGCATTACAAACCTTTCTTAATCGTCCCTTACTGCCTGGTGCTCCAGCAGGTATGACTAATTGATACGTTCGAATGACGCGTTTTTCCGTCTGCATACTATGTAAAGATGTCATGCAAATAAATGACTTGTACGCACCAGATTCCAAAGTATGATGGCACCTGGTTCTAAACTTGAGCAGCGCAAGCTTGAGGAGACAAATTTATTTCACCTCTATACGTAACAAACAGCAGATTGAGGTCTCTAGGATGGTGAAGCACCTGAACCGGAGAGTCCAGGGAGCTGATGCGATGTTTAGCCCGGCTTCATAGAGTTGAGTTAGTATTGAAGGCACATACAGTTTCCCAACGCATGTAAGGCCATTCATACTTGGATTAAGTTTGGAGTCCATCATAATCCATAGGTTTGGTATGGAATACTGTGACTTGCGAAGGCATAACAGGTCGTAGGTTGCGATGATTCCGGTTGACAGTGCAACCATGACCTAGGGTTGAGCCTTGTCAGCTTTTTAGGACCGAGTCTGGGAATGCGATGAAGCCGTTACATGGGTATGACAAGACGAAAGAGTCAGTGCACTGGCATTGAAGAATCGTCATGTCTGAGCATAATCACATCTTGACGGGGAAACTGGGTGACTTGCCTGATGTTCTCGAACTGCGTTGATTTCTGGGGTTTTGTCAAGTCCTCAGAAGCCAAATCCCAGATATGAAGTTGGTGCCTCGCATCTGATACATGCATACTCAGCAGTTGTCTCATAGTATGTCTGCTCGTACCCCTCACCAGCACACACTAACTTGAATACGTTGGAAGCAAAGAAGAGATGTTTTATGCCTGTGCGCTGGGGAAGTTGAAGGGTTAGTGAGACGCTGGGGCCTCCATACACCACGACTGAGCCAGAGGCAGTGCCTGAAGAGCGCGATATTGAGCGGCATTCATGATGGGGAGGATAGGATGTGACCTATCGCGAGCAACCCTGCTAAAGGCTCGATTGCTACCACTGTTATGTCATGGCTGATGTTTAGTTGGTGAAGGATCCCCACATCCCAGAGCAGCTGCTCTCGAAGATCGTATGATAGGTCTGAGTGGACTTGATGGGACTTAGCGAACATGGCTGGATCATCACCGTAACTTGGAGCAACGTGAGTTAACGCACTAACGCCAAAGGCATATGTACAACCAGAAAACTAAACCCAACTGAGTAGCTACAGTCTGCAACGACCTCCAAATTTATCTAAGTTATCACGTGCGTATGCTAATACAGTGCCGGGTAGTTGCAATAAATTAGTAATGTCATGGTGAGGTTCAGGGTAGATGCAAGTTGCTATAGGCTACTGTACATGGTATCAAAGGGCTGCAAAAAGATATATTGAGGGAACGCTCAAAGTCCATAGAACATGGATAAGAAAAGATATGAGCTATTGCTGACCTTGGGCGGTCATGGTGGGTTTTGCTCGAATACATGGGTGCGAGAACTCGGTGGCAAGCCCCTGCTGTCGGGAATTGGCACAGTACCCCCTCTAATCTTACCCAGCCAACTCCTCTTCTTCCCGAGACCAGCGTCGTTGTCAAGACGGGCTGACTTGGCTCTGGGGCTGTTGGTGACATCAGAGATACCTTGAAGCTGCGGCTTATTCTTCGACGGAGACATGTGACGAAGGCCTGTACGCGGGGCAGAGCTGCGAACCGGCGTGAAGCCAGATTGTGCTGAATAGATAGTCCTGCGTTGCCTTGGGGTAACTCCCGTGTCCCCATCTCCGTATCGCCCTTCCGCTGGGATTGCGTCTCTGTCGTCGTCATCCGGTGCACGTCGTTTTCTGCCAGCTGACATCGAAACCTGTACCTCGTCATGAACTTCGGTTTGGTATGATCTCGACCTCCGACGTTCAGGGGTCTTTTCATATGTCATATTGATGGAGGCTGGCACGGTAGAACGCTCGCGATTGGTAGGGGGCGACTGATGCGAAGTAACTGTGGCTGGGGGAGAAGAAGGGCGACGAGAGGATCCAGAAGAAGCGGCGCGATCTCTGCTTGATTGTGGTGTGCTTGATGGCGCAGTGAACGTCGTTGCAGGAGCCACTTTCGGGGCCGGAGCAGGCTCAGAAGGCAGTGGTGCATTGAAAGTGGGCGCAGCTGCCTTGGCTGACGAGAGTTTAGTCTGCAACGACTGGGTTTTGCGCGTCAAGCTCTCGACTTTTGCAGTCAGCTTCTTGTTAACCTTGAGTTGCCTATGCTCACATGCTTGTTAAGACGGTGACATGTATGTAGCGAAGGACTTACTCTAGCATGCGCTCATCAAAGTCCTCAATCTCTGCACACTTCTGTTTGAGCAGTTCATCTAATTCGCTGTTCTTCGCTTCACATTCTTCCAAAGCAGTACTAAGGTCTGGCTGCGAGCGAAGGGCGTTCAGCTCTTTGCGAAGAGAGGATATCAGCCTTTGATTTTCGACTCCCTGGAGAGAAAGGTTGATCTCGGTAGCTTTGGCTACTTTCTGCGATTCCGCAAGCTCAGCTCGTGTGCTATCAAGACAACCGGTCAAGCCTGCGATACCACTTGCACTATATCTCGATAAACTGAGTCGCCGCTTCAGCCCGAAAGGAACGTACTTACCTATCTTTAGCCCGGATCTCCAAAGATTGTGTCAGCGACAACAAGCGCTGGATTTCAGCCTCGAGCTCCGTCATATTCTCTTGTAGACTCTGTTTCTCTTCCTGCAGGTCGGACGTCTCCCTTTGGGCTGCCTCTAGCTGCTGAACGGTATCATTGAAGTTTCGACGAAGATCTTGTAGCAAACCCTCTGCTTCATCAGCGCGTTGCTGTGCTTGTGCAATCTCTGTTGCATGGTGTTCCTTGGACTGCGAATGAAGAGCGAGTTCTCTCTGAAGTCGGACGATGTCAGCTTCCGTTTCTTCAAGGTGGGACTTGAGTTGAGCTTCTTGTACGTCTAGCGTATCTTTCATTGCGGCAAGGGCATTTTGACGCTCCTCGTGGATAGAATGAATATCATCCTCCATCTTAGAAAGGTCAAGCTTATGTTGCTCCTCGAGCTCTTCTAGGCGTCTCACCGCTTCTTCATGAAGAGCCTCCGAGCGCTCCACATCAGCTCGAGCGTGCTCAAGTTGTTCTAGAGCTGCAGCTAGCTCGTCGCGGGCAGAAGTTAGAGTTTCCGCCTCGTCAGAGTGGGTATTTGCGAGTTCAGCTTCAAGCTCCGAAATCCGTTCCAACCGGTCAGCCGCAGTACCGACATATTCATCTCGTTCGTGGGTGATTGTGCCAAGCTCTTTTTGCAAAGCAGAGATTTGCTCATCATGAAGGGACTGCAGCTCTTGTGGGCGGGGTTCTGTGTCCTCGTTTGAGTGTAGAACCTTATATTCCTGCTGGAGCACGTGGAGCTGATATTGATGCTGCTCGTCCATGGAAGTTACGTCTGCAGCAGCTTTGGCGCGCTCAGTGGCAATCATCGACTCCAAATCAGTGTTTCTTGTCTTCGAAGCGTGAAGGTCGGAAGCCGTCTGACTGAGGTGACCATGCAGAGTTACCAGCTGGGCTTCAAGTGACGAGACATTCTGTTCAGAGATGCTGAGCTGGCTGAGATTCTTCCGGAGAGCCAACTGGCTGATAGATAACGCTATGCACCAATCATGAGAATCACAAAGGGGAGATGAACCTTCACCAAGGGCATCGTGTTGTAATGGCTGAATCCTCATCTGATTGAACATCTGGACCTTGTCTGCGAGATGGACGTTGAGCTCTTCGAGATGAACAATCTGGGCTTTGTGGGCGCAAGATAAGTCAGCCTGTTGACTTATCGTACGCTTTAAAGACAAGAGGCGCGTCCTGAAGGTCGATCGTTGCTTCATAAGCACCTCCACTATGGTTGCGAGTTCGCGTGAGTGATCCTCGCCGCAATCGCTGAGCTTCTTCTCGAGCTTCTCGATCTCCTCTTCAGCAGCCTCCAGTTTGTTGAGCGCATTATCCCGTGTGTCACGAGCCTCTGCGCAGTCGTCGACCATAGCTTCCTTCTCGCAGGAAAGAGTGTCCCTCTCAACAGCTAGCTCTGATACCCGATCTTCTTGAAGCTGTAAATTGGTCTGTAGACGACGGATGTCGTGTTGGAGGATCCCGATCTGTTCGGTGCGACGATCCACACGACCTTCCAGCTCCTCGATTTGGTTTCGCAGAGACTGCGTGGCTTGCGAGGAAGGCATATGACCAAGTCGCTGCGCCTGGAGCGCGGTGTACTTTTGCTCCGTCGCATTGAACTCCGACTGGGCTGTCGAAAGGTCTTCACGGAGGTTAGCAACCTGCAAATTCAAAGCATTGCGCTCCGATTCCAAAGAAGCGTAGTTCTTGGACAGTGCAGAAAGTTCCAGTTGAGTTGTCCTGAGAACGCTGCGAGCTTCGGTGAGCTCCTCCAAAGTGGATTGAAACTGAGTGCTCATTGAGAGCTGTAGAGCGCCTTTCTCTGTAGCGGAGACCGCCAAATCTTGAACGGCACGATCCAAATGCATCTGCAGAGAGTCTTTTTCGCTCTGGCTGCTCTCGAGCTCCGCTTTCACCGCCTCTATTGATGCCCGTTCCGCCAATACCCTATCTTGCATCGCCTCGAGGTCTTTGCAGGAAAAGACATACTGGCGTTGGAAGTGGTCGGTAGTAATGGTAAGAGTTCGAAGCACCAAATCGAGGCGACGAATGGCTTGATAGCATTTGTCATGCGAAACCTCACCCGATGAACTGGTTGCGCGCTTTGCCATTTGAGCGTTCAGGCCTTCTATCGCGATCCTCGACTCCGTTTCAAGGAAACCCACGGTCCTCTTCAGGCCATCTCGCTCATCTCGAAGCCGCGTCACCGCGGTTAAGAGATTCTGCAATTGTTCAGCATACTCGTTCTCTTTGGCTCCTGTTGATGCGTTGGTAACCGTAGAATGTGCTCCGGCACTGTTCGAAATAAATCAATAAATCAACAAGATTATGCAAAGATCACGAGAGGCATACTGTTGCGAAGCAGCGAGTTGCAGAGATGCTCGTTGTCGGGACGTCTGAGCGAGCTCTTGGGAAAGAGCGCCTTTCTCCCTCAGCAAGTCTTCTTTCTGTTCCTGTATCTCAAGGCACTTTGACTCCAGTTTAGCACTCTTCTTCTTCTCGTCCGATAGCTGCGCCTGCAGTTTGCCAAGTTCCTTCTGAGACGTTTGAGGGACCTGAATCTGGCGAAGTTGAAGCTCCAACGCAGCAATCTTCGCTTCATCCTCGTCAATTCTCGCAAGAAGTTCTTCTTCCCTTGCCGCTCCATCATTGTTTCTCAAAGCCTCGAGCTCCCTCTCCTTCTCCTCCAGAGCGGCTTCCAGCTCCCTCAGCTTAGCTTGTGTTGAACGCTCGCCAGCCACCCGTTCGTTTTCCGCGCTAATGAGCTGCGTGCCTAACCGAGAGAGCTTGTCTTCTAATTGCTGAAGCTGTTTGTCTTTGTGGCCAAGCATAAGACGAGCATCATTAATTTCCTTCTCCATAGTGGGATTGTGCAAGTCTGTAACAGAAGACGATCGAGGTCGGTGACCACGTTTGGGAATTTGAGAGGGAGGTGGTTGCGCCGCAAGGTTCTTGAGATTGATTTCCATAGCATGTATACGTTGCTGGAGAGCCTTGTTCTCAGTTTCGAGGGCTTGCCGTTGACTTCGAGCATTATCAGACTCGAGAGTCATGGTGTCGAGGGTGGCCTCCAATGTTCGCGCTTCATTGTGTTCAGATTGAATTTTCTCCTGGGCTAGTCGAAGCGCTGACGCAGCGTTTTGCGAGGCAATCTTCTCATTGCTGAGTTCTTCCGATTTGCGCGTCAGGTCCGCCTCAAATCGAAGCGCGCGGTCTGCCTCAGTCCTAAGCTGTCATTGGCGTCAGACCACGGAATAAGTGCAAACTACTGAGGCACGAATACCTTGTTGATGGTCTCATCCAGGACAGACCTCAGTTCGTTTAAGTCAGCCTCGCGTTTGAGAAGTTGGGAGCGCAAGCCAGCATTCTCAGAATCTGCCAATGGTAAGTACTCATCACACGAGCACTGCAGCTCAAGGGGTGGTAAAACATACCTTTGCTGGCGACTTTATCCAGCAAGTGGTGCGTTTCCTCCGATATGTCATCCTTTCCAAGGTCTTGGAGCGACATGGCTCCTTGAAGCAGGGCGGCGCGTCAATGGTTCTTGTCCGAAACCAACATTAATGCATGGCTCGATCAACCGAGGCGCGACAAACCACGTGACCGTGTAATCAAACCTTGCCGAAAGCATCCGATTGCATTGCATTCCAAACGTAAGTGGAACACAACACTCTTTCCCTCAGGTTCGTACTTACTCGGGATTGACCAAGAACTACAAATACAGCCCTCCAGTAACCAGCATATGTCAACGACGATCTAGTACATCAATTGGGATTCTCCGAGTCTTGCTCGTCTGAGTCGTACAGAAGCAACTCGATAAGTTGGAACGGTCAATTTCCTTACTGCCTAGATTTTCCCGTGGCAGGAAGCCCATTGGAGCCTACACCAAGCCCAACACGCGATCAATATTGGCGTATGTGCTGCTTCAAGAGGGAGATGGCTTCGGCGCATGCTCCCCATGAATTTTGGTAGCCTCCAGGCCTGGTCGAAAGACAAACAAGTTCAGGGCACATTGAACCGGTTTGTGACACGTGGTGAGGCTTACCCAAACCCATAAACGTGCACCGTCAGCAGTTTCTTGGGCGTGTTCTCCGGCAAAGCTGTCCAGGGCAGCAAAGAGTGGGTAGATGTGACTGGGATCCCTATCCACTCCGCTTCGACTCTTGGACCTCCTTGTCTCGCAGGCCGTAGGCCAACGTTGTGAGACAAAACCCTGGTTTCTTTGCTATGCAGTATCGGTGCGAGCTTGCAACAGCTATCGAAGATTCTCTTTGCCGTATTCATGTTCACGGATGTATCCCAGTTACCTACCTGGAATACTCCTCCCAAAATGACCTGATCAGAGGGTGCGCCCCCAGGGCGGGGTATAATGTAAGTGGCATCTTCACCTGCGTCATGATCTAACCATGCTAATCAGCTTACGAGACCTTCCAAGGTAAGGGCAATATTCGTCCGAATTTCTTACCCTCTATCTCGTACTGCAGGAACTGATCAAGGCCGGGACATTGGACCAAAATAGTCTGGCCCCGAATGGCAAAGAGATTTTGATCCTCAACACCAATCAACGACTTGGAGCCTATGCTCGAGCTTCGTTGACCTTGTCTAGCACTCGAATGACAAGTTAACAGGCTTACCCAGCGATGACGCATTGATCAATACACCTTCAGGGCCTGTAAGTGGGAGTAATTCATCTATTGTTCGGACGTGCTGTTTCACAAATGCAACTCCACGAGACACGAGCTCTTGTTTCAGGTATGGCAAATATACAGACGGGTTGACGGAATATGTGGAGAAACCTAGGCCGATGTTGCATGACTTTGGTATCTCATCGGCAGGTATGGAATGAAGCTGTACTCAACCTGGTTAATGAGGTTGGTAAAGTTGGAGATCCACGCACATTCTTTACAAGATCTCTCCACCACAGAGTTCTGGCATAACCATCAGAGTCCGTTTCTGGCCTTCGCGCATACAAAGACGAGGGCAGAAGCTATGAGGGCCCAAAATTTGGTTAAAGCAGTCATAGAAAGGGTGAGGTTATGGACCTTGACAAGCCCAGTGGGTATCATGTCCCAGAATTTGTCACTTCGCAGCACGTATGACGCCTCAGCGCTCCTTCAACATGAACTCCATGCAGTCAAGCGTGGCTCACAACGTCTGCTTCTCCCACCGCGCAATCCGCGCGTCTTCCTCTCCGTATGGCATCGGACTCCAATTTGCGCCCTGGGCACCATATAAAGTCGTTCCACTAGATCAGTTAGGGTATCTATAAGGAAGACTTACCGCCCAAGGGCTTGCCCAGCCTTGAGAGCCCATATCTTCCGGCATGTCCCTCGCTACAACAGTGATCTTGAAGGACGACTCCTCATCTGTTGCCGCCAGATAAGCGGCTGTGAGACCGATCACCCCTGCTCCGAGGACGACTAGTGACCTCTGCTGTTGAGACATGATAGTCAAGAACGTCAAGGCAGACTGCACAATTCGAGCTTGAACTCTCACAGACCGCTCCTAGTATAGTGATCAATCATATACTGGGGCCAAACATTAGGCCAACTCTAAGATAAGGTAAACGCATGAGCTATCCCCCGGCCAACCTGGGATATATCCACCGAATTGCAGCTCAAGAAAGCAAACTTGGCTGCGCATCTTATACACGTTCCGCGACATCTATAAAAATGGTACCGGTACCTCCATAGAGCCCCATAGCCTCGAGCATCGTTACGTTGCAGACATTGCAACATCGAACAATATGACATACACTACTACTTACTACACTAGGAAGATGCAGATATCATAGACAATTTAATACTACATGATACAAGCTGGTTCAATATTCGTTACAAACGCGTGGAATGGTAGGCTACCGGTCTTTGAGGGTATAAATACCTAGGCACACAACCAGAAGTTGGATCAGCTTGAAGTAAAGTAAGAAACAGGCTGAATCGGGCTCATTCATGCACTCATTCATGCATCTAGCATGTCCTGAGCGACTTCTCGCTTCTGCGAGAACCAGTTCTCAGCCCCAAAGCGTAAGCTTCCTCATTTCTATGCGTCCTCCTGAGAGGCGATGGGCTACAAAGAGCGCGCCGAGACGTGTTGCTGCATGGTCCAAGATTTAAGCAAGTTCGAACGATACGACACACACACTTACCCCCTTGAAGCCCTTTCCCAGGGCATGAAGTTGATGTTAGACCTCCCGCTGAGAGAGCAGCCATCATCTGTCCATAACTACCACAGTACAGTGTGCTCTTTCTTGCCTCTGCGGTATCTGAGTTGGAGGCCTGGCGTGTTTCAGGCCCACTGGGAGTGTCCATGCCTGCGACCTTCACAGCCTTAGTTATGGTCTGCCGCAGGCGAAGCAGACGGCTTCTCGGAGATTCTTTCGTCTCATGCCGGTGAGTAAACTGGAGGTATAGTCCGTCCAACTTCTCCTTATCTTCACCCCCATCTTCCGAGGTGTCATCTACGCGAGGCATTGGAGGTAGTGGCTTCGCGTCGCGTTTACTGGGAGAAATTTTTGGTCGCTGAAGAGGTGGAGATTGAGACTGCGCCCGCGACGAGGTGTAAAGATGGGTGTTAGAGCGAGCATGGCGAGTGGATTTACTCTTGAACAAGGAAAACGAGCAAGCGCGAGCCAGGGGAGATCGAGATGATTTGTTCTCTGTTGGCTCATCACCAATCAGCATTTCGTCGGTGAAATATTGTGATATATGGATGAAGGAGGAATTGGATGAGCGATGGGAGTCGTAGACTGAGCAAGCCGGTTTACAGCCGTGGTTCAAAGGCAAAGGATTGACATGGATAGAAATTTCATCGTCGTCTCGGGAGCTGTTTTGTCCCTTCTTCGTGTCTGCTCTGCAACACACATTTCCGAACCCCACGATATACGGAATTCCATAAGGCGTGAACTTGATCTCTTGATGCATGATATCGCGCCCAAGTTGTCAGGTTACGCCGACGGGCAGGCTGTGGACGTAGCACAGATTATCTGCTGAAACTTTGAGTTGCGACACTTTTCGTAAGTGTAGTGGTCGGTAACGGGGAAGAGAAAGGGGACCACAGACGGCGAGCAATTCTACGATTGGTGTTCTCGCCTTGCGAATGACACGTTTCAACAGCACCATCCTTGGATCTCGGTGCAGGTCCCAGTACAACGCGAATGGGACACGTTAACTTTGCATCTACTTGACATTTGCCCGCAATGGAATAACGTGCTATGAGCATGTGGGCACGAATATGTCATTTATGTTCGAGGAACTGCCCATGAACTGCCCTAACTGGCACTGCAAATGCACTCAGCAGTCTATTGGTACCTATGGATAGCCGTTACGCCAATGGGTGTCAGCCGTTGGGAGGGGAACGTGTCCGGGGTGAAGTTTGCAGGAAAATAGGCACAAAAACACGCACAACTTGTAAACGCCGAAGATATCTTTGCCATGAGGCTGAGAAGGCGGGACCGCCACATGTTTTTGAGCATAAAAGAAGTAATTATGTACTAATCGAGTGTCTGAGTCGCGGGCGAGCCTACGAGAATTGGTGAGTGGCAATATAGACATTATCATAGGTCGTTCAAGCACCAGCTGTCAAGTTAGAGCGAGTAAAGTGTGAGATCGACTTAAAGTTAAGTTTCTTACATTTGACGTTCAATCATCTGCCACTGTCATGAACAAGGCAAGTTCAATCTCAACATTGTCACATGGACTCGGTGTTGGCGGTAAGGTGCAAAAGGAGGTGCAGAAGTTTACAGACCTGATCCCATGGTCGTAGTACTTCCAGCAAGTCGACCACGGTGGGGAGGAGCGGATGCACAAGCCAAAGCGCCCAGCAGTGATGAGATATGATAACGCTCGGATGAGCTGGCGTAGCCATTGTTGAAAACAAATGACTTTTTACAGAGAAGGCAACCTATACTGACGTGGTCAGGGATTAGCGCTGGCGATTCAGGGTGCTCCACCTGGAAGATTGCGTTAAGGAAACCCGTGTAAGGATGCTAATAACTCGAAGTTATTCGCAATCGATGATGTCGATGAGAGTACTAGTGCGATTCTAGACCTGCTGGCGGATTTCCGTGCACACGTTCCTCGATGAGGTCGATAACAAAGAGCGTTCGAGGGTCCCGGTCAGGGCGAGCCAGGGCAAGACCGACATGTCACTCCGAGAACGGGAATTGGTCGGCAAAGGGCGGGCACGACGTCATCCCGTTCATGACGTCGTTTGCCTGATTGAGTCCCACTCGTTGAAAACTGCAATCGAGTTGTCGAAGATAAAAAGCGAACCGTGTGCTCAAGAAGTTTATCCTGTCACTATCGGTTCTGTGCCCTTCCTATTCGCCCACCTGGCCAGTCGCCATCGCCGAAACTAGCAGCCTGTAGAGCCGCAACTGAGTCTACAGTCAAATAGAACGCTTATAGATAACATACCGAGGTCTCATCCCCTCCCACCTCCTTTTCCTCCCACAACCATGCATTCTAACCATGACTACTTTCCTCCCACCCCGCAAACAGAGATAGTTCAGCCAACCATGACTGATCAACAGAAAGGCTTTGCTGCTGCACCCGCCGCAACCAGCGCTCCTTCCCGAGTTACCTTGCACCTTGGTCATCTTCCAAGTAAAAAGAATATTAAAGCGCCATGGCCCCGGACTCCTTCTAGGGTAAACCTCGTACAATCTAATGTCTCAGCATCGTTTGACTCCTCTGCTCCTCTTAGGTCGACCCCAATAACCCCCCTTGGCCCGCATTCCGTGGATACCATGAGTATTCTTTCGCCCATGCGACTATGGGCGTCAGACTGCCTACGATCCTTGGAAAGGCAATCGACGATACTTCTCGCACTCTGAACGAGCAATACTCTGAAGACGTCATCATTGACCTCGTAGCATGTCTCGAGCGTATGGATACCCTCATGGCGGATCTCAGCGGCAATCAGAAACTCCGTCCCATTGTCGATGATGGAGAGGCAGACGTCGCATTGTGGAACAAGGAGATTGCAAAGTATTTCCAAGGTACGTCCGATCAAGGTTGCCGCATTTGCCTCGGATTTTTCTAAATCCAATTAGGCAAAGATTTTATGAATGCTCCTTGGCTTTTTGCAGAAGCGTACAAATATCGTCGTCTGCACGAATGCTTTAGTGTGAGCAAGAACTGGAAAGATTATGACGTATTTTATCGTCAGAAGGTACGGGTCCCATTTGACATGTTATTGAGGGAATCTTGCTAAGGGAATGTTGGTAGTGCGATACTTTTTCGCGGTCGGCCGACGCGGTGTTCGAGTTATCCATGCGATTCGCCGAGCCATTCAAACAGGCCGAGAATCTCTCGGATGCCGAGAGGGCCGAGGCGGAACGTCTCATGTTCCTGGAGTTGACACAAGGTAAGTAAGTGACGGTGCAATGAAGGCAGCCTTTTCTGAGGAGGTACAGTTTGTTTGTGGGGTAACTCCACCGACCTGTCGCTTTTGATCAACATGACGGAGGAGCAGATTAAGGCCCTTCAGTCCACTGGAGGTGATCACCTTGCCGCCACAGAAAAGAATATACTTGGCAACCACCTTGGACAACTTTGGGACACTGTTAAGGTGCTCAGAAAGAAGACAGGCGGTCGGATAGATTTCGTCCTTGACAATGCTGGATTTGAGCTCTACTGTGACTGTGTTTATGGTAAGCTAAGCAGTGAAGGTATACATACGCAAGATCTGACCGTTGGCGCAGCCGACTTCCTCGTTCAGAGTGGCCTTGCTAAGCAGGTCCGCTTCCACGGCAAGCGCATCCCTTGGTTCGTCTCGGATGTGACCAAGAAAGATTGGGAGTGGCTGTTGAACTCGATGGTGTATGGGCACCTGTTCCCGAAATCGAACGAGGTAGAACGGGAGTCGCTCCGAAGGCTCGGTGCTCGTTGGAAGGTAGTATTTCTCCAGCATATCGCAAACGCTCGCAGCTGACCGTTTTCTCAGCAATATGAGAAAGACGGTATCTGGATTTACGAGCAGCACCCCTTCTGGTGTACTGGGTACACTTTCTGGGATCTCCACAGCGAAGCGCCGGATCTTTTCTTACACCTCTCCCGTTCGGACCTTGTTTTCTTCAAGGGCGATCTCAACCACCGTAAACTCACGTATGATTGTGCTGCTCCCGCAAGCACGCCATTTGACCAAGCCATTGGTCCCATGGCAAATGCGGCAGGTGCACCCAAAGTTTGCAGCCTGCGTACCATCAAGAGCGATGTGGTCGTTGGCTTCGGCGATGACGGCGATGATCTTGCCGAAAAGTTGGACAAAGAGGAGCCTGGTTGGAAGATCAGTGGAAAATATGTAAGTCAACTTGTTTAACCCCCTAAGGAACTGACTTATCCACCACACTGCTCTTTAGGCCGTTGTTCTCTTGTCGGAAGGCCGCCCGGGAGAAAAGGTCCACTTCGCGTAACGGGGCCATAAGCTCAGAAGTCGCTCGCCTCAGATCCTCACTCCGATCCTTGGGCAACAAATCTCCTGTATGTAGATATCATTATTTAGTACTCCTCTATGACTCTCGTTCGCGTAGGATGTATGCACACAGACGCGCGCATATGAATTTAGGGTCTTTTGTACGACTAGTCATAACCTGTAATACAGTTGAGAGCGAGCACCTACTAGCCAACTTGTAGCTGCGTGGCGCCATATCATCAAACCAACAGCAGTATGCAAGTCCCAGGGGAGCTACATTCTTGCCACCGGAAATTCTTCAACGAGGTTTGTGTAGGCAGGTAGAGGCGCCCAGGTTGGCTTAGTTAGTTCCAAGTTAGTTCTCTGTTCTCAATCTTATGACGCGATAAAGTCGATGCCAAACTTTGCTACTCCCGCAGCTGTTAGCACACGCGCTATTTTTAGAACCCGTAAATAAACCAAGTTGAACATGGTAAATGTGCAAGCGAATCGTGAGCTCCAGTCACACGTCAAGGTCATGGTGGCGTGTGTGATCGACAGGGTTGACAGGAACTCGGAAGCCGGCGTTTTTCTGAGCTTGATGGGAATTTTGCTGCATCTTGCATTGAGTGTCGTCCGTTGAAAGATGGCGTGCTGAGGTGCTTATTCTAAGATGCCTGGGATAGCACGCATAAGACCGCGCGTTCCACAGGGGTCGAATGTTGTGACATAGGCCGCCAGCGTGCCTGTCCCCGAGGTTCAAGCTTCAAGAACGCGTCATTTGGCGAGTAGAGCAAACGCGATAGAAGGGTCCGTGTTGCGAATGTGAAAGTAGTCACAATGCTGATCCAGCTTGATGTTGCGTACTAGTAAGTGCTCATGCACGGTCCAATTTAGCTAGACATGTGCATGCTTAAGCCCATGTCAATGCCATGATAGTGTCGGTGAAGAAAGATGTAAGACGTTCAGCGTCGGCTCCAAGATTGCAAGTTCACACGGTAGCCGATGCCGCTCATTAAAGCTCAACTTACTTCTTGCTTGCCTATATTGCTTATCACTACTTAGCCTGAGTTCTTGTCGAGGGCATTGCTCTACACTCTTGGGAGGCTTCCCCTCTCTTGAATTCTCTGATGGTATAGTTGTCTGGGATCTGACCACTCTTGCGTGCTCTTCTCTGGCTATTGCTTTACCAACCTGACCTGTTCTTCGAAACCCCGATTACTGGCATTCTCAGCTTATTCTTGTTATCGCACCAATAAATCCCAGCTTTCAGAATTCAGACAGATCTTTCTGGAAGACTTTTCTTTCCCGCGAGTATTGTCCCGTGCTAAAAACTGTATCGTTCCAGGAACGCGTGTGCTCGTGATCCTCCTTTGAGACTTTGAGCAGTCTATCATAGCGGACCCAAACTACAGTCTCCTTCCGCCCCGACTCTCAGTCAATCAAGACGTGTATATGATGCAAGATTGATCGGATATGGCCCAACCGGTATTACAGCTAGGGCTACCGGGAGTTTGGTCCTCCTCTATTGTTAGTCCACCTGAGGACGCTATTCCTCGACCAAGGCGTTTCCGGAGAGCGGTCTTTGCGTTTGGGAACGGTTCCAAAATCAGGACCTCCGTCTCAGTGTGCCTTAAAGTACCCATGCGGTAGATTTTTGCGTCCATACGACTCTCAGGTCCTACGAGCTGTCTTTCTGGTATAAAAGCGACAGAAACGCCTTACGGAAAGTCAACGGGCTCCTCACGAACAACAATGTTCCCTGCAACGTCTCTCCTCGCTCTTGCTACCCTCGCGCTCTCGGTCGCGGCATCGCCTGCTGCCCGCGGCTCGCCCATCACACTTCCCATTGCGCGGAGACTCAATGCTAGCAATGGCCCCGTCAATCTGCACCAGCGTGATCAAGCCCGTGCTGCTGCTTTGAAGGCGCGTGGGCAGGCCATCAAGGAGGGCAAGCTCGACCGCCGCGCTGCAAGTGTTCCCGTGACCAACGAAGTCGACACCTACATCGCTGCAGTTGGCGTCGGTAGCCCCGCAACTACGTGTAATGTGAACTCTTATATTTATGAAGCAATGCGCTGACGTTTAAGGCAGACAACCTCATTGTCGATACCGGCAGCTCCAACACCTGGGTCGGTGCCGGGACGGCTTACGAGGAAACTAGCACCAGTAAGGCTACTGGTTACAATGTTGTATGTCCATTCTTCACCCTGAATATTTCCATCACAAACACTCATGGAAACTAGGAAGTGACTTACGGCTCGGGATCGTTCTCTGGTGAGCGTTAGCACTTGCCGAAGGAGCTGCTTAGAATACTTACATTATTCAGGCAAGGAGTACACGGACACCGTTACCTTGGGAACGCTCACTATCACCGGACAGTCTATCGGTGTCGCATCCACATCCGAGGGCTTCGAGGGCGTAGATGGTATCCTGGGGTAAGTGCAACTGTGGGCATTCGCCCAGTAGACGGATCTCTGATGGTGTGGATAGAATTGGACCTACTGACCTCACTGAGGGCACTTTGACCAACGATGAGGATGCTGAGATCCCTACGGTTACCGACAACTTGTATTCTCAGGGAACTATCTCGACTGAAGTCGTCGGCGTCTCCTTCGAGCCCACTACCTCTGAGGAGGTCACCAACGGGGAGCTCACCTTCGGTGGGACCGATTCGTCCAAGTACACTGGCACCATCGCCTATACGTAAGTATCTTCGATGATACTTCAAATGTTCATCATTGACATAATCTCAGCCCCGTGACTACCACCGAGCCCGCATCGTACTACTGGGGCATCAACGAGAGCATCGACTATGGCTCGGAGACGATCCTCTCGGAGACCGCCGGTATCGTCGACACCGGCACTACCCTCGTTCTCCTTGCCACGAGTGAGTTATTGGTGTGATGTGATTATACAGTACTGGAACTCATCGCTTATCATCTCCTAGACGCATACGATAAGTATGTTTCAGCCACCGGTGCCACCTACGACGACACCACCGGTTTGCTCCGTATTTCTTCGAGCGATTACGACAAACTCGACGACCTGAACTTCAACATCGGTAGCGTAAGACTAACCTTTTTTGAATGCCACTGCAAGAAGTTGACCCGGTCTGCCACTCTTTTAGAACACGTACGCTTTGACTGCCAACGCCCAGATCTGGCCTCGGTCGCTCAACACCTACATCGGTGGTTCGAGCGACGACATTTACCTAGTCGTCAACGATCTCGGCTCTCCCAGTGGCGAGGGTCTCGACTTCATCAACGGTTACACTTTCCTTGAGCGTTATTACTCTGTCTTCGACACCACCAACTCGCGTGTCGGGTTTGCAACGACCGAGTACACTGATGCCACCACCAACTAAGTGGTTTGGGCATACACAGGTGCAACCATGAGATCTTGGGGTTTTGAGGGTTATAGATTGATACAAATTTGCTGTAGCTTTGTACTCTGTTCGTCAATATCATGTGCCACATTTACTTCGCGGTTTAAAGTCAGATCACACCTTAAAAATGATGGCCAAAATATCCTAGCTAGTCCGAGCGGTGGTTGATCACTCTTGGACGGAAGTAACTAGAGAAGGTTTTTATTTATGTCCGTGATGATACAATGGCGTTTGGGGGATACCAAGAGGCGAAATGGGAAAATACAGATCTATGCTTGCGCCTGACATATACTAGACAATAATTCCTTTCGTCGTGAAAAAATAGGTTCTATAGGATCCTTCAATCAACCTGGTCATTCCAGCCACCTGGGAAAAGTGGTGTGTTGTGAGTGGCATCCGCACCTCCTTGGCTCGACCTAGGTTCTGGGGGCTGCGATCGTGAAGTAAACGTATTCCGGTTAAGGTTATCGCGACCACTCGCTGCACCACTCGCTGTACCACCGAACAAAGATTGGAAGATACCACCTCCGCTACCTCCAGCGCCTGGCGATCCTGAACTGCGATTGTTGGATCCAGAAGGTGAGTCTCCCGTAGGACTTTGGCCTCCTCCAGGGCGCCCTGACCCAGGAGTAGGTCCAGGTCCATGCGCCTGGGGTTGGGGAACGAGAGCGTAGCTAGATCCTTCCGTTAATCAGTACATTTGGGGGAAATCTTGAGGCACGTACCGACAAACAGGACATGTTCCGCTTGACTTAAGCCATGGTAGAATGCAAGGCTCGTGGAAAGGATGCTTGCAAGGCAGCGTAACGACGACCTGCTCATCAGGGTCCTCGGTTTCGAGTTTGAACTGTTCCTTGCATACAGCACAATCTTTCTCTAGAAACGGGGCTGTTGATAATGAAATGAGAAGAGTAACGATCGATAAGGGAAGTTCTACTGACACCCTTCTTCAAGAACTTCTCGGGGAAGGTTCTCGACGACTTCATCAGTGGCAGGAACAGGCCGACCCGCGTTGGAGTTTTCCATGAGTTGGGAAATTACTTGATCAAGAGCTTTGAACTTCCTCAGCATTTGTTGCTAACTATATTTTGAACCATCGCACCTTCCTGGTTGAAAACGTAATCTCCCCATCTTCCGCCGCGTGCATCCCCGCCATCTCCTCCATTGAGGAGATCGAAAAGTGGATTCTCCGTGCCGCCTGCTCGCCCAGTGGGGCCTCCCAAAAGCGCCATTAGGTACTGTGCCATCATGGGTCCTGTGATGTTAGGCCGGTCGTGACCTGCATCTAGGCTACCCTGTCGGAGAAATCTAGTGATGGTAAGCTGGATGTCAAACGTATATGAAATATAAAGCTCACTCGGACATGGTTGGGTCTTCGCGATCGTTGGTCCACTCATTTGTCCGTCCGCCGTGCGTATTAGGGCCGCCTATGACAAATGACCTGCCCCCGTTTCCGCTACCACCACCAGTGCGAAACTCGAATCTAAACCCGCTTGAGCTCTAAAAACCTTATTACAAACTGGACAGGAATGCAGATGGGATAGGCGCACGGAATTTCCTTCGGGGAACCTTGGGGAACGGGGCGATTCTGGTCGTGGTGAGCGAGCAGTTCTATTCCCTGGCTGGGGGGCCAGAACACCTTGCAGTCCACCTAAGCCGGGTCATTAGGAGAAGAAACGATAACAAGGGAGTAGCACACACGTAAAAAAGCCTCAACGTCCACGTTGCCGGCGACGTCTTCGAAGCCGCCGGCCTGCTGGAATGTACGAGGATCGTCTTCGGGGTTCTCCATCTCAAGACAAAATGAGATAGCTTTTGAGAAGTGTGTGCTGAGGACACCTACTTTTTCTACGAAGGAGCCCCGACATGAGGCGCAGATAGGACCTGGGGCCTAACCACAATTAAATTCGTTCACATAACGGCGAGGGTCATGGCGTACCATGATAGGTCTCATTTCCGCATGACACTGTTGTGTGGTTGTTGAAAGATTAGAAGATCGCAACCGTGAAGATGGAGAATACATGCCTCATGACAATACCACATTGGTTCCCTTGAGGACATCTCAGGTACAGGACTGTAGGTGACCAGATAGAGAGATTAAGGCTTTGCAAGGTGACAAGCTGGGTTGTCTGCTCTAGGGCCAGGAATCCCGCGAGTGTATGCAGTAAGGATGTTGGTGGTCGATGTTGGAGAGGCAGCGGGCTAAATGTTGTCTTGGTGTTTGAGTCTGCTTCCGTCAGATCTTCTGTGGCCCGGGGTTGACAGGATCGGGCGACTTATGACGCCAGACGCCTCAACCTCATATTATGCCGTGTTCGTTACCTAATTCCATCCTTTATAATTATTAATACTATTATATGCCGGCAAAGACCGGCACTAGTACAGTACCTTATTGGCTCAATCATTGATAATCACTCGCCTTCACTTCTCTTCTCACTCCTGCTCTGCTCCTCCTGTCGACCAGACCCTGATCCGCTTTCGCGAATCACTAGGTGGGTGTCTGTGGAAGCTTTCTTTTCAAGATGAGCACTTTGGTTCCCTATTATACGAGTACTTCCCTTGAAGTCTTGAGATCAAACACCGGGTTTTGCTGAATTGAACAGCTTCCTACTTGGTTTAATGTATTTTGACTAACTATTTGCTCAGTCAGACCTGTTTCCTTCCTACGTTAGTGTAGTGAAAGAAATAGTAGACTAAGGTTGTGGTTTCACACAACCTTAGTCTACTAATTGTTTTCATTGCTTCTGGTCAAGATTTTGTCCTCTATCTCACCCCAGTCTGCACTACTCCGGCACATCTCAGAGAACTTTCCATCAGTCACCTTCAGTAAGTCCTTTGGTGTACCAAATTCAACTACTCTCCCTGCATCCAGGACAAGAATTTGATCATACTCGATGATGGTTTTGAGCCGGTGAGCTATAGTGATAACGAGGGATGCTGAGAGTTCTTCGCGAATTGTTTTTTGGATCTGGAAAGTTACATAGATTGATAGGTAGTCCTTGCTGATCCCATATCAATACACATACCTGCTCGTCCAATACCGTATCGATCTGTGATGTCGCCTCGTCCATGATGACAATACTCGTCCGCCGCAGGATGGCCCGTGCGAGTGCCACCAATTGCCTCTCACCAGCGCTTAATGAACCGCCCTGACTGATGGGCATATCAAGCGTGACTTGACCTTTTGTCGACGAATGAGACAATAGAGGCAGAAGATGGCAACGCTTCAAGACATCCCAGCAAGCTTGATCCGTATGTTCGGAGAACGGATCAAGATTGCTCCGAAGGGTACCTGCGAACAGCGATACATCTTGGCTAACAATTGTCTATACATGGTGTAAGCAAGTATAGAATTATCACCAGAGCCGCCACTCACGATCCGGGTCCGTAAGTCTTCTAAACCAATCTTGGCGATGTCGACCCCGTCAATACTACGGCAAGCATTCTAGCAATGTTTATCAAGGATAAGACTTTACTAACATGATATGACCGCCGCTGGGTTCCACCATGCGAAGCAATGCTGAAGCGAATGTTGACTTTCCAGAGCCGGTCCTTCCCACCTGTTTGGAAGTAACATTGTAGATCGAAGGGACTGACCAATGTAAGACTACTCACCACCCCGACTTTTTGTGACGGCTTGATGACGACGGAGATGTTCTTAAGAACTGGTGGCAAGTCAGGTGCATACTTCACCTCTAGGTCCTCGACGATGAGATCTCCACTGGTGGAAGGCCAGGCCGCAGGCGGCGCATTCTTCGGGATCTTGGCAGGTGCCTCTTGTGGCACTTGGAGATACTCTACAACTCGCTCAACAGCATTGAAGTCCAACTCTAGCTGAGCGAGCACTCGAACAAGCACGCGGGATGCTTCAGCGAAGATGCCAGCTTGAACAATCACGACGGCAGCGGACCCATTCGTGACACCTTGCCAGAGTGAAAACACTGTTGCTAGATACACCACGGTAGATCCCAAGCCTGTGGACGTGAACATGAGAAATGAGAACCACTAGCAAAGAAGCAACGCACAGTCATATCGCCAGCGCAACCAGCCATTGACAATCCACTATATTTCCGAAGTCACAAAGGAGGTAATATGTCGATCGTGAAATGCTTACGTAGAAGTGATCGAAAGACTGGAACTTATCCACCTTCTGGAAGAAGCTTTCCAGGTATCGTGTTTCCATTGAAAACGCACGGACGTGTGCAAGACCGCGAAGCAGCTCATCAAAGCCCGCGAATGCTGGAGAAAGCGAGATACTTTCGAGACGACGAAGGTCGCGCTGCACTTGTATGTACTTCGGCGCCAGCCGAATGTATAGCAAGGCAATGATGGCTGCGAAAGGTGCAAATGTAGGTACCATGACGATAATGACGCCAAACGATGCAACGAAATTGAGGACGCCACTTAGGGCTGCCCGAGCGGATGGTTGCAAGGTGCCATCGATGGTGTTGATGTCCGAGGTGAAACGGTTCAAGATACGGCCAATCGGGGTTACATCAAAGAAACGGGCAGGTGCTCTTGTCAATCGAACCAACAGCCTCAAGAAGAGGGTCCGGGACGCTTGGAGACTAGCGTAGTAGCCCAGAACCATGTAGGACAGCACTGAAAAGCCTCCGACAATGGAGATATATAGGTAGATGTGTAGCCAGGGCTTTACGTCCTCGTCGGGTGGAGGGAGGTTATCCCAAGGGTAGTGGATTTCCGGAAGAACTTGTGCCTGTGCCTCGGGGGATACGTCGTACGCCTCACCCCATTTCGCGAGGAAAACCTATCTCGCAAGAATCAATATTGAATCCATCGGAGAGAGAATCAAACCGACCTGGTTGCCGATGTTGACAAACCGAATGACAATCATGAGGGTGATGGTCAGCACCCAGGACAAAATACCAGCAGCGCGAATGTAAGTCCAGTATGTTTTGAAAGGGACGCGGCCTTCTGCACGGAACTCGGCCTCAATGAGCCTTCCCTTGCCATTGTCTCCGCGAGGCTTCCGTGATGTCTGGACACCCAAGTCAGCCTCGTTCTCGGGGGTCAGAGTCTGTGAAATTTCCGTTGATGGGGTCTCGTCTTCTTTCATGTCCGCTTCTCTCAGACCGCTGTATCGCAGCTTTGAGGCAGAATGGTGGTGATGAATCTTTCCGCCAGCGAGCTCGACGAAGTAGGAAGCGATGGGGAGACACAGGCTAACATGGTGTGTAATCAGGATAACAGTCCTGTTACGCATCAAAGGTCCTTGCAGGCATTGTTCTACCAAGTGCTTAGCGGTGTGCATGTCCACGGCAGCCAATCTGACAAGAAATTAGTTCTAAGTCCCTAGTCTATTACCAGATTACGCACGGGTCATCCAGCAAAATAACCTGAAGAGTACTGATAAGCTATGATTTATATATAAAACGCTTTTGGAGACTGACCTCGGCATCAGAGTAGATGGCGCGTGCGAGGGCTACTCGAGCCCTCTGGCCTCCAGAAAGGGTTATACCTTTCTCTCCGATTTCTAGAGAGCCATTTAGCCATAGGACAGGGCTGCCCACACAGCTTAAGCTTACCGGTCATGTCACCGGCTTCAAACATGTCAAGGTCTTTGTTTAAAGCGCATGCTTCAAGCACCGCCTCGTAGCGTTCCTCGTCGAACCCGGAACGAGCTCCAAAGATAACGTTTGCGCGGATGGTAGCATGCTCGAGCCCTACGCATTGTCAGCGTGCTTCATAGCAAGTAGTGAAAGTCACATACATGGGTTTTGAGCACAATAAGCGACTAGATGATTTGTCTTGTCCAAGTAGACAGTGCCTTTGAGGAGGTACATCTCTGACCACAGAGTTAAATATAATTAGACATGATATACAAGATGCCTACCACCAAGCAGTGCCCCTAACAGCGCACTCTTGCCTGAGCCCGTGGGGCCATTGACAAGTGTCAGTTTGCCCACAGGGAACAGCAAGTCCGGTATATCAAGAACAAAGCGAGGCTCATTGCTGGAATTTTCGGTCGCACTCCACTCAAAGATAGCGTCGTGGAATCCAATCTTGGTATTGCGGCCAGAATCGACTATAGGCATTTTCAGCGAGCAAGCCCAGTCAGGAACTTCTGCCTCCTTGAGGAAGCTGTCAATGCGTTGCATCGAGACATACGCTGCAAGACGTCTCAGCCTGTGAGCATATCTAAATGAGTTGTAACGATGACAAACCGTGCAGCAGCGCGAAAAACTGGTCTGGCAATGCAGTCATAGGTTCTTGGATTTGACTAAAAAGAGCAACTGCCGTGAATGCCTTCGACACTGTCAACTGTTCCTTTTCAATAAGGGTATACCAAGCGAAAGTAGACAGTGCCGTGGCGGAGGGAATCCAAGTCCTATAAAGCCCAAAGGTTTAGTTCTCCGATGCAGAAGGGATGCATTTTGGTTTACCAGATGAATGAGATAGCAACTCCAACTATGTTCTCCCTGACGCGCCAGCCAAGCTCGGTTTCCCTTGCTTCACGAGCAGAATCTGACCACTTGTACTCTGATAATGGTGAACGTGAGTTCGTGTCGCAGACAAGTGCCATTGTAGCTCACCCCAGCCGTAATATTTTAAAAACCTGATGTTTTGCAGGAGCTCGTTAACAACGTTCATGCGCTTGTCTTTTGATTTCCACGAAGCTCTCGTGATCTGAATGGACCATGTGGGCATGAGTTATGTATATGGTAAAAAGAAGTACGCACACTGATATTGTACATGGCTAGAGGATAATTGAGTATATAGGCGATTAACACCACAAATACGCCTGAAATTGCGCTCCACCCAAGTACCCTTCATGCTGTCAGACCATGTTGCAGTTGCACTACGAAACGCAAGACTCACCGGTAGAGAAACACGAGAGCTATCGTGAGCCGCAATGGCGACGAGATTAGGGCGGCGAAGTCCCAAAACCGTTGAGCTACAGCATATGCATCGCCTCTTCATGAATAGGTTCAGTATCGCCCTCTAAGTACGACCACCGACTTACTGCATGAGGTTGACTATTTTCCCTAGATCAGCTGAAGTCTCTTCCTCGTCTCCGCTAACTTTTCCAGATACGTCGCGTCTCATGAGCGCCTTTTCGAATAATGATATAAAGATTAGTCCACGGGTCCTTTCGTAGACTCTCCGAGTATGCCAGTTCTTGAACAAATCCACTTGCGCGAATGATAGATGAGCCATGAAGGTAACAAAAGCAAAGAGATACGCTGTTGACATAGATTCTTCGGTTGGATTGTCCAGAGATGCCAGTATCCTTTGGAGCGAATATGCCGGAACGAAGCCTAGATTCAACTCAGCAACACATCGGCTAGGAACATGTAGAAACTTACCAACTACGGTGCCCCACAGCTCCAACCCGAGCACAATTATAAAATCCAGTGAATTAGATGCTATTAGGAATCGTAGCAACGATTGATCAGGGTATCTGCAAAAGCGTCAATAAAATAATTAACAAGCACGAGAAAGTGAATGCACCGATTTCGATATTCTACACGCTTCTTGAACAGGTTCTTGTGTTGGAAGAGCGGAGAAAGGGACCACACATCGGTGTCTTGAAGGGTGCGTTCCCATGCTAGGGTTAAGATGGGCTCAACATAGCTTGCAGATAGCCACGACCACAAATGGGCGTCATCCTCGGGTGAGGTCAGATCGGATGAAGGTATCTGTTTTACAAGCTTAGTAGTTGCTACTCCAGCACGCGCTTTCACAGACCTGATCGGCACGAGCCACTTTGGGAGTGGGCCGAATGGGTTCCAGCGGGAGCTTTCCGGCGGCATAGATGAAGGACCCGTTTAATAAAATCTGTAATGCCAGCATAGCTAGTGGGAGACCATCACGGAGACTGTGGGACGTAATCGAAAGACAGGCGCCGACGAGCTGGAAGAGTCCAAACGCAATAAGAACGTAAGGCGGCGAATGCGGGGGTCTCCGAATAAACTTGAGTGCCACGAAGACCTGTCCACGTGAATTAGTGCCCGAGACCAGCAAACACGACTGCGCATCCCTACCCAGCAGACCATGAGGATTGCCATCTGGAGGCATGCATCCGAGTTCCCAATGACAATGCTGTAGCAGAGGGATGTGAGCCATCCGAACGCAGTAACGGTGCTGATAATTGTCAAAGCTCGGTGGACAGCGACAGCCTTCGGCAGGGTATAGTCCACTCCGTCCAGGTCTTGGGTTGCGATTAGTTGGTGGAAAGGAGAGCTAAGCCGCGTCCAGAAGGCCTTGACTAGTGCAGGTATAGCGCTGGCTGGTACGAGGTCACGGAAGGCTACCAGAGTAACAAGTAATAAAGGACATATTGTATCCACCAACGTTGGCCATATCTGCGGAAGCATCTTGAAGTTGAGCTGTTAGCGCAGGATAATATGTCGGACAACTCGCCTGCATGGTCACAACGGAGGTAGAGAAAGGAGCGGGGCCGGGTAAGCGGCTGGTAGTTGAAAGTGGAAAAGAAGGAGTATAGACGGCTGTCTGGGGAGTCGAGGTGGATGAGAACGATAGTTCTCACGACGAACGCGTGTTGTGGTGAATGACATGGAGACTGCTGTCCTTATGAACGGCCCATTTCGCCTGCAGCCAGCAGGCTTGATGCACGGAAAATAACGAATGAGTCGCCTCAGCCCTGCGCCTCCCCTTCGGAGAACACGGCACACCCTGCCGAAGATATGTCAGTTCCTTGATTTTCTGCGCACGTGATTGTTTTGGTGCACGCGCCTGTCTCCTCAGCTCGTTCAGCTGGCATCTTCATGTCCGCAATGATCATCCGTACCTTTCCTATCCTTCTATCTGTTCTCGCCGCACAATCCACAGCCATCGCACTAACCACGGCATCAGCCCACCGCCATAACCCTCACAGATTACGAAAAAATCTCATTCCTCTTGCCGACCCGGTCTCAGACGCCCTTCCACTGGAAATTGATCCCCTCAATGCCCCAAACCCAGGCATCGCTGGGCCCCTGACTTCGTTACCTGCTCGGTTAACCAGTGTCCCTAGTTCGACCTCTGCACTGTTGTCCTCAGATTCGGCTCCTTCTGTTACCAGTCTCCGTCCGCAGCACGAGCATACAGCCGAGTCTTCAACTTCTTATTTTCCATCACAAACGCCCACACCAGTGCCTTTGCCAAGTGTTTCAGGTGCCCCAGCATCAAAGACGTTGTCGAACGATGGGGATCAAGACGGCCGCACGTGGAAAGTCGCGGGCATCGCCGTCATCGTTGTCTTTCTTGTGTGCACTTTCATCTCTGTCTCCTTGTTTTCAAAGCACTTGGGAAGGCTCGCAAAGGACGTGCTCTGTTGCTGCGGCCGTAAACGGTCTGACGATGTGGAAGAAGTCTTAGTCCCCGACTGGGACCGATGGAGTTGGGACGCCAAATTTCCAGATGACAATTTCGACCAGCATCATACCATGCCGTATCCCGAGAAGGGCACTCCAAGAGATGCTGTCCCGAACATTCAGAGGTCGAACACGGTGACATCCGTAAAGTCTGCTTATTCGATGACATTGACAACACGCGAGCTACCTTGGGATGCGGAAAATCTTCAACAATGTAGTATACATCGTCAACTTTCTCAGGAGAAGCGGGTGATACCGGCGTAACGGGGCTGGCCTCTGTCTCTGTATCTGAGCCTTAGTTTTGTTCTACATTACTTGCATTTGCACCTACATTTTAGAGGGTTCTTTGCATTAGTTCACGAGTTCATGCGGCTAAGTTGGACGAGAACCACTGTTTTCCGGTGTCGCTGGCATGGTTCTCTCCAAATAATCCGAAGCGAACAATCCTATAGCCCCAACAGAGCAGACAGCCATAGAGAAGTAGAGCCGAGACCGAGCTGGTAAAGCTTGAGGTGACGTGCTCAGTTGAATGCTATTCAGTCGGTGATGATTGCCTTACCTTTATATGATTCCCATAGTGACCGGTTTCTGCTCGAGTTTGAGAGAGGTGGATTTGAGGATTTCGCGGCTATAGGTGTCTGCGATGTGTAGTTCTTGCTCATGACGTCCGTGTCTGGAATTGGCGGTACCTAGTGTCGCCGACGGATCTTCGATGATTCTGTGCGGGACAGCTCCGGGTTCCGAACACCGGTCCAACTTTCTTTCTCTTTACTTGCATCAATATGTTTACAGGGCTGGTAGGCACTGCCCTATGTCTGCGTTGCAAAACCAACTCCTAGCTGCAGATTGAACACCTTGGACTCGTCTCCAAGGTAGATCATGACAGTGGTGGTTGTGCCCTCACGATCTCTCAGTCCGCACCAATTCTAGACGACTGCCACATCGGTGATTCGATAGCAGTCAATGGCGCTTGCCTGACCGTTATCGAGTTCAATCAGGATGTAGAAGGCGGTTACTTCAAAGTATGGCTCGCCAATGAGACCTTGAGCCGAACGGATCTAGGCAAGTCATACTGCCGCAAATATTCAACGATCACTTGTTCATCCCATAGACAGGGGAGCGTGTAGTTGGTGACCAGGTCAACCTGGAGCGCGCAATGGGCTCACACGTGCGCTTTGGGGGACATTTCGTGCAGGTAAAGTGGAAATACGTTGAAGGAATAGAAAAAAGGCTAAAGGCATACACAGGCCCATGTCGATACTACAGCTGTGGTTATTGATCAGGCGCCAGATGGCGACTCTTTGCGCCTGCGTTTCCAGCTACCAGAGCCAACATCGGACCGGCCATCGCTGTTACCGTACATCATTCCCAAGGGATATGTCTGCATCGACGGTGCTTCACTGACCGTCACTGAAGTTGATGATGCGCAAAGAACGTTTGGTATCATGCTCATACAACATACACAAGAGAAAATCACTTTGGGGAAGAAGGCAAAGGGATCAAAGATCAATATTGAAGTCGACATGGTGGGCAAATACGTCGAGAAGAGTGTCCTTGCTGCTCTGGAAGGTGGGGGTAACCAGGTATTGCGTACTTTCATAGAGAAGATCGTAGACGAGGCCCTTACACGGAAAGGGCTCTGAAAAGACGGCGGAAGCGCTATATTGTAATTAAGTGTTGGAGAGGGCGTTTGAGGAAATAAAGATGGAACGGATGCGTATTCATACTTTCCATCCGGATATCATTAATTGTCTCTTGATGTCCGGGAGCCAAGCGGAGTAGACCGTTTATGTGAATCTATGGACTGCGACTGCGACGTGACATCAATATTGCGATCCCGTCTGCCTCTCTTCGACCTACTACTCTAATGCACCGTATACATTTCTCTTTCTGACATCTCCCTCTTTCTCATTTCGAGCCTCAATCGTGCGCTCAGACGCCATGGAGGCACCCGCACTTAGGAAGGTCTGTGAAAGCCACTCCATCGTCGCCGTGGAGATGTAACAAACGCATAAGGTTCAGGTAACAGCGAGGATTGACCATAGCAATGTACATCCAGTCTCTCGACCCAACACGTCCCGTTCCAGACCCCCATCTCCTCTCGAGAGCACCCAGGCGTCGCTCTCCCCCCCACCTATCTTCAAACCCAAGGCCAGACTCAGCAATTCGGCCACAGTCCGCAAGCTTTCCAGCACATCCTCCCAAACCAATGGCAACAGGCCTGTCCGTACCGCTTCGCCTGCTCCTTCGAGACCAGTTTCACCCTCAAGGCCTCCTCCAAGCCCCACAGCTCAGTCGCTGGCCATCAAGGCGCGAGTCACTGCTCGTCCTACCTCTAAATCGATCGCTTCTCAATCCACCATATCAGCCCGCTCCTCAGGAGGCGCAAAGGAGCTGTCTCCAACAGCCAGACCGACTCGACCACGCGGGAGTACAGGCAGCTCGACACTCCAGAATACTCTCACAACAGCTTCCCTTCATGTTCCATCGTCACCACAGCCTTCCCCGCTCTCCGAACATTCCTTCACGTCGGAGAGCGAAGCAGGCGTGAATAGACCCCTCAAGATCAAGGCCAAAGTATCCGGAGTGGTTAAATCCATGCCGAGCGCGGTGGAAAACACGTCGCCTCAGCCACCTTGGGCAACGACACGTCCGATAGCCCACCACCGCGCGCGAACGCCCTCCGTGACGTCCGCCTTTTCACAGAGCCATCCTGCACGAAGTCGTACGCCAGATGGCCCCTATTACCCCATCACTATGGGTGCGCCAGCGGCCAATCCTCATCGTTTCGTTTCGCCCCGCCCAATTCCGCATAGTCCTCGCCTTTACCAGCCGTTTATGGCCAGGGACAGTGACTCAGTCTCAGATACCCGTTCTGCCCCTGTGAAGCAAGAACAAAGCAGTATACCCCTGCCTCCGCTTTCTCCTCCAACTTCCGCACTGTCGTTATCTTCCAGGTCTTCGCTCTCCCATTCGTCGATATCATACAAAACAGATGACTCTGAGGGAAGTAAAGCGAGTGCTTCCACCGTTGGGTCACATCCGAACGATGGTCACGCTAGCAGACTTATCTCACCTCCACCTGATTCGTCACCCGAGCAAGATATGACCCTGGTAAACGACCGCAGAGACAGCAGCGACGTTGACTCGGAAGGCTCTGAACATAAAGCTCGGGCCGAGGCTAAGACCAATCGCAAGGTACTGGCAAACGCTCAGTGGACTTCACGACTCCTTTTTCGCTGACCCCCACTGAATAGATCGCGGACCTAGAGATCACCAACCGTTCCTTGCTTGCCATCAATGCGACGCTTGAGTCTACTAAGCACAGACAGGCCAAGGAAATCCGTGATCTGCGCCGTAAACTCCGAGAAGCACGACTCGCGTTGTCGCCAAAGCAATTTAAGGCCACGAAGGCCGAGGATCACGAAGAAGAGGCACATGAAGTAGAAGAAGAGGAGGATGAGTCAAATAGCGAAGAAGAAGACTACGCAGGTGATCAGGACGAGATGTTCCTTCGCGTAAAGTCTATGGTTGAGGGTCTCGTTGCGTCTGGCAAGGCGGCACTAGAGACACGGCCTACCGACTTTGGCGAACGAGGAACGACGAGAGTGCTCCATGCGGACGAAGTGCGTCACTGGAGAGGCTCCAGTGGTAGAAGTGCTGCCTCGGACATCATCAGTCAAGGGGGAACTGACGACCTCGATGACGATGCAACCACTCGAATGTCCTCGTCTTATCTCAATGTGCCGGACACTGATCACGACTTCACGTCTGAGGATGAATCTATTCCACCCCATCAATACGCTCAGCCACCCCCAATAACTGTCACTTCACCCTCATGACGTTACATTCCTTCGATCTCAATGATCCATGCACTCCTTTCACTGCTTTGTAGACATTTGGAACCGTTGTTATATACCACTATTATCGGTAACATCTTAATTCTTAAGGAAATGAACTCTATTGTCCTGTTGCCCGAGGATATAATACAAAACATGAATAGCAATGCCGTCTGCCAACTACTCGCCATCTGCGGCTCTCTGTGCCCTCTTTGCGAGCTGGGAAGCGAGGATGAGCTACAGTCTGGAAATGCATTAAGCTTTTGAGTACTTACAGCTGCAGCAAGATCCATCTGGCCAACAGGAGCACCCGGTCTACCTGCGGTTGGTTTGTTAGCTGGAGCACCCGAAGTGGGACGGGCTGCGGTTGGTACTGGCGGTTTCGCAGGGGGTTTTGGTGCGCCTGGTTTTGCGGCAACAGGTGGTGGTGTTGCCTTCGGCTTCGAACCAACAGGAGGCGGAGCTGGCTTGCCAGCTAGTGAACTTGATGGTCTTGAGCTAGTAGGAGTAATATCGGATGACCCAGCACTCGCTGTGGCCTTCTTCCATGGCGCCGCAGATCCATTTCCAGCTGCCATACCTGGGAAGACCGCCACAGGTTTGGCACTTACGTCTGCCGCGACTGACTTGGCGGATATGGACGAACCATTACTTGGTTTGGGAGCGGCCGGGGGCGTACGGCGAGCTGGTGGTGGAGGTGCGGCAGGCGCCGCTTTGGGCTTGGGCGGGACAAGTTCAAGGTAGTTGTTTGGTGCCCAGCCTTCTTGTCCGTCCTTTTTAACAAGCCACCAGCCGTTGTTATCCTTCTCTACTAACTCTACTATGTCGTCCTTCTTCAAATTCATTTCTCCCTCTTGGGCATCCTCAAATGCAAATTTTGCCTTGTAGAGTTCCGCTTCCGACTCAGTAGCTGCAGCAGGGGGTGGAGGAGGTGGCGGTGGTGGAGGGGGAGCGGGACCTCGAGCGGGGGCAGGTTTTCCCGGTGGGGGCTTCGAAGCAGGGGCTGATTTGGGAGTAGGTGCGGCTGGAGTAGAACCTGCTGCTGCTGCAGGAGCAGGCTTCCCTGGCAGAGGCTGGGCCGCTGGCTTCGGTCGGGCGGTCGACTTGGGTTTCTGCTTTACACTCTAAGTTGTGAAGGCGTGAACATGTTAAAGTTACACTCACGTCAGAGGGACCACCGGCTCTCAAAAGCTTGCCCTGAGTGATGGGTCGGACAACACCTGCCTTTCGCTTCGCCGGAGGTCTTGACAGGCTACTGGGTGGCTCGCCTGAAGGTACATGTACGCTATGACTCTTATACAGGTCATCCTTAGTGACCGTCTCATCCTTGATGAACTTGATCTCAGCCCTCTTGTCTTTCTTCTTGGCATAAGAAATCCTACACAAAGACTGAGTCACTCATCAAGATACAAGCAGTATACGCACGTAGCCGTAATCGTCAACGTAATGCTGGCTTGAGTGAGCTGCATCAAATTGGTGACCAACTCAGTCTTGAAGTAACAGTGGAGGATGGGATCTCCTTCTTCGGAGATGCCGCAGCCCACAACCTATGATCGAGGTCTAGCCAAGCCATGAAAGAACATCTTTGTACTTACAAACCAGTCATCTCTCATGTTGGACATTGAGATAGTCTTGATTGTGACTAGCGGTATCTTCCGATCAAGCACATACTGGGCTGCTCCGTCCTTAGAGGCCGATACAGAGACAATGTGCAGGGCTTTCTCAGTCTGTGGCGGGCCAATAAGAAAAACTTGGATAAGTGACAGAGCCGGATGTACTCACTACAACAAGGAAGCGGGGAGAAGGTTTACTGGAACGTCCGAACTTCGATACCAGGGTTTGTGCTCTTGCACTGAAAGTCGCCTGATCCGCTGCGGCAAAGTCAGTGCAAGCAATGGTTGGCAGCTTTCGAATACAAACATCCAAGACCACAGGCACTTCGCAGTTCGGCGCCGAGCTCAGCTTGTCCATTGACGTCGAGGTAGTCACCCATGAAGCGACGATAGCTGAGAAGACTGAATCTGCGTCGCTCCTTGCGTTGTGCAAGTAGTTGATGACCATAGTCTCGGACCTTTGCGTACTCGAGCGCCTCTTTATTGTTCTTCCAGAAGCGTTGTATCCTCCGAGCGCAATCATTTTTGTATCGCCAGTAATTACGCCAAGCACGCTGAATACGACCCGCCATGTTGTGCCAGTACCTGTCGCGCATTGTCTCAAGGGCAAACAGCTGGTATCATGGCGTTCATAAAATGTAATACTCAAAAAAGCATGAACGCACAGTTTCTGGATTCTTGATAAAAGCCTTCGTCACACCCATCTGCCACTCCTCTTTAGCAATGCCAGTGTCTTTCAAGATCTGTTCGCATCCTGACTTTGAGTTGCCTTGCCAAGTGTACTCCCCCGCATACGAAGTTTCGGGAGACAGAAGATAAAATCTTTCAATCATCTTCTCAAAAGTGTTGCGGTAAGCAAATCCAGCACGCCGAACACGAATGTTCTCTTGTAAGCCGAGATATTTGATTTGGTGCAGGATGGCTTTAGAGTCGTATTCGGTACCACTACGATTCTGGTTGGGCTTGATAGTTCGAATGTAGGAAGGTTGCGCTTTCATCAAATTTTCGACAAGGGCACTAGCAGACGCCTAGAGGAACCGTCAAGGTATATAGAAAGTATATAGCTATGTTGCTTGCCTTGATCCTATCCCCGGCAGTGGGGGGTCTCTTTTTACTAGATGGATCAGGACGATCTGGGAATAATGACTGGAGGAACGGATTTCCACTGCTCCCAATTAGGTCCAAGAGATCCTTGATGAGTGAATCCTTGTTCTTGTCTGTCATGCCAGCAACGTTATACATGACATCGCCGGCGTAATGGCGAACCAAGAATTGAGCGCCCCGAGCCTCAAAGTGAGGGTTTGAGGACAGCATAGACGTGCGCTGAATGAAGCTGTTGTCTGCCGCAGTGGGATCAGCATGCGCAGTGGCACAGGCGTCGTTGAGTGCGGCAAAGATCCCTGGAGGTCTCTTCTCCTCAATTAAATCGCATACAATCTTGTTGTTAAAATAGTTGATCGGAGTCCACTTGATCTGCTCCCTGACGTACTCCTCCTGCTCCGTCTTCAGAGTAAGTTCGATGAAAATCTGTTGGAGTTTCTCGTTGACGTAGTTGATGCACAATTGCTCGAAGGAGTTGTCCTATCAAGGTGGCATCAGCAAACATTGACGCATGTCTATTGATGATACAGATACCTCGAAAATCTCGAAGCCGAAAATATCCTGATCGGAAAATCAATATCAGTGTGATAGATTATTCTCATCACAACGAACCAAAATGCCAATGACTTGAGCGGTCGCGCTTCTCGGCTTCATAGAGACGTTGATACGTGAAACAATCCATTCAAACAGATTGTTATAGATAGCTTTGGCCAGCGCATCTCGCCCAGAAGTGGCTTGGGCAGGGTTAAGAGGAACGTCATAGACCGAACCACGTCTGCCACCACGTTGAGTCTCCATCACCCTGCTAGTCATCACCTTCTGCACCTGAGCACCATCGACGTCCATGAGGTAGGCGATAAAGTCGGTAACTCCAGTATCAGCGACACGTGAATTGCCGTCATCAGCTTCTTCGTACTGCACGTTTCCTAACCACAGGATGATAGCTAGCATCTTGAAAATCTCATTCTGCTCATCGGCAGTGAGACCAATGACGTTCATAGCATTCTAGACAGGAATCAGTGGCATTCAGGTGTCTGACCATGATTTCGTACAATCGTCTCAGAGTAGTCGGCTGTGTCATCAATGCCTTGAACATCCAAGCAGTTGCTGAGGCTCGTGTAAGCGTAAGATTCTGGCCCCTGAAGTCCGAACTGCTCTATACACGCGTTAGACCTTGTCTGTTGACCGAATACACCCTCTTACCTCTCTGCTCATCCGACGCTGCCTTTGTAAACTGATAGAAAATGTGGAAGTTTCTTTCGTTTTCCACTTGCCCCACGACACGCCCCTTCTCGAGTAGATAATTGGTTATTTGTGCGCCAATAGGCTCCCCGTGGTCATTAAACATGATTTCCAAGTATTTACCCTATCAATGGTCTCAGAGGTCCGTTCAGCACAAGAAGTGAAGCCACGTACGTGTCGGCTAGAGTTGTTATTGCGTAGTGTCTTTGCACAGCCGAAACTTTCCAGAAGTGGGTTTGTTGCGAGCACCATGTCCTTTATTTCCTGGATACTGCTGTCTTGGCCACCTGAAACTGCGGCGATGTACTGCATAATGCGTTTCGCAGCCTCTGTCTTGCCAGCACCCGACTCCCCGGAGATGATGACACACTGATTCTCGTGATACGCATTCATGTTATAGTATGCGGACTCGGCGATGCCGAAGACATGTGGAGGTACTTCAAGACGGTTCTTGCCCTTGTAGCGGTGAAGAACCTCATCGGTATATATTCCAAGATCTGGAACAATGTGAAAGGACATCTTGATAGCCACTGAACTGGTACTCACCTCGGAAGGGGTTTACTGAAATGAGCACGCTACCAATGTAGGTATAGATCTCCCCGTTCGTCCAGCGTTTCTGGAGATTCTCGTTGATGCTTTCGTTGCTGATAGTTGTGAGAAGTGTCATGTCAGTAACGCCAACTTGTTTCTTCTTGAATCCTTCTTTCCAGTCTGCCTATGGTTAAACCTTGAGAACGCGATATGTCAACGCATGGGTTGCTCGCGACTACGCACCTTCGCTACCTTGGCCGGCCCGCCGCCACCTTTCTTGGCCGCTGCCTTCTTGCCCACCTTCTTAGTGATTGCCTGCAGCCGAATCAGCTACCTATTTTCAAGTTTGAATCGTCAAACTGACCATGGTTGAGGGCGAGGAGTCGGCTTGAGCGTTGCCCTGCCTCACGGAGTATCGACACGACAATGTTGCCAAGTCCGGGCTTCCGATAGCGCGATTACGCACAGTTGCACGCGACGGCAGATCCCGCTTCACCAAGGCACAAGTTAATCTAGAGTTGATTGACGTACATATTATAATATACTACTTACAGACACGGATCATAAGCTCAACAATAAGTAAGCTACACAAAGTAATCAACGACCAATATTATGGGCTTCGAGACCGTTAGTTGTCGTTCTTGGGTACCTTTTTCTTTACTTCTATAAGGTAATTTAGCGCCTCCATTGCAGGCTTAGCCACAGCCGCATCCACGGATCCAAATTCACCCTTCAACAAGCGTATCAATGTTTGAGTGGTGTCTGCTTCCTCGGCTTCTTTCAACACAGCATCGGGGGGTAAGGATTCTTGTGGGTTAAGGAAGAGGTTGCGGAAGCATACGACACCCCGATGTATCAGTCCAGGATCTGCTAAGCTCGAGTTGTCCTCTGCATCCGTATCAGGGGCAATGAGTTGGCCGAGGATGGAGAACAAGCGATGACGTTCGACCTGAAGGTCGAACAATGACCGACATGCGCTCGGCGAGTCCGATAGTATTGCCAGAGCGCCAGATGCAGCCAGCCTTGTTTGGAGATCCTCTACATCTGCCATGGCGACAACGACCTGGAGCTTGGATCGCCCCGCCTTCAGGTCTTCAGAACCTCCATATCGTTCAAACACCTCATCAGAGCCTGCAATGAGGTTGCATATCAGTTCCATTGATGCTCGCCGAACTAGTGTGTGATCCTCTAACAGAAGTAACTCTACTTTGTTAAGGAGATCTTTGAAGCTTCCAACCCGCATGGCACATTCAGGAGAACAGGATGAGATGTTGGTTAATGCCATGAGGGACTCGAAACGCTGAAGTAAAGTTGCTGAATCGTGCAGAAGCATTTGCGCGAGGGGTCGAATGGCATCAAATACCGTTCCGATGTTAGGGCCATATACTTGAACTGGGGAAGCAGTTATAGATAGCTTAGCCAATGCCTGGACGGCGAAGAGGTCGAGAGGATCCAATGTCTCTGCCTTGGAATCTGCTGAGGGTTTAACAAGGTTCATCAAACTTTTGGATGCGCCGCTTTGCAGCATCCGACCTCGATTCTCAGTGTCCTCTGCGATGTTCAGATAGGTCCGTCCTGTGGTCGCTCTGATACCTTGACTGTTTAGGCGCGATGCAAGTGCTAGGACGTCAAGCACTCCTGTAGCAGCCAAGGTACGTGCTCTAGTCTTTACATGCACGTCGTCGTCAAGAGGATCTGACTCCTCCGCTGCCCCTTTCTTGTTCCCAGCTTTCGCCATTCGACGTAGTTTGTCTATCTGAGCATCTTCTTGACTTAATCGTGGCCGATAAGTGCTTAGGTTATGAGCAATAGTAACGATCCCGAAGATCAAGCTAGACAGTTGGGAAGGTGGTGATTCCTTGCGCTTGGAAACAAGGGAAAAGAGCTTGGTGAGAAAGTTCCGGTCTTTTGAAATGTGCTCTTTAACAGATGAATTGGAACTGAGATATGCCAAGCCCTCCACAGCATCGGAGATAGAGGAGAGATCCTTTTCCTCGCTAATGATGAGTTTTGTGAAGAGGTTGGTGAGATCGCCATCGTTTGATGTAGTGAGATGAGCCTCAGCCTGACCTGTTGCCTCGGTGGAGTCAGAGGACTGGCCGCGAGATAACTTGACAACAGCAATCGCGCTGGAGGCGCGGAGATCGGGGTTAGAAGAACGGCATGAGGTTTCGAGCCATTGTACGAGATCTTCTGTAATGAGTGAACGACAAGTTTTATGACCAGCAGCTTGACTTAAGAGTCTCGAGGTCTCGAGGCACGCGTCTTGAGAGGGAAAGATGTCTATGGCATCTGTGATGTAGTCAATGACTCCATCCTGTTGGAAGATATATGCAGCTGATTGCCAATCGACCTGGAAGAGTGATGATAGAAACGATGCTGTAACAACGTAGCCCTCCTTCGTGGTGTCTGCGAGCTTGGCAGAGAGTAACGGGAGGAAAACTTTGCCCAAGGATTCGGTTGGAGCATTGTCTGAGACTGGCTTCTGACCTCCGCTGAAAGATGAGCGGACGCCTTGGCAGAAGGCAGAGAGAACGAGGATGGCTTTAGATCGAGAGGTATGGGGCTCGGAAGGCTGGAAAGCTGATATTATGTAGGACAGCTCGTCTGGGAGAGCAAGCGGCTTGTCTGCGGACACGGAGAAGGTTTTGGGCAGAGCACCTTCAGGGGCAGCCATGTCGAGATGGCGGCTGTTGGCAAGCGCGGATCGCGTTTTTGAATTCTCGATCAAAACTCGGAGATATACACCACACTGCAAGTTGCAAGGGTCAAATACTACTCTCTGCTTACTTCGCCTACGACAAAACTAGTAATGGACGAAGCAATTAGTAGCGTGCCCATGAACAATCTCATCCAGTCAGGCCACACAGTCCTGTTCCGCCTATTGAACGGAGAGACGCGAGGGTTGAAAGTTGATCACGGCTCGTTTGCGTCATATCCTTTCTTTGGGAGCATGCTAAACAACTGGATTCTTCAGAGCGGTATCCCTGGGTCGGCTTGGATCTTTCCCAGCCAATGCTCTCATTGGTCAGCGCTATGGCCTCACTCATGAGATTCAGGGAAAAGAGTTGAATATTCTTCCACCACGAGTCTTGCAGGAAGTCGGTATGCTTCTCAGCTAATATCATGCATGGTGTATTCATCTTGAAGTTTGTTTCAATAAGAGGATACCGATGCTACAAATGAACTCATCACGGATGGGGAGCTCGTTCAGCCTTTAACCATAACTGAAATCGAGGCCTTGAAGCAATCTGGGGCTCATGCTGCGGTACACATACTTCTCTCACTGACAGGGCAATCATTCACGAATTTGATCAGGACATCATAAAAGCGCAAATCGAACAACATGCCAACTACGAGCTGAAGACAGAGTACAGTAAAGAGAAGTACAAACGGAGAAAGGAAGCAAAGTAAGTTCACCACCTGTGAGTAGTGAGTTTTCTCAGATTTGCCAGATACATGAAGGCGTTCACAACTGTCGAACCTACACTGCACAATGTCTGCGAGTATTGGTTCAAGAAGGACCACAACCGTATACGCGATCTCCGCCCCGATACGCTTTCACAAATGTTGAACCTGGGTAGTATTCGGCCTGGTGGCAGGTACCTAGCGGTGGATGATGCATCAGGCCTAGTCATCTCAGCTGTTCTACATAGACTAGGCGGTAGGGCTTCCACCATCTCCTGGAGATATCCATCTCACTTTAAACCAGGCGAAGGGCGACTCATATCTATTTGCGACGTGGACTCGCCACCCGCTTATCCTGTCATGGCCCAAATGAACTTCGCAAAAGATATAATCGCACCCTTGGGCACGCTCAACTGGGCTACCGCGCAACCTGATTATGCCCCAGCAGCACCCCAAGAAGAGTCTTCATCCGGCGAGCCGAGATCTGATAGGCATCGTCAGCGGCTTGACAGACGCAAACTAGCCAATGATGCCCTCCAGCAGACTCGTAATGAGCTATTTTCCGGTGAATTCGATGGGTAGGCGCATTTTGATCCCAACAGTCTCGTATCAATCTCAGATCTGTTAACGTATGTCTCCTATGCAGCCTTCTCGTTTCAACGGAATACGACGCGTTTGAAGTCGTTCAGACGCTTTCACCCTATCTTGCAGGCTCGGCTTGCATAGTAGTCCAACACCCATATCAACAGGTAGTGAAGTTGTTTTGGAAACGTTTGGCAAACCTGCTAATCTTACCCAAGCCGCTAACAGAACTGCAAATGAAGATGCGGGCAATACCGTCGTACTTGGGACCTTCAATTACAGAGTCCTGGTCACGGCGCTATCAGGTAAGAAATCCGATGAAAAGCTGCCCGAGATATTTCTGAGCTACCTCAAGGTCCTTCCGGGACGAACGCACCCTATGATGAGCACATCAGGTACTGGGGGATTTCTACTGCATGCCATAAAAGTGTAAGCATGCCCAACTTCAACTGTCCAAAAGCCAATTAACTCGGATGCACTTTACCAGGTACGACGACCCCAACGCAACTTCAGTCTTGGTTCATCGCCACAAAAAGAGGGAAGAGGGCAAGCAGGCTACTGCAGCTCTCATAGTCGTGCCATCAGAATTGGGAAGCGTTGACGTTGTCATGGGTTCAACTGAAAATCATTTTGTTTCAGAACAGTCATAGAGGGGTCGTAATTATCATGATCGTGTCTAGATTAACAAGAGGTATCTGATACGAGAACTCAAAAGTCCAGAGCGTAAATCGAAGTGCAGGCTCCATAACATTCCGTCCGCCTGCAGTTGTTACTGAGGTGTTACACTCGCCGGGAACAGTGTAGCTACAAGCTGAAGTTGGGATGAGTTAAGGTAGCCAGGATCAAGACTATTAGGACACGAACCTCATCCAAGATGGTGTACGCGATGTGCTGATTCAGGCGCCTGTTCTGTAGTACAGCGAAGATACGACGTGCACCTCGGCGAGCGTTCGAACGACCGATCATATTGGCAGCAAGATCTACGACACATTGAGGCGATTTTATTGGCTTCGAAGCTCAAGAAACGCACCTGGAATAAGCGCGGATAACTTGCGATTCGCTTCGTCTCGCGTACGCGCCTTCTCTTCATTTGTCCTTAGCGGGATAGGTGGCCGAAGCTTTCCACCTGGCCACAGAGCATTTTTGAAGAGATTGAGCACTGGCATGATCCGGCTTTCATCGTAAAGCGACTTCACGCTCTCCCGGATTTTTCTAAGCAGGTGAATTTAGCATCACCAATGACAGCAACAACCAGGACACTAACCGCTCAACCGTATCACCAAAAACTTGCTGCAAGATTATAACAATTGCTTGCCGTCGCAACCAGTTATTCTTCTTATTAAGTTCAAAAATGGCCAGCATCAGGTCACAAATGGGAGCCGAGAATGTCGATGTACTCGTTTCACCCTCCAGCGGGTGCAATCCACCCGACACCTGCATGAAGCTGTCCTCAGACGTGCTCTTCCCGAAGGCCTTGAGCGCTTGTGCAACAAAGTCCTCGTCGTTGACGGATGTGCCGACAACACCTGCAAATTCGGCGGCTTGACGCGTGAGTCGCTGTATCATGACGTCGAGCATAGACGGCCCAAAGATCATGTCGTCAATGCTTTCGGCAACGGAGCGATAGAAGGTTTGGACAATATTCTTCCCCGAAGAGCTGGCAGCGGCCTTGGTAGGGTTATCCGGAACCTCAGCAGCTATAAACGGGGATTCGCGCGAGAGAAAGGTGCGTAACTCCTGACTTTCACATACGGCAGGTATGGCAATCAAGCTCTACATGGATGGTCAGAAAATCCCGTTTCGCCGACATAAGATGTTGAGTTACCTGTAAGTACCTTTCCAGCGCTACCCTCCGCGTGTCAACGAAGCTCGAGGACAAAGCAGTGACGAGACGTTTCCCCGGGAAATCGAGAGTACGGACCACTCCATATCGTTCTCGCAATTTGTTATGCATGCGGGAGAACTCGTTGTACCGCCGTGCAACGACCCAGCCAGACGCAAACGTTCCATCTTGCGCAAGCTGCTGGATCTCGATAAGATAGCGTACGACAGATTTGCCGTCTTCCTCGCCGACAGTCGAGCTAACAATGGACACTCGTGTGCGGTCGGAGACGAGCCGGTTCGCCGACTCTTGTTGTTCATATTGCGACTTTTGAAATTGAAGCTCTCGGAGCTCTCGGCTCATCGATGACTTGGCCTTGCGGAGGAGACGAAGCTCTTGAGCGTCGCCGGTGAGTTCCGCTTTCCTGATTAGCGCGTCCAGCGTTGAGTCGTGTGCTTCTAGTTTTGTAATCTTATCTCCTAAACGGTTGATCTCATACGAGAGCTGGAGGTCGCCGGGTCCTGCAAGTTGGAAGGAGCTCTGTTCAGCATCTAGCGATTGCTCCTCTTCGTCATCAGGCACAGGTTCCTCCGCCTCAATATCGTCATCAAACATCCCTCGCCCAGAAGCCACACTCAGAAGGCTGGAGCTTAAGCCGTTCGTCCTTTCGCGCTGGTCTTTACGTTGTTCAGCACCCTGGTCTGTCGCAATTATATCAGTCAATGCTGCCTGGATTGCCTCAATGCGCTGAGACTCCTCGACCGTTGGCCTGGGATCATCGGGATCATCAAACAGAGGTGTTCGATGTGTCTCTGAAGCCGTATCAGAGACTGGAGACATCAGCACCTCGATGTTTGTTCTAGAAGCAGGAGGAGTAGGTGGGGTGCGCTGAGGCCGGAAGCCACTCTCAAACGTGGTGTGTAGCGTCGGCGTAGACTCTGACCGCACTACGTTGGGCAATGACTTCGATTTAGGAGGCGGGGGAGAGATAGACCGAGGTTTGAATGAGAGTGGGGATGGCACCTTAGCATTGCCAAGATCAATATCCTCGATGACACGGAACCACAGCTCAGACTTTTGGAACTCCTCAAAGTCTTGCTCCATGTCCTGCTCTACCTGTCTTTGTGCAAACATAACACTCCGACGCACACGGCGCTCATCGGCAGGGGAAGGATCATTCTGAAGAGCGAAAGATCGGATGCTGTTCACATATCTATGGGAAACGGACGAGAGCGATGGATGAGGGGGAGTGACTGCAAAGTACAGGTCATTGATCATGGAAATGTCTTCTTTCAGAGTCTTGGAACTTGCTGGGTCCTGCAGCTGCTCCTCGTCGTCCCCGGATGAACTAGAGTCCACTGACTCAAGAGGATTCTTGAAGCTCTCTACAGTCAGCCAAAATTGAACAAGCAAAGAACGATGGCGGCGATCCATGAATTCCATGAGATACGAGAGAGAACCTGGGTTTCCCAAAACGTCACGTAGGCTGAGTCTGTGCTTTGCCTTTGGGTCCTCCAAAGAAGCTGTCTGAATGGGATAAAGATCGGCAATGCGATAGTTGATTAAGAAGGATTGGCTTACCGGCCTATCTTCTCCTCCAAGGACGACAATGCGCTGTTCAACTGTGCGTTTCGCCGTGTAGAGACGATCAAGAAAAGCCACAACATCTTCTGTCTTCTCGCCATTGATCCAGTCATCATTCTCATGGCTGGACAACAATTGCCTAGTCCTGCGTATTTCACCCATTATGTCGTTCTTGAGCCGACGTGCATCAAGCAAAGAAGAACAACGATTGATACCACGCAGGAAAGATTCAAACTGGCGAACATCGGTTTGTACGGTGATGAGGTCTGATTTGGGCACGCGCAAAGACGTAGGCGCATGGCGGCGGAGAGATTGCGCTTCCAGTACATTTCTGACTTTAGAGACAAGCTTCCTGCAAAATTGTGTTATAATGACAGGGAGTAGACAATACAGAACTTACTGCTGGTGAATAGCTGCTCCAGCCTAGTAAGGGAAAGTTAAAAGAAGCTTTATACCATTGAGAAGGCTAGTACATACAACTTGTTCTATTGTACGATTCCAAAAGTCCGGATCCGACAACATCTCCATGACAGGATAAAGTACTGAACACGCCAAAATCTCTCGAACAACGATCTTCAGGGTAGTGCTTTGAGCCTCAACCTCGGGAAGACAAGCGGAGAGGATCTTATCAGCAATGCTGCGCAGGTGTGCCTCCTCGCTCTGCCTGGTAAACGTCGAAGAGAGGTTGTCCACGGCCGGGTGCAGTTTACCGTTACCTTTCCCAGCGTACCTACTGGCTAAAAGCATATCTAGCTCCTCCGAGTGGGTCAAACGTCGCTCCAAGCCGGCGCCGCGAAGTGCAACCTCAGACTGGCGAAACTGTTCAATGTGAGAGGTGATCTCGGGGAGGATACGTTTGACGACCAGAGAGGGCATGTCGAGGTTAGCGGATTGGCTTAGAAAACGCTCAATAGAGTCGTGAAGAGTTGAGGAAACAGCCATTGGGAACGATGGAGAGTTGGAGATGTCGGTGTACCATACTAACACAAAATCGCGTACAATGTAGATGAGGATGTCAGTGAGAGCTGAGGATACAACAGGAAGGTCGGGAAGAAGGGGGGAAAGTGTCTGAGGGGTCTTGTGAGACCACTGAGAACGCGTTAAGACGGCCTGCCATGCAGCTGGCGTTGAGAAAGCGAGCGGGCGAGCGGCATGTGCGAGATTGGTCCTAGAAGCCGATGCTTTAGAGTCGAGAGTGTAGGAAAGGTAAAAGAGACCCGCGACAGCGAAGAGCGCGGCAAGAATGGTGAGTAGAGGGAGGAAGAGGAGGAAAGCGAGAGACGAGGGACCGACGCGTGTGGCGAGAGGTACTGAGAGAGCGAGGGCGCCGACTACGGCTGTGAGGCGCACGTTGCTGATGGAGAACATGCTAAGACCTCCGTATGATGCAGCCGGTCACCACTGTCGTCGTTGGGCGCGGTGGCGACGGCGGCCTAGGACATATTGCTGGGAGAGAAACGGCACGCTGGTACCCGCGGCTGATGGGGGCCGGCGGCTATCTATAACCGGCATAAAGCATTCGCTCATATTAGATCTTATATTATCGTTCTATAGCTTTTATTGTTGTACTCACACTCACTTCCCATGTACGCTGGTCCCCCTTCCACCATGGACCAGTTCCCGAACGAAATATGGGACGCTATCTTCCGAGAACTGGTCAGCCAAGCAGACCTGGCCCGCGTCATCCGAACCTGCAAGAAGTTCTACGCTATCGGAATTCGCGTTCTCCACCGTCATATCGTTTGGCTGGATCCTGCACGTTTCACTGCCAGCCTTGACTTCATCCAGAGAAACCCTACTCTTCATTCGATCCCGCGCTCCCTGAAGCTCGGGGTCTCCCTCAACTATGACTGCTTCCGTCATAAAACACGTCCATCTCGCGAGCCCTTCCATGCCTTGCATCTTTCCAATGACCTCGATGCTCACGACGATGCATTCTTCGCCGATGCAAACCCGTTCTTTGCTTGGGGCCAGGATCATCATCCTGTGGTCGAGAACCACTCACCTGTACCGGGCCCTTCACATCATGAGCCAGGTCCTTTCAATTATCCGGGTGCGCAAGCGCTTTTCAACGGGTTTGATCCCGCTGCTTTGACGAATGTGCACTCCTGGTCGGATGGGCGTATCCCTATGTTTACAGCCCACAAAGAACAGTATCATCAGCTTCTTCACTGTATCTATAGCTTCACTGCAGTCCAAGATTTACATTTCGAAGACATGGCACTTCCTCCGGAGTACTACACCATCATTTGCCACTTCCCCCATCTTCGTCGCCTCCACATTGAGCACTGCGTAGTTCCCCGTCACCAGTATCTGCAGGCTACTCCACCCAATACAACTCTCCCTCTCAGAGAGCTAACGCTTTTAGATCTAAAAGGGTACCGAGACGACATTGAGAAAGTTTGCTCCCTCTCATTGTCTCCGCAACTAAATTATCTTCGATTCGATTTTACCGCTTATCACGCCTTTAAGATATATGCAACTGATGCTGCAGGCGGCATGGGTTCGCCCCAGAACTTACAAACCGTGGATGCTGCCTTTCCGAATCAAAAAAGCTGGCCGAATAACCAAGTGCAAGCAGAAGCTGAAACAATAATTCCCTTCCAAGCGTTTCTGACTTCTTGCAAGTCGATCACTCGGCTTCACATCAGGAATTATATTCCTTTCCTGATACTCCCTTCGGATGCACTTCCGTTTCTTCAAGTATTAACAGGGCCTCTGGTCGTCGTGCCCACCGTGATCCGCAATGCCTCGAGGCCCCTGCGAACCATTGACGTTCGTGAGCCCACGGTTTCCATTCGCCATCTTTTGATGGGGATTTCCGAGATTGCAAGGAGCCACCCGGATCTGCATGACTTCAGACTATATCTGCATCATTGGGACGACGAAGTCATCTACGCAATAGTCCAACACTTCCCAAAGCTGCGGAATTTATTGATTCGGTTCAGAGAAGGCAGACCACATGAGGTACAGCACCCTTGCCAGAGTCAAGAACTTTCTTACATGCTAAATTCGACATAAAAGGATTTCTTGGTTAGCTTAGGTGCACGGTTCCTATGTCAACTCCAAGACCTGGAAAGCGTGCAAATCCACCAGGCGATCTACCCCCCTCAGAAATCTAGTCACTACCAGGTACCCCTCATTGCTCATTACCTGACAAGCGATACAGAGAGCCACGACGTGGAAATGGATGACGAGAAGTGCACGAACATCTCTCTCCCAAAAGAAGATGAAGCGACTCTACTGGAGATCGTACATGCTTGGAATAGGCCATGTCCACGCCTGCGAGAAGTCGGCTTAGTTCCTGGCTTTGTATGGCGGAGGACCGATGAAAAAGACCCTTGGTGCAAGAGAACGTACCACTTTGTCGATCAACGGAGAGCGCTCGACTAATTCGAACGGGTGCGACAACACAATATGTTTGCCAGCGCCCGGCCAAAACCAATTTAAGGCCGAGATGATGGAAGATGACGAAATTTGGATCCGGTTTCAAGTGTAAAATATTATGTTATACGAGTATCGGTCAAGAACAGTGCATGTAGCATATGCGGAATAACCGTGAATTTTATGTAACCTGTTGAAAGTTGAAGTCCTTGCACACTATGTACACTTACAGCGAGGCATAAACGGACCGAAGGGAGGTTATAGAAGCTATATCGGGGGCAAGCTCGGAGGTGTCAAAGAGTCTTTGACACAGCACGTTTCGTTTGCCGGGCAAAGGATCCGCGGCCGAAAGATCGAGGCTCAAATTGTAGTCTCATAAGCCTGCCGACGCTCACTCTGCTCATCCCAGTGCTCCTTTGTCCATGGCTTCTCCAGCTCCTCGCCGCCCTTTGTCGACACCCGAGAGCTTCCTCTGCGGAGGTCTCGCAGCATGTCTAGCAGTGAGTAACCCACAGACGTCTTACGCGTTATCGTCACATTGACCCCCCTGCATCAGGTCACAGTCTCAAATCCGGCTGAAGTTGCCAAGACGCGTATGCAGCTACAAGGAGAACTCGCAAAGGGTGGTGGCAAGAAGGTCTACAAGAACGCCATAGATGTGCTCACTAAAACGTGGAAGCACGAGGGTGTCCGAGGTATACAGAGAGGTCTCGGTATGGCGGTATGTTCTCGGCCGTGTCTCGACTTTCTTGCACTAACTGTTGCAGTAGTACATGTATCAGGTGAGTAGAAGGCAGGGCTTAAGCAACAAAATGCTCACGTTATTCCTAGATACTGCTCAATGGATCGCGTTTAGGTGAAATATACGCTCCCTCAATCTCTTTGCGTGCTCGCTACTGGTTTTCTCTTTTTCTGACGTATCCTGTCAATCAGGCTTTTACGAACCAGTTCGGCAGACCTTCAACTCCATGATAGGGCGGCCTGTATCTGAACTGATACCATTTACCTCCATTGCTGCTGGTGCTACGAGCGGCGCGGTTGGCGGTACGTTCTATAGCCCACGCGTTTACCGGCGTGCTAATTCCTCGCACTAGCTGCTCTCGGCAATCCGCTGTTCCTCATCAAGGCGCGCATGCAGGTGCGCGTGTCCCCCCAATCATGTGCTAACTGTCAGCTCATACCCGTTCCTTGCAGGCGTATTCTCCGGCGTTCCCGGTCGGTACCCAGCATTATTACCGGAATTCCTTCAATGCGCTCTCGACGGTATGGCGGACCGAAGGGTTCCGAGGCCTCGTTCGCGGGATAGATGCTGCTATCCTGCGGACATCAATGGGATCATCGGTAAGCCACGCTCAATCGTTACCCAAGGTCAAGGCCAACAGCTCGGCTATTTAGGTCCAACTGCCAACATACAACTGGACTAAAAACCAGCTTGTGACTAATGGTGTACTACCCGACAAGAGCATATGGACATACCTGGCTAGTAGCTCTGTGTCAGGTATATGTGTGGTAAGTGAAAGGTAATTGATCTTCTGCTTTCGACGCCTCATTTTACTCTGTACAGTGCATAGTCATGCAGCCAGCTGATACGGTACGTTGAAACCATGTTGGGGCCGTGAGCGAATTTCTGACACCTTTAAAGGCCCTCACACGGATGTATAACCAACCGACCATCAAAGGGCCCGATGGGCGGCTAATCGGAACGCTTTACAAGAACCCGATAGACTGCTTGTGGAAAACCGTGAAGACCGAAGGTGTCTTCGGATGGTACAAAGGATCTACCGCTCATTTCCTGCGGATAGCCCCACACACGTATGTCTGGTTTTTTCTCCATATTTGCACAGCTGACCCGGAGAGTAGAATTATTACCCTGACCGCTAACGATATCATTCTTGGTTTATACAAGTCGCTAAGCCATACTTACTAGATGCTTACTTAGAGTTTTCATGCCTTTCCTTGAACTGGATGACAAACATATTATCTTACTCTAGACTCTAGTGTACAGCGGCAAGTCCTAATAGCATATTTCTTGCACCATACTCCGACACATATCTCCGCTGGATGTCATCGGAACAATCATGAACGATACACTGAAGTGCATGACGAATTTTTACTTATACATACCGGTACAATAGAGTTGGTTACCATAAGTTAGGCCGTTGGCGTGATATGGAATTCTGTTCATATCATTTCCTGCTACTACTGGGAATGTTCCTCCAGCGAGTATTTTTGCGAGTTGTCAGGAAGATCTCGGCACCTGGCTCGCAGCCCATCCATGCCGAGGGCTGCGAGGGGAAAAGGTTTGTGACCTGTGCATAGTCAGTGACCAAAGCCCTGCGTTACCTCAATACACTATGCTCACAAGGAACTTTTGACCCGGGGTAAACGTCCCAGAATTAGAGCCTTCCGAGGTGCTTAGGCTAAGCACGTCCCATACCGTCACTTGAGCCGTCCGATTCGCAGGTCGCCGTTCCGTCCGTGCATCTCGCATGACTACGATTCTAAAGTTGCGAACGTCTCGAGGCGGACATAAACTTCGCAGCTCGCGCTCAATTTCTTCAGGTGCCAGATCGTCCTCGCGTTTGTAGGCATTGCGAAGGTGACGCGCAAGCCAACCAGCTTCGGAGCGACTTGCGCTTGAGAGAACGCCTTTCGCAGCTTGGGCGTCTTCGAGTAAGGAGTCGTACAGCGAGTCTATACTGTCAGGCGGCGAATCTGTTGGCAGTAATGAGCAATGTTCTGATCAGTATTAGGAAACTAGTGACTGACCATCGCCTCTTGGATTGAACTGTGGGCCTGCCTTTTGTTCCAGACGTTCCGCGTAGGTCAAACGTAGATCCTGCTGCCGGCGATGCGCGTCCCATAGTTTCGATGCCTCGCGCTCTCGTTTGGCCTTAGATGGAGGAATGTGAAATCTCTTTCGCTTCTCCATGCATCCTACGCACCTTCCATCGTTCCCGTACAGCGTTCTCCTCTTTCCCATTCATGACGCCAGAACTTCGTTTTCTCCCTTGTTCGTCCTCTAGAGACTCGATATATGCGACCGGATAAGCCTACAAATGCATGCAAATATATAAGACAGCGAGCATGAGCCCTCAGCGCAGATCGTACCTTTACGACCTCCATGGTCATGGCGGCCACCGCACCCCCGTCTGCTGTGAGGCTGTTCAGGGAAAACAGGTGCATGCCTCCACAAAACCCCAGCTTGGCATGCCAAGGTGCTAGATGGGTTGAGTTACCGCTGATGATGAGTGTATTAGAGCTGTAGGCCTCCAAAATCTCGCAAGGCTCTTTTTTCTCCGAGGATAACTGCGGTATATTAGTATCTGCCCTTGGATAAGACCAAGAGCTTACTCTGGCGCCAGAGATGGCAAGCTTACGGCCCACCCTTATCTTCCCTTTACGAACGGCTCGCGCAAGAGGCCCATCCAAGGGCGCTCTTAACCTGTACCATCCATCCGTAAGTTCGAGTTCAGGCTCCCCTTCGGTCAGTAGGCCGCTTTCATCTCGGGTTCGCTCAGGCCAAATGATGGCAGATACACAAAGCACCATAGGCAACGCCGCGGGAGCGTCCTGAGTCGTGATCAGCCGAAGGGCTGGACGTGAAGCACTGTTCAAATCACGCTCATACCTATAACCCAAGGTAAGATCAACAAGGGGGTATTAACAAATGGATAAGCACCCACTTGTACATGAGCTGGCGGATGATCTCCGGCCAACACCAGCGTTTCTTATGCGGGTTCGCCTCTGTCTCTGGGTCTAGCGCCACCATCCCTGCAACCTTCCACAAGATGAGCGACCAGTGATTCTTCACCCACTCTTTTGTCGCCAAAGAGCAGCCGCGGACGTGAAGTTCCCTGAGCGCGGCCTCGTAACCCACTTGCTCCTCCGAGGATAAAGACAGATCCTCTTCAGCCCCGGTAGTAGAGCATTCTGGGTTGTGGAAGGAATAGAACAAGGCAGTTTCAGGAGTGATCTGGCTCAGCCCTGCAATATCGCTGTATATATGGGTCATAGTCAATGGTAGGGTATATGTGGTGGAAGAACACACTCACACTCCCATGTCCTCATAGTCCCCCACCGTATACTTTTGAGGCTGAAGTTGAGACGAGGCTAGGCTCTTCCTGTCGGGTATCGGCGCTGCATTGCTCCGTTCAGATTCAATGCGAGCCAAACGCTAATGCATGACCCACTAAGATCGAAAATCTTCCGCATAGCTTTCACCGGTGTTTTGGGCGCATCCACGTGCTTCACTGGTGTAAACGGTGGCGGCTTGAATCGAGGAGCCTTTAAAGGTGTATGTTGGGAAGATGCAATGCCCATATTTACATTCTTCGCCTCCAAAACTGCCCTTCCTGGCTGTCCTGAATGCAGACCTTGTTTGAACGGCGTCACGAACTTTCGTGCAGGCGTGCCACGGGCGTTGCGTGGTGTCAAGCCCAAGGTTCTATCTGCACTTGTAGATGGTGGTATGTTCTGAACAAGTGCAGCAGAAGCAGGACGGATTGGAGTCGATGGTGGAAGACTGAACGACGATGCTGAGGCAAAGCCACCTTTAAGAGTAGGATTCAAAAGTGAGCTGACATGTCCCGGTCGAGCTACGGCAGCTTTGATCAGTGGTGACCTGAATGGCTTGGGATTCCCAGGTATGCTTGCGCCCATGCTAAGAGACTGAGTGCTTTTCCCGGGGTGAGAGCGTATAGGTGTTGGTGTATCCGGCACGGCAGCCAGGGGGACCATTCTCGCCGAAGAGAACGGTGCTTGAGATGCACGCAGAGGAGTTGCAACGGGGATTTCGGGTGACGGCACGTTTTCGTCAAGATTGTCGCAGTCTTGTTCTTCCTGCCACTGCTTCATCTTCTGTTGAGCTTTACGAAGAGCTTCCTCAGATGGTGCCATAATGCCTTTGCCTTTGGCGCTAGTGAAGCCTGTAGACAGCCCTGCAGGCGTTCCAGTGGCTAATGCTGAAGCCGATGAGAACCCAGACACCGTTGAGTTGGCAGACCGAAATCCTGTGACCGCTGGTAGAGGACCTGAGTCAAACCAAGCGGAGTGATCCATCTCCGGCGGTACTTCCGGTGAGGGAGAACGGCTACCTGTGTCTTTGAATGTGTGTTTGAGTGTAGATGCAGATTGAAACGGGGTGAACTGCAGGCCAGCAGCACTCGGGCCACTGTGCGATGGTGGGTCATGGAAGGGAGAGGTATCTCTGAGAGAAGCAGCAGTCTGAAAGGCAGGAGCGGGAAGCATCGATGATGCTTTGTGGAAGAGCAATTGAGTGGGGGAAGCATCCACTGTCGTCCCATGATCGTTGGCGGAAGCTGCTGACACGAAGCCTATGGGTCCACCTTGTGAGGCGAATGGATTGTCATCTGATCGTTGAGAGAGAAATTGCTCTGCAGATGTATTGATTCTCTTAGTTGTTGAGGAGATAGGCTGTTGTGAGAGGATTGCCTCGAAGGCGTCGATTGCTTGTATGTCGTCCTGACTAAGGTCGCCAATCTGTTCGTCATATGTCGGAGACGAAAGACGCATACGCTTGCGAGCGGGCGAAAGAGACGTATCTAGTTGATTAGAGGTAAGTATACAGTCACTAGGGTAGCATATACTCACCTCTGCTACCCATGTTGTGTATATGCGGTCCCTACACCGTCGACGGTCGTAACTGTAGACGGCGCGCGGGCGTGCGATTCATTCAACGCGTCGCGGCTTAGTCACGTGTAGATTGAGTGTCGAGATCTCGACATTTGGACACTGCGCCAACCTTAGCGCCGTGGCTCGCCTCAAGTTTCTCATTGGCTTCTCACTGCATCTCCCAGTGATCTCAAGGCACAATGTTGTGGCCACTCAAGCTCTTCATGACTTTGAACTTATTACTTATGACCATACTTGACATATATGAAACCTCATCTGTTTGATCCTGTGCGGATCGCCGGTGGCTTTGCAATGTCATAACTTGTTTTGTTAAGGTTTACTACTGCAGCTTGCGATAAGTCTCGCGTGTATGGTGAACAGAGAGTTAGTGATACAATTATCTATGACTACTATGTCCTACAATCCAGCGATGTACTTATTCGGCCAGTATCAGACGACTTTCTTGACGACGTATGCATTATAATCGGAGGCGAGCAATATTGGTATTCTTGCATGCCCGATCGGCCATTACATACACGCACCCATAAACTTAGTGCTCTCCGTCATCGCTGACAGCTCACCTCCAACTACTCCCCGCCAACGCTTTCGACAATTACAGAGCGCAAACCGTGAGCAGTAGGTAAGATTCACCGAGTGCGCCGCTCGCCAGCAGAACTTCTCAGGTTACACACACTACCTCTGTCAGGCTAGTGCCAGTGCCAATTTGTAGCACGCTCCACATACGATCGGCTTCACCAGCCTCGTTTGTCAGACACCACCTGCATCTTGCTCTCGGACTCTACTCCTTGCGTCTGGGTCCCCGTCCTTCAACATGAGCATGATGAATGGCACGAGCTCGGGTCCAACCACGCGTCCTGCTAAACCTCCTCCTACCGGGCCCGCACCACCTGCACCATCTATGGCACCGCCGGCACCGCCGATACATACACAGTCTACACATCCGGCAAGTCGCCTTCCCCAAGCTGGACCGCCGCCTCCTGCCAACGGCAGTCATGTCCACCAGCACAACCATGCCGCCCAGAAGGGCAAGAAGAGAGCAGACGCGCCCGTCGATCCCGCCACTATGTATGAAACGCTCAAGAATCGCATTGCGGCACTGGAGGAGGAGGAGACGATTGAGGAAGAAGAGGAAAGGCGGTTCGGTATGTGCCTACGGAGTGTGTATCAGGCATCACTTACACCATCCCAGCTGAGGAGGCCGTTAAATCCGTCAGAGGGCTTGATGACAGCGCCATGCATTCAAAGTATATCGAGCTGGTGTGTGGTCGTACCGATGTGGTCATACCTCGGTCCACTAAGAGGAAGTACGGTTTTAGTTTGCAGAACTGAAACGAATGGAGCGTGACCATTCCAAAGAGAAGCAGAAACTAGTCAAGGACAAGGACGCAGGTGTGTTGTGCTACGAATTACACATGTTTTGAGTCCTAGATTTTCATTGTGAAGCCAAGGGACAGCTAACTAAGGCCAACCAGACCAAGACCAAGATGGAGAACCTTGCCCGCGAGCTCCAGAAGGTTGCCACCCAGCTTAATAAAAGCGACAGAAATCACTGACACGCTTGCATTCCTTAGGATAATAAGAGGCTACGGGTACGCTGGTATATTATAATGCGGAGATACATATTTCTGAAATCTATTGTGACCAGGAAGATAGCAAGCGGTTATCCCAGTGTGTTGAGGACGCACAAGACGAGGTATGGACATTTCCCGTACCTCCATAATAAAAGCAACGCTGAACCTGTCATCCTTAGATTCTACAGATGAAGAACGACATGGCGAAACGCGCCGACAAAGCCAAATTGCAGGATCTCAAATACCGTGAGATGCCCGACATCGTCGTCAAAGTCGTGTGTCGCTACCGCGCCGAGCTCTTCTTCAAGATCTCGCGCAAGACGAAGTTCGGGCGCCTCTTCGGCGCATGGACGGACCGCATGGAGTTCATCGGGAAGAACCTCCGCGACCTCAAGAACGGCAGTGTCAATGGGATCGTCAGGTCGGACTCGATGCAAATCGCTAACCCGAAAGACCCATCGGCCACGTCCACCATGCAGTTCATTTTCACACACAATGGGCGTTCCTTGGATGGTGACTCAACACCCGAGGAGCAGGGGGTGGAAGACGGGGATGAGATATTAGCTGTTGAGCTCATGGATTTAACCGAGGGCCCAGCGTTGGAGGAATTTGTGAGTCCCATCTTGTGCAAAACGGTGCACAGTTCTAAGCGACCCCCTCATTCTAGCCAGAAGAGCTCCCCGAAATCAAGCGTCATAAGCTTCATAAAGCTTGGATTGATAATCCTATGGAGTGAGCAATGATCGTTATCCTCGATCATTCCACTAAGCCTTATTCTGTAGAGCTAGACGAACATTAGAGGAGATCTTTGACGGGGTGTAAGTGCCATCTACTTCAGCATATCAAGCATCCACAAATACTTACACTCGACAGCGTGCGGGAGCGCCTCAAGGAGGTATTGCGGCAGTATGAACTGCGCGAGCGACATTTTGAGTGTGTGATACGCTCAAAAGAGCTCGAGGTCCTCCTCTCGCGCGCTCGCGCTGCTGAACAAAAGCAGCTCGCAGACGGCGAGAAGAAACGTGCTGAAAAACTTGATGACGAGGTACGGTTAAATCCCTATTGTGTACAGGCCTGCCTTATTTCCTGCCCGTTTGCAGACCCAGCGCATACGAAAAGAGCTTGAAGACTCTCAGAATGGACAAACACTACTCATTGACAAGCTCATAACGTGCTGTAAAGAGGTAAGCATACACGTCTTCTGGTCTACTTCTCCTTAGGTCATTCGCTTTTACCAGCCAAATGCGGAACGCACGCAGCGGCTCTTCGCCTCGCTGCGAGAAGAGCTTGAAAGGCGAGGAGCCAAAATCTCTGAAAGCACCAACGGCGGGTAACATCAGGCCCCTTCCAGCATTATCTCGTAGTTGGTAGGTACACGAAATTCAGACTTTTTTGCCAGAGACTTCTCTTGAATAAACCGTGTCCTAACTAATGGTAGAGTACATGCTACCTAATCAAAGTCCCCGAACATTGTGAATGCAAGCTCGATTGGCCAAAATTAAGTATCCGATAAAGCGTACTAAGGGTATACGTAGATTTGAAGTGGTACCCAAATTGTCCATCACTGTCGTTAACCGTCCAAAGTAAAATAGTCTATTGGAAAATATTTGAGTTAGAGGAGCGCGTCCAGCTCTTCCACGCTGCTTGCAATGCCAGATTTGGTAAAGGTCTTCCCCTTCACATGCTCGAGACCCTCGCCCGCGTAGGAGACGAGCGGCGAGACCTCAATTTCAACGCCATCTTTCACGGTCGCGCCAGCCTCAACTAGGAATCGCTTGTGCTGTGCAAGCAGGTCCCGTCGGCTGGTGTCTGGGTCGTCGGAGCCAGTGCCAGGAGCGTTCTTGAGGGGACTGAACTCCTCTTTACGAGTAACTTCGAGTACGGCAAAGCGCTCAGTGAAGGGGAAAACGTCAAACACAAACATCTCGAACTTCATGCCATTGGGCTTGCTAGGCTTGTTGAGCTCGCCGGTCTGGAGGTCGACATAAGGGATCTTCTTGCGCGCAATGTGGAAAGCGAAGTCGTCTTCAAAGGCCTCAACAGCCTTGAGGAAGTTCAAGGTGTAGAAGTGGTTTACAATGTTGCCGGCGTTGAATGCGAGTTCGCCAGACTCGTTGCGCCTCTCAGCTTGCTCCTTGGATATTTCGGAGTACTCGACGACGCTGAACTTGTCGCCACGGCGAGCAAGAACGCCAACAGACTCGGTGGGCGAGGCTTTGGGTACGACCTTAGCCGCGCAATCGACCTGCTTGTGGATACAGCAGCCAATGAAGACAGGATCGGCGACCTTGACGAGGCAGTTGTCGACACAATAACAGTGGATGTAGCGGATCTTGCGCTGTTCAAGGTCGGAGAGGACGGAACGCGTATCCGAGGGCGATAGAGGCGCGCGTGTGGCTGCATAAAGGCCGCCGTTACCATCGGGCGCGACAGCAACGTGCGAGGGTGAATCGAGCATGATCTTGCCCTCCATGGTCATACAGGGAAGGGTACCTTCAAACACGTGTGGGTCAGCCTCTCAAAAGATGAGAAAACACGCCAATCGCGTACCTTGCTCGAAAAAGACGACATTCTTGGAGGTGAGACCGAAATACTTGTTCTTCGTGAAGAAGGCCTCCGTGTCGGCACGAGTGGGACCGCTAGTCATGACATACCACGGGATGATGACAGACCCAGCGGGGCGTTTGCACTCCTTCTCTGCGACTGTCTGGAGACGCGCAATACGCTCAGCCTGAAGCTGGAAAAGGGTCTTGTGGGAGGGGAGGCCAATATCGTAGCAACCCTTGGGCGCGGAACTGCCCAATCGGGTGCCTTGCCCGCCTGCGAGCAGAAGGACGGCAACTTCTCCCCGAGAAATGGCCTCCAGACCCGTCCGCCGCCATGCTTGTTCGTTGTCTGGGTGATGAACGACGGACTCGCAGGCATCCATTGGGAGAGGCTCAATGGGATCTGCGACGTGCTTGGGATCGTTATCTTCCTTCTCAGTGCCGACTGCCTTCTTGTAGATCCTATTGACGCGATCGACATCGATGCTCTCGAGTTGACGGACGAGAGAGGCGCGATCCTGTTCTGAGAGCTTGTCCCAGAAGGTGAAGAGGTGGTCCTGGCCGGCGGCCTTGTACTTGTTGCGAATGGCGTCGACAGACATGGTTGATATTAGAGTAGGGCGGGTTAGCGTAAGTGGGAGTGGGCTGAAGGTAAAGGGCAAGGATGAATGAGCTCAAGTGAAAGTCAATGACCTGCAGGTTGAGAAACGGCCAACTTATATTTGGGCCATGCGATGTGCCATTCCAAAGCCCGCGACACACCCGAGACGGTTACGTTGTTAGACCCATAGCCTGGCATAGCCACCTGGCAGCGCTCCCCTCTACCGGCGCGCCTTGCCCGTGTCAGTGCGGTCTGGAATGGCCTCAACTTGTCGTGTTCGCCTCAGAAGAACGGCCATGCCAAACATCCGATTCCACCCTGTCTCCTTCTATTCATCCACCTAAGCGCACCTGGCCGCAGGCGAACGCACGCACCGCAGTTCTGGACAGCTGACACCCTTGCAATTCGGCGACCTCCGTCATGTGAAGGTCCATTGATTCGTTCATGCACCCCAGTTTATACGCTTTATTTGTGTCTGTCTATATTGGCGCCTATTCCAACTAAGACGTCAAAGACTCGTCAAAGTCGTTCAGAAGCGAGTATTACCTCCGCATTAGCATAGCATGACATCCCTTCTGTAGATCTCTGGCCACCCCTCCGTTTTCATCCCGGACTTAGACACCCTCGCATACACCCTTGCCATACCGCCTATCAATCGTCACTAAAGGTCAGGTGCAATGTTTCTGCCAAGAAGAGGAAGTAGACCATCTGGACGCCATATGCACTCTACGCACCCTAGTGGACCCCAACCGACACCTTCATGAGCGCCATCCTCATTTCGAAGCGGTAATAACGGCACTAGTGGGCACGTGAAACAGAAATCCCACTCCATCCACCAAAGTGGTAGACCAATCTGGATACCTTTGGTGTCACGCTCCTGTTCGCATCCCAAATCAGCTATATAAATCACCTTCCTGCGAAGCCCCCTTACTCGCTCAAGGACTCTTACCATCCCCGCCTGTCTCTTCTCTCCTCAGAGACATTATGCGCGATCGTCTCCGCTCTCTCCTGCTCGGAGCTCTTGCAGTTCTTCCCCTCTCGACGGCATTCTCCCCGGGCTTCCCTTATGGCTCAGAGAAAGTACGCGGTGTCAACCTTGGCGGTTGGCTCGTTCTCGAGGTTAGTACTACGCGTCTTCGCCTTGCTGTTCACCATTGACGCGTCTTTGTAGCCTTGGATCACCCCCAGCTTATTTGACGATACGGGTAACAACGCCATCGTTGATGAATGGACTTTCGGTCAATACCAGGACTATAACAATGCCCATGGCACACTTGTGAACCACTGGAACACGTGGATCACAGAAGATGACTTTGCTCAGATTGCTGCTGCTGGGTTGGTCTTTCATTATCCCATCAACACCTGCAATTCCTTACTGATTGCGCCTCTTAGCCTGAACCACGTGCGCCTGCCGATCGGTTACTGGGCCTTCGACGTTGGTCCCGGGGAGCCGTACATTACGGGCCAGCTTCCCTACCTTCAGAAGGCAATTCAGTGGGCGGCAAACCACAACTTGAAGCTCATCGTTGACCTTCATGGAGCCCCTGGGAGTCAAAATGGGTGGGTTCAGGTTTATGTACATGACTGTTCCGCTCTGATATCACTTCTAGATACGATAACTCTGGTCATCGGATTAATTATCCGGGGTGGCAGTCCAACCAGACCAATATCGATCGTACCGACGCCATTATCAAGACAATTGTCTCCATGGTTGATGGTCAGACGGGCACCGTGCCTATCATTGCACCTTTGAACGAGTACGTGCTTTTGGTCACCTGCAGAGGTCTTGTGATCTCACGTTCTGTACCAGACCGGCGGGATACGATGGCGATGCGATCCTGTCAGCAGCGAAGCAGTACTGGCTGGATTCGTACGGGAACATCAGGTAGAGCGCGCATGTGATATCAAAGCTGTTACTTGTCATGCTGACCGTATCCTGTCAGATATCCCCCAGGTGTTGCACCAACGAACACCGTGGAGCTCATTCATGACTGCTTCCAGCCGCTTAGCTACTGGAAAGGATGGCAGACCGGTTCCAGCTTCCAGGGAGTGGCGATGGACACCCACATTTACCAAATGTTTAGTGATCAGGTGGGTTATTGTCTTCTCCTTCTGACAGCATGACGTCAACTCTGGCTGTAGAACAACGCGCTTAGCTATCAGGGTCACATCAACCAAGCATGCGGTCAAGCTTCCTCATTGTCAGGATTCGATTTGTGGCTCATTGTTGGCGAGTGGACACCCGCGGCAACGGACTGTGCTAAATACCTGAACGGGCGCGGCGTCGGTTCCCGGTACGACGGCTCATACGCCGGATCTCCGGGAGTGGGTAGTTGCAACGGCCTGACTGGCAGTGGCTCTACGTTCTCTTCGTCATACAAGACGTTCTTGCGTCAGTTCTGGGAAGCGCAGGTGATCAGCTACGAGAAGGGTGGTCAGGGATGGATCCAGTGGACATGGAAAGCTGAGGATGCGGATGAGTGGACATACCAGGCAGGTCTCAAGTACGGATGGATACCCTCGAACCCGACAGCCTACAAGTACCCGAACATCTGCGGTTAATTGATTTTGTGCCTCTTGTTCCAATTTTATCTACTACACACAACATTTTCATGTCCGTTACGAACCCTTCCAACATGACTTTCTGTTCGAAAACGATGTTTTACTATAATTAGTATAGCCTCTTATACCACGTCTTTTTCGGTACTACTAGGTACTACTGATGTCAAGAAGCCGGCGGTAAGGCGATATGTGGAAGCTCGTCTCACGAGATCTCAGAATGGACAAAATGAGACAAATGACACTAGTACTCACTATAAATCCGCCGACTAGTACTTACGGTACTGTGCGCACGCATTGTTATTATTGCGTTGAAAATTCATCTGTGATGTAGTGTTCCGGATATTTGCGCTGTTGACTGCTGTTGTGCTTGAACGTAAACAGGACACATAGAGGTGAGTGTGGCTCTGTGGCTCTGTGACGATCTGCCACTGCCATTTGCTGATTTGCCAATCGAGCAACACAATCTCATGACCGAGATGAGCTGAACGGCAGCCGTTGTCTGTACGTGATTATCACGTTCCATAATCGTCAGCTGTCGGATTTGTCCTCTGTGGTGCCTATCGCCAGAAGGTGGAGACCTGGAGCCTCGATGGTTGTGCCCCGACGGCCAACATCGGCTGGCGAATTTGAACACGAGCTAGCCATCTAACCTGTTTTTGTCAAGATTAACACCTTCGCCACCACGGATCCGTAGATCCTACGTGGTACAGCCGCAGAGCGGTGCGGTCGTCCGGTCTTGTCCGGTGGGTACTTACTGGTCTGTACTGGTCCAGGGGCAGAGCAAGGCCTCCGAATTCGAACAAAACCAAGGACCGGGATGAGCGTTGTACACGTGCAAGGAGGAAATCGTGCTCTGATTGGCGGCTATTCCGAGGACGCGTCTGCGGTTGGAGGAACGACATCACCGCCGTCTTCAATTGCATCTCACATCTTGCAATCTTGCACCGCTGCATCTCGCATCCCGCGTGTCTAGATTTGATTTTAAATTGACGATGGAATAACCACCTGTTGACCACCCTCAGCCAGAGTGAGACGAACAAAACTCCGAACGTATATATACCAACGTTGTCTGTCTCCCGTTCAGACAACATTCTAGTTTCACCTGCTGCTCCCTCTCTTCCGGTTTTGCAGGTGCTGACTTCCTTCATGCACTCATTAGCCAAGCTCGCTCTTTTTGGCCTTGCTGCCGTTCGCCAAGCGTGCGCGATTTCGCCAGGTTTTCCGTACGGAAGCGAGAAAGTGCGCGGTGTCAACCTTGGCGGTTGGCTCGTCCTCGAGGTAAGCACGCCCTGCTATACTAATTCACAGCCGCTAAACAAGCGAAATCTTATGCCCCTCATAGCCCTGGATCACGCCCAGTCTTTTCGATAACACGGGCAATGATGCCATCGTTGACGAGTGGACCTTTGGTGAATACCAGAACTATGACACTGCACTCGGCGTACTCCAGAACCACTGGAACACATGGATCACCGAGTCTGACTTTGCCGCCATTGCTGCTGCAGGGTATGCACATCCCTTTCTTTCCTCATCGTTTCAACGTTCGCCGCCCATGCTATTATTGCGCTGTGCCTCGATTCGAATATTCTAATCACGTTCTATTTTTGCTCGCACCACCTTTAACCCTATCCGCCAATCTGCTTCTCCTCAGGTTGAATCATGTGCGAGTTCCGATCGGCTATTGGGCGTTCGAAGTCGGTCCTGGCGAGCCCTACATTCAAGGCCAGCTTCCGTACCTCCAGAATGCGGTCACCTGGGCCGGCCAAAACGGCCTCAAGGTCATCGTTGACCTTCACGGGGCCCCAGGCAGCCAGAACGGGTCAGTGTTGTCTCTTCACGCGATTGTCCCTGTCGTGTGGCGCATCGGAGAGTGACCGCTCATTTAACTGCGTTTCATGGCTTGTTCTTTGGTGCCGCGGCAATACTGATCCACCGGTACATTATTTACAGGTATGACAACAGCGGTCACCGGATACCCTACCCCGAGTGGCAGTCGAATCAGACGAATGTGCAGCGCACGGACGCGATTATCAAGCAGCTGGAAGGCATGTTCGAAAGTCAGACCAATGTTGTGTCAATTATAGCGCCCCTAAACGAGTAAGTGGCCCCTTTCTGTTCCTGTATCGATAGGGGCTATTGCGAAAGCACGAACCTAATGCTTCATTCTTTCCAGACCTGCGGGTTATGACGGTGATCAGATCCTCAGTGTCGTCCGGCAGTACTGGTACGACTCGTATGGGAACATCAGGTGCGTCCGCGGAGAAAGCCCCATTGCGCAGTGCGCGTTTTTTTCTTAGACGCTCCAACGCAGATATCCATACGGCACCTCGCAGCAGAGCAACACCATTGAGCTCATCCATGACGCGTTCCAGCCGCTGAGCTACTGGACGGGGTTCATGACGCCCCCAAATTACCAGGGCGTTGCCATGGACACTCACATATACCAGGTGTTCTCCGACGCCGTGAGTCCCATCGCGTGAATGCTTGGGGCAAACAAGTTAAACTTTACAACAGGACGTCGCGATGACCTGGCCCCAACATATTAGCGCTGCATGCGCAGAGCAGTCTGCCCTTTCTGGATTCGATCTCTGGCTCATCGTCGGAGAATGGTCGACTTCCCCGACGGATTGCGCGACGTACCTTAATGGGCGGGGCGTCGGGTCGCGGTACGACGGCACGTACTCTGGGTCGACGTATGTCGGGAGCTGCACCGGGCTCACCGGCTCGGCGAGCACGTTCAGCGCGGCGTATAAGACTTTCCTCCGTCAGTTCTGGGAGGCACAGGTGATCTCCTACGAAGCCGCTGCGGACGGGTGGGTTATGTGGGCGTGGAAGACCGAGAGCGCGGACGAGTGGTCATACTCTGCTGGACTGCAGAACGGGTGGATTCCTCAGAACCCGACCGACCTCGAGTATCCCAGCATCTGCGGTTAGCAGGTTTACGCATCCAAGTCGAGGGCCTTGTATATGATTGGACGAACCTTAACGTATCATTTCCTGACCTTCCCTTTGTCGTATTCACGATCTTGACGAATCTTGTCTCTCATTCTATCTAACTTTTGCATATACCTAGCGCAAATTGTATTAGGTCCTATCAGACGTGCAATTACTAAGAACAAGCATGTTCAAAATACATGCGTGATATCATATATAGAGTGCCCAAGACAAGCGAGCTTCTACGCGCATGCGAGGCCATACTTTCGCAATATTGGCTTGTAGTCTTGCAGCTCGGCGCGGCCCATCGTAACGATCGACGCGTTGTTGCTTGTCTGCGGACCGAACAGGCGGTTCGCGACACGCGTGATCATCTCTGGGGTGACTTTGTCAATCTCAGCCGTCATGTCCGTGACGGGGATCTTGCGGCCGTGAACGAGGATCTGGCGCCCGAGGTCTTCCACTTCGACGGAGCGACTTTCGAGTGCCATCATGAGACTCGACTTGAGCTGGTTCTTAGCGCGCGCGAGCTCCGTTGCGGGCACCGGCGAGTACATGAGCAGGCTGAGCTGATGTGCAAGATGGGGGAGGATCTGAGAAGGGGTGTTGCCACGCTGGCCGGGCGCGGAGGGGACGAAGGAGGCGAAGAGGCCGAAGAGGGAGCTGTCGGAGTAGATGTGATGGAAAGAGGCGCAGTGGTCTATTTGCGGGAAATGGTTGAGGATGTGGGTGTATAGTCGCGAGTACATGCCCTTTCCGGGGCCACCTGCAAGGAGCTGTGAGCTTGAAGAGAATATGTTTATTGTAAGACAAAAATACCTGCTGAGAAACTGCCGCCGCCGCCGAGTAGAACTTGCATGGTTGCGAGAGCATAGATGTCGTCATCGTGTATTCCAACACCCTCGTAGGACAAGTATAGGTGATCAAACTCTAGTGACATGTTTGGAACATGTCGGTAGCCACCGACATATGTCGCCTTGTTACCTAGCAAAAGGTCGCTCTCTACTCCTGCTGCGGGCTGGGAGCCTGAAACAAGGTATGACGAAGCAGCGCGAGTGAGGGATTTGTATAGCGAAGGGGAAGATGAGGGGAGTAAATGCGGGGGAACGGATTGTGAGGGAGGAACAGCGGTCCGTGAAGTCTGGGCGGGAATAGAAGTTGGCTTTATCGAGGAGAAGTGTTTGTCCACGAGCTCTACAAGCTCTTCGTGTGCCATACCGGCGCCTGCGATAACCATGCGCTCGGGCCTATACCAGTCAGCGAGACACTGTTTGAGGAGATTCCCGTCAATGGCGTCGACACGGTCCTCGGGGCACAGCAAGGGTGCACCGAGAGTACGGCCGCCGTATGCAACCTCGTGGAGGATTTCTGGAGCAATCATCTCGGGCTTTGCGCTGAGTTCACGAATCTCGTAGAGGCAGGCGTCCCGCTGTGCCTCGATTTCCTCCGGAAGAAAGGATGGGTTGAGAACAGTGTCTGCTATGAGATCGAGAGCGAGAGGAGTGCCTTTGTGGAAATGGGAGGATTGGTACATGATGGACTCGCGTGCGGACGAGCAGAGGATCTGGCCGCCTAGACGGTCCATTGCAGTAGACATATCTTCGCCTGTCCGAGTGCCGGTGGTCTGTGGTATGTTCAAGAAAACGATATAGATACATAGGCTCGCTACGCACTTTGAAAGCCATCCTGTCAAGGAAGTGACTGACACCCGACGTTGTAGCATCTTCATATCGAGAGCCTGCGTCAATGTACAAGCCGACGGACGAAAAATGGCCGGGTGTGCTCTCTGTCGCGACCCGCAGTTTGTTGGGGAGAGTTGTTATCTGGACTGGGGGCTGCAGGGCCTGGGAGTAGTTGCGACGACGAATAGCGTAGAGCAGCTAATAAATAACCCCTATTTACGACCACGCGTGTGTTCTCACGGGTGACCGGCGGACCGCGTCATTTTGGATTTCGGCGACCTGGAACGGGGAGAACACCCGGGAAATGGGAAAGGCGGCATATGCCGCCGTGGCGGCGCGGCGGCGCGGCGGCAGTGGCGGTGCACATACCTTCAACATTTCTTTGGACTCACACACACACTTTCTCCTTCCCGACTTCTCCTATGTAGTGAGCTCCTCAAGGCCCTAAGAAATGTATCACTGCGTCCAAAATCCTCAGAAGTAGGTGCTACTGCAAAAAGGGCGAAAAAGAAAGTCAAGGAGAACACCGTGATCGTATGTACTTTGTATTCGGCCTAGACGCTTCTTCCTTTCATGACAGACTTATAGGATGATGCACGATTGGCGTACTTTTTAACATGCAGGACTCATCTCACCACTCTTGTCGGAGACTGCATCGTACCGCTCGCCACACGAATACGGGCCAGGCCTCTCGCTACTTCTTGCAGGGACGCACCGAACCTTGGTGTTGATGACGGCCTTCAAGAGCATTTCCGGTGGCATGGTACAGAGTTACAATCCTTTGAGACGGAGCCGTATGAAGGGAGGATATTGTACTCACACAATCTTCCAGAGGGCGGGTCTGAATGCACAAAGCATATGAAGCTTTGTCTACTCGACTTTGCATAAGTAGCTTCCGCATACTTAGGTACGTTGTCAGACTACCCCGCTGGAGCCCATGTGAGAGCTGCATGAAAGAGGATGGAAACTGTGGACCTCTCGAAAGGTGTCCCTTCAAATAGCCCCTGAATACGCGTTGCCACAAGCGCGTCCCATCAATCTGTCGCGCCAAAAGGTACATTCCATGCGGAGTTCCTTGCGTCCATACGTTCTTGTCCGAACTCTGATCGTGAGTACCACCAAACTTCTGCTTCAGAACTTACCTCAGGTTGCTACAATGCATGATGGTGATAGACTCAGAGCATATGTTGCTATGCGGGCTCGTCTGGGTCAATGTCGATGATTAATGCCAATGAAGATGCATCCGAAAATGCGGGGCTTAGCACTATACAGGTGGTGTACGATAACGTAACTGAATCTGCGACCGCGATGTGCGCGCCAAACCTTGGTGTTGCCAGTGGTGTCTAGGATCACTTCCATAATCAGCACTCGATGCTGGATCCGTAGTCATAGGAAGTAGTTGTGGATATGTTTCAAGAGCGTGTGGATTTATGGATATGTCGAAACTTAGTGTAGGGATACAACGTTGGCGGATTCAAACACGCTCAGTCTTTGCTCTAGCACGCATAAGCGTGGCGGCGAGGCGACGCGCGGCGGTCACATCGTGGGATTTTTATTTTATACACCGCCACTGACGCCGCGCCGCCCAGCCTGCCGCCGCGACTTGCCGCCTTTCCCAGATCTCGGACTTTCTGGGAACGGGGGGCTTTGCATGGCCGGCGAATTCCAGACATTACTCAGTCCCCTCTGTTCTTTCCCGCCATGAAGAGGTCCGTCGCACTCGCCCAACGCGGCCATTCTAGATCTACTCTACACCTGATGAGTCTACTCTGACTCGCCGACAGTCCATCTCAGGAACTCGATCACCTCCACACCACTATCACCCCCAGAGACGCCGTGTGTTTGAGCCCAGTTGTCCAGCACTTGTCGCACGGTCGCGTCCTCGCCCATCATCGAGAACGGTTGCTCGTACAGCGCCATTCCCCCTTCTACTCCCTCTTCTTTCCTGATCGTTTGGGGTCCCATACCGACAATTTGGCGCGCAAGTGCGCGTTCGAGCTTCTCTCGCTCAGCTTGGGGTGCCGAAAGGAGTGCATTCCTGTACCCAAGGATCGCCAGTCCTCCCACACGTCCCTGCAGTCCACCACCTGCTCCTCCATGCGTGTACGCTCCAAGTCGAAGTCCGACAGCAGCTGTCGAGGGTGGCTGTGGCTGGGCCACTGTGGCGGCGCGTGCAAGCGCGACCTTCTCTCCGACCTTGGCAATCAACTCCTGGATAGCGCTTCCGACCGATGTGTTTGCGCCCGAGTTCGGGTCTGAGGCAGATAACAGTGGCGCATCTTTGAGCATGTCCAGGTTATATGATTGAATCAATGACGCGCTGTCCGATGGCTCAGCGAGGAACGCGGCCGTGTGGGCAATGTCCGCGGCCAGCTGCGTGAAGAGCGCGTTCCTCGCCACAAAGTCGGTCTCGCAGTTGAGCTCTACAAGTGCTGCACGTAACCCGCCAGTACCCGGCCCTCCTCCGTTGCTTTGTGGAGCATGTGCTCCTCCGGAAAGCACGCTGATGGTAACGAAACCTTCGCGCGCATCGCGGTCCGCGACTTTGGCAGCCTTCTTTGCACCTGACGCGGCAAGGTCTTTCTCGAGCCAGTCAAACGCGGCGTCGACGTCGTTGTTGGTCGCAGTGAGTGCCTCACGAGCTTTGGATATTGATACTTCTGTGCGCTTGCGAAGCTGACCGATGAGTTGGACGGAGGGTTTTACGGGAGCTGTCGAGTAGAGTCTAGGGGTGTTCAAAGACGACAGAAGGGCGCGGCGAGGGCAAAGAGTACGCAGCATGATTAACTAGAACGAGGAGTAGTGGTTAGGAACGCGTAGCAGTCGACTAGCGTTACGGTACTGTGTCTTTTAGTGGCGTATGTCGGCGGAGAATGTGGAGACAGGCCTCGGCCAAAATTTGCGGGGAGCACGTGCAAGTACGCCCCTTTCATATTCCGAGACCGCGCCGAAGACTTTTGTCAATCCATCCCCATCCTCTCTGCCTCACTTGCCATGGAGGCAGATTTCAAAGTCCCATCGTCAGTACCGCAGGACCTCCTTCTCATCCAAGAGCTTGTCGCTCTCCCAAAAACACAGACCAAGGAGCGGCCATCTGCCAACTCAAGCGACGATTCTATTGAAAGCTCAGGGAGCGAAGTCGACAGCGAGGATGAAGTCCAAGCAGACCTCTTAAAAGATGACGAGGAGATGCCCGGATCGGACCCGTACGCTCATATATTCACAGCTTTAATTGCCTACTAACAATCAACAGGTCTGATTCCTCAGACTCGGACTCGGATTCGGACGCAGACTCAGACAGCAATACCTCGATAGCTGCAGGCTCTGAGAAGGCTACCCACAAAGAAATTAAACGCGAGGACTCAGAGACCAAGCGTCCCAGAAAGGATGCCGACGACGATGACGAGGAAGCAGGCGATGCAGCACCGGCAGCATATGTGCACACTGTCAACGAGGTTGTCGAGCCAACTATTGTGGCTCCGGTGATCGAGAAAATTGGACCTGACGACCCTCTCGAGCTCCTCGGTCACATCTCACGCATAATAGGCAACGTCGTTATTATAGAGGGGACCACTGGCAAGCCCCTTTCTGCCGCCGCTAACCCTCGCACACTCGACGCTGAGACCCTGCTCGTGCTCGAAGATCGGTCAGTGCTCGGACATGTCAGTCTTTCCCCCTTGCTTCTTTGACATGACTTCATTCCGTTGCTCCCTTCGCCACAGATATATGAGACTTTTGGTCCCACGTCGGCACCGTTATACCAAGTCCGCTTCGGCTCAGCATTCCCGCTCGACCCAGCGCGCGTTTATATCGGGCGCGATGTATTCCACGTTCCTACGTGGAGTAACTTTGTCTTCATGGAGGCACTTCAACGCATGAAGGGCAGTGACGCGAGCAACATGCATGACGAAGAGCCTGCCGAGGACGAACTTGAGTTCTCCGATGATGAGCAGGAGGTCGCGGCACGGCGCGAGAGGAAAAAGTACGTCACACGTATCTGAACTCGCTCGTCTACTGAGTGATTCCTCTCTCAGTAGCAAAAGGGCTCGCTCAGCCTCCCTCTCGCGGCCTCACCGAGACGACAGCAGTGATATTCCAGCCTATAGTGCGAACCCGTATGACGCCCATGGCCCATATGATGACGGGTATGGGGTCGCAGGCCCATCACGGCCTCCCCCTATGCCTTACGACGACCCTTACGCTGAGAGCCCAACCGTTCAGGACGTTCAAACTGAGGACGTGCCCTCTGGCGGTAGCTTCGAGAACCGCGGGCCTTCGTCCTACAACGGTGCCGCCGGGCGACCACCACGCGGACGGGGCCGTGGTCGAGGGCGAGGGCGAGATGGGCCCGATATGCGTGGGCGAGATCGAGGTCGCGGCGGGCGACGACGGGGAAGCGGTCAGTACGGGGACCGAGGCCCAGGATGGGGCGGTGGTGACCGGATGGCAACGGCGCACCCACCGAAACATGAGACTTACGATCGACAGGTGTCGAATTCGTCGAGCTCACCTTCTGGGCTGCCCGCCACGAACGTGGCCATGGGACAGCAGCCCTATGAAAGTTACAATCATGGTTACAGCCAGTATGGCGGCCAGGGCTATCACAACGCGTCCGGTTATGGCCAACAGATGAACTTTGTGGAGCCGCACATCAATCCGCTCTTTGCAGCTGCTGCATTCGGGATGCCTGTTATGCCGGGGGCGAATATGAACGGTGGTGGGGGGTACATGCACCACCCCGGCCAGGCACAGCAGCAGCAGCAGCAGCAGTATAACGGCGGTCAGCAGTATGACAGCCAAGGATACTTCCATCAGACGGAAATGCAGAGACAAGGGCACGGAAGCGGAAATTGGGATCAGCAATGGACTCGCTCTGGAGAGCACGAGGATGCAGGTGGTCAGTAGCGCCTATGCGTCTACGTTGAAGCACACTGCGGCGTCACATCTACACTCACTATATCGGCGTTGCCCCTGTCCATGCGATAAAGATGCGCTTCTGGAAAATTTGGAAGGTCAGCTGGGACTTCCATTGGTCAAGCATATGATGGGCTACATATTTACGAACTTGTAGTACTCTGCGAACGTTGCAACGTTTGTCTGCCAATTTTTCCAGAACGTGCAGCTGATTTTGGCCACATTTGGAGAAAGCCCCTGTGCCCCTGAGCGCATCAGTGTCAACTCGAATCCGGTGGTATTTTATCTTCTGTCTGCACCCGCGTGCTCTGCCGATGTCCAACTCAGGTGGTGGCGACTAGTGGCAACTGGAGCTCTCAAATCGTCCACAATGTCGACCTACATCGGCACGTTTTCCGAGGACTTCTAACTCGAGATAATGCCTGACCGAAGAGTACTCTGATCTGCTCATCCATCGCTTCGCGCTACCGAAAGGACCAGCGGAGGCTAGCAGAGGCTAGCGTCGTCGACTTCGGAATCTTTGCAGTGCTTCTCATAACCGCATTGAACACCCTTACATCAGCATGCATGGGGAGCACCCCCGCGTGCTCCTCGCTAATTGTTGTATCTTGGCATATGCACTTTCTTCACAAATGCGCTGTCCCATCAACCATCTCGACGCACTTCCACATGGCCTCGCTCCAGATAACGGCCCAACGGCTCTCTGGTTCGCCCGAAGAACCCAGCCGCGGAAACGGCTTCTCTTCCATATACCCCCAAATCAGCGTTGCGATATGTCGTCACTCGTATAAAAGCCCGCTCGCAATCTACTGGCCTGTCCCAGCTGCCTGTGTCGCCTCATCTGCTCTAGCTGTCCACGAATCGCCATGTTGTCCTCTGCTATTCTGTTCTCCCTCCTCGCTCCTGCCCTCGCGTCCTCCCTCGACGCCAAATGGCTCTCCAAGCGTATCAGCTCTGGCTGCGCCACTGACGGTGCTGCTTCATGCTCGAACTCGACGACTGACGGCACCTGCTGTTACGAGGCACCTGGTGTAAGTTCTTACCATCTCGCCCTTCTAGCTTCACCATGCTGACATATCTTGTGCGCAGGGTCTCATCCTCCAGACCCAGTTCTGGGACACCGACGTGTCCGGTAGCCCTTCTGACTCGTGGACCATCCACGGTCTCTGGCCCGACAACTGCGACGGCACCTACCAGGAGAACTGCGACTCGTCTCGCGACTACAAGAACATCGGTGACGTACGCTGTCATAGATTTCACTCCTTCATGGCCAACGTATTGACATCTTTCTAGCTCCTGTCTGCCCAGGGCGCCAGTGACACGCTGGACTACATGAACCAGGTACGCTATCACTCCGCTTTTGAGTCCCGAGGGGCACACCACTCATCTCGCTATCGCTAGTACTGGCTCAACGACGATGGCTCCAGCGAGGAGCTCTGGGAGCACGAGTGGGCCACGCACGGCACGTGCTACAGCACCCTCGACCCGTCCTGCCTACCCTCCGGCTCTCCCACGGGCGCTGAGGCCGTCGCTTTCTTCGAGACGACCGTGAAGCTGTTCAAGACGCTCACGACGTACGACTGGCTTTCGCAGGCCAACATCACGCCCGACGACAGCCAGACCTACGAGCTCTCGGACATCATCGACGCGCTCAAGCAGGGCTCCGGTGGCGTACGTGATATTTCAATTTTGCGTAGTTGAATGTACGACAGCTAATCTTCTTTTTAGTACACCCCTGCTGTTGGCTGCAGCAGCGGTGCTCTGAACAGCATCAGCTGGTACTTCAACCTCAAGGGCTCGATCATCGACGGTGACTTTGTCGCCATCGACGCGACCGACGACTCGACGTGCTCCAGCAGTGGTATCAAGTACCCGCCCAAGAACAGCTAAGTGGGCGAACGGTCGCGGGCGCGGGCGTACACGAAAAACATACGAAGTGCACTGGCAATGTGAAGAATCCCGTGGTGCGGATTTGTATGTTGTACGGTCATAGTTACGCAACGTCAATACGAATACTACGAATTTTCATTTAAGAGTGAGAGTCCGGAGAGGTCGGTCAGTGGAAAAAGGGCATCTCTCATTCGGAGCTACGGATGGGTTAGATCAACATTGAGCATCCCGGCCCTTGTCACAAAGACTCAACAGTTCGAGGGGGATAAACCCAAGGAGCAGCTTTGTTCCTGAAGTAATACCCAAGGAAGACCATGCCTCCTCCCATCGATCACGAATGTCTCCACCTCGAGGAGCTTTTACATACGTATGCTATCGAGCAACTCCCACCTGGAGACCAGCTCTCGGTAGAACTTCTGCAGCAGCTGACGGCGCCTCGGGATCCGAAGAATCCAGGATTCGTTTCCATTTCTCAAACGCACGAGGAAATCTCCATCGTCCGGCAGGCGAGCGATGGGGAATGGCGAGGGCTCAAGATCGCTGGGCCAATGGATTTTGGTACTTGCAACAATGCAACTACTGTGTTTGATAATGCGCTGATTGTTGTGTGGTGGGCGATAATAGACCTTATAGGAATTATCTGTAACTTGACGAAGCCGCTCCAAGATGCCGGAGTAGGCGTGTTTGTGACGTCGACGTGGTATGTCGTTCAATGGTTCTTAACACCGAGGGAGGATTATCACTGAAGCATGTATAACTATGACTTTAACAGGAACACAGACTATGTACTTGTGAAGAAACAAAACTGGGCCAAGGCGAGGGAGGCTTTGGTGGCAGATGGCTGGAAATTCACTGAGAAATCCTAAAGAGCGGTCCCCAGTGCAAGTAGCACAGTTATGTAGCATAGTAAGAATAGTATGAGCATGTTTACTAGCTGAGAGGCTGTCTCAGAGTTGCCCGCGCGTCTCCAACCGCCGACTTGTTTCGCAAGCAGCGTCAACCACTCCGGCCTGGAGCCCCGTCTCCCCTTTCTTCCTCGTGGCTCAGACGAATATTCACCCGCACAACTTGTCCAATTTTTTACTTTCCTGAATTTTAGCGTGCATGGCTGAGACTCATGCGAGTAGTAGCAACAGCGCGCCAGCCACTCGCCCGAGGCGCGTCCTCCCCTCTCGCGCCCGTCGTGGCGGCCCTGGCATTGGCAGCTGCGACATCGACGTGATGATCCTTGATGCCCAGAAGCGCCGCTGTGAGTCCCCTCGTCGTCCCGGGCCTCCCGCCGTATTTTTCCCTGCCATTCTGTCGCCGTCGCTGACGCTCCCACGTTCACTCGCCACCGCCGCGGTCGCCTCTCTCCCGCGCGCGTGTCTCAGTCGAGAACGAGCCCCTCATCCCTGCCAACACCTCCTTCATCCTCACCACCAACTCTACTCTCGCCCCAACTGCCTCCTCCTCAAGGGACCCGGATGTCGACGCGAGTTTCAATACGCACGCGAACCAGCGCTATTTTGAGCGCCCAGACGTCATAAAGGCCTACCGCGCTCAGCAAGTCATACAAACTCCAGAGTTCCGCGTGCTCTCCGAGGACGCCAGCGTCGGGAGTCGGTTCAGGCCCCGTGGCTCAGACGATGTACGTGTTTTTCTCAGATTTACTACACTTCACATGTTGACGCCCCTGTCGCATGTTTCTGCGCGTCACCTTTTCAACGCGGCTTCTTGTGATAATTGTAGGACGCGGCGGACCTATCGGATGCAGCGTATGAACGGCGACATCGCAAGTACGAAGCCTTCGAGAAGCGCATACGCCTTCGCGAGAAGGAGAAGCTGAAGCATGAACAGTACAAGCTTCGCGAACGTATAGACCAGCTCCGGTCTTTCGACCCCTCTGCCTTTCTGAATCTTCCCGCTAGCTCTTTCTCGCCCATGCCTGACATGACAGCAAGACATCCGGAGGACGAGGGGGAGCCTTTATCTCAGGAGGACGTAGTCCATGTGAACGGAACAACTTTTCCAAACGGCGAGGGAGAGCGTAGGAGGCAGGAGATGCTCGAAGTTGCGATGGGCCTCGAAGAGCGTTATCGCACTCTCCTCCCTTCAGAGCGCAAGGCCGCCGAACAGCTAAGGAAGGCCGAGCTCGCGGCGCATACACCCTCTCCCTTTGCACAATTTTCCAACCACCCACCAGGGCAGCCCGCCATCGCCACTCTGGAGCGCCGCTCGTCCTCTGGCCAGTCTCAGCATCTTTTTTCGCAGACGCAGGTGGTGTCGCAGCATGCCGCGCAGACACCGGCGGTACAGCCGGTCCCCACCACGCTCATCCTCAAAATTAAGGTCCCCCAGGCGCGCTCCTCGTCCGTCAGCACGACAGGAAAACAGGCACGCAAGTACTCCGTCGCCTCACCATCACCCTCGCGCGATTCTCCACTTGGCTCGGTCCCTCCTCCACAGGAGGAATCATCACCTACACCTGCGTTTACTCCTACTGTCGGCCGTCCTCTAAAGCGCAAGCGCGGTCCAAAGCCCAAGGCGAGACCAGAAGAGCCTGTGATACTTATCCACTCCCCACCGCCTATCGCGGTCGAGGATGACAAATTATTTCTTGAGCCTGCCATACCCGAGGAAGTCGAGGAAGAGGTGGAAGAGTCGGTCATGATGGAAGAGGGAGATGAAACAGATCAAGACGAAGAAGACGAGCTGATGGACGACAGCGACGACGAGAGGGAGGATGGCCGGCGGCGCAAAAAGGAGCCGTCGCTCCTCATGCAGGCGGCCATACGAGCGTCGGCTGCCCCACAGGCGCGGAAAACGCAGAGGAATGTCCTCGCGTTTGGGACGAAGGTGCCGCAGGAGCTCGAGGAGATGCGCGACTTCGAGCTGCCTACGTGGCTGATTGACGAGCGGCACTTGGCTGATGAAGAGATGCCTCCATGAAGGTAGTTTTGGTATTCCGAGTTTTTTCTCTCTAAACATTTGGGGACCATTTCTTCTTCTTTGCTGCCGAATCTTTTCTCTCACTTGCATGAAGCTTACGCATTACGAACCTTACCATCCTCGTAATCTACGTCTGCACTCGTACCTTAGCCACGGCCATGATTATTCGGTCGAGTGACTGTATTGCTAATATTCTATACCCAACCGCCATTAAATCTCTAAAACGGAACGAAACATGGGCAGAAGGCTAATTTATACGCGAACATTGGCAGCCCCGGCTGGGTTTGCGGCAGCAGCATTTATCAGCTCCAACGTCGCCTTCCGTCGCCCCAGGCCAACATCACGGCTGCGTGCGAGGGAAAGACGGGCAAGTGCGAGCGGATCACGCTTCTTGGTGGCGAGAGAAGCAGCGACAACCTTGTCAGGGAGGAAGCGGGAGTATCGACCGCCGAACTGTTCCATAAGCCGGCGCTTGCCCATGTAGGGAAGCCCGTGGGTTTGCGTGATACGGAGCGCAGGAGCAGCAGGGGGGGCCGGTGCAGCTTTAGCAGCAGGTGCTGGCTCGGACGCAGCAAGAGGTCGAGCGGGAGGGCCGGACGGAGCGAAGAGGGCGTCGAGGTTGGTCTCAAGCTGGAGACGCCTGACGGCACCGTCGGCCTGGGTTTCGGGCAGCATATCGAACTTGTTAACGTCCACGACCGAGGCTTGATGCGACTCATTTGTTGGAGCGGCTGTACGCGTCGGTTTGCGATTGTCTCTGGACCGCTGTTTCTTCTGCTTGGGCTGACGAGGCTGTTGGTTCTGGTTCGACCGGCGCACGAGCAGTTCCCTGGGTGGGTGGACTTGACTAGGATCAACGCTGGCACTGGCGGCTTCTAGCTGCTGCTGCCTGGCCTTGCGTGGATTGTCTTTGCGTGTGTTCTTATTGCGGGAGGAAAGGTTGATAATATTGGACAGATCAAGCGAGGGCTGGCCAGAAGCTTCTTCTGTGGGTTGAGAAGCGGGAGCATGTTTAGGCTCAGCAGCTGCCTGCTGTGCAAGTTGCTGACGCCTGGCTGCTGCTTGTCTTTGAGCAAAGCTGGCAGGTTTGGAAGTCTGGGGAACCCAGTCGAGAGAGGGCGTGAACGGGGACGCGGGGGACGGCTTGATACTGAAGCCTGCCACGGAATTCAGGTTCCCGCTCAAAGTAATAAATGAAAGAGAAGGCACATACGAGTGTCAATTTCTGCCCATGTGCCGAGACGAGCCCCGGTGCGTCGCGGTGCAGGTGTCGGAGGAGCGTCTGCTTGCGGGCCCGACTGACCGGGAGCCGAAGACATCCAGCGGGCGTCGGTGCGCCTCGCCGCCGAGCGGAGAAGACATTTGACTGTCGTCGACCGCTGCATGCCGGAAACAAAGATTAGTCTACTCACTGTCCTTGAAGAAACTGTCACTTCCCGTTTCCGGAGACGACAGGTAGCCGTTTATAGTAATAGAGGCCCCTATCCTCAGCGTGCAATGCTGGTGCTCAGTACCATGAGGTCCTCAACAGCCAGTCTAGTTTCGCGTCTCTCGTTATTCAATGTTAGACCACTGTCCCCCATAGCTCGCGCAAGGCTGACAGTCCAGCACATGCCACTCAGAGAACATGCTCATGTACACTACCACCCCGTACCTCGAAATCAGATCTGCTCGTTCTGAGCCCACGTCTTTGGTTTTGGAGAAGAAGCGGCGTAAGCGAAAAGTCTCATAAAAAATCCCAAGATAAACGTCGCCAAATAGGCGGTAATGAATACAAAGAGTGTCAAGATACTAAAGGACAGTCCAGGACAGTAACCTACTCCTTCTCCGGCAGCCGATCCTCGTACTGCTCGTGCTGGCTGCTGCCCTTCTCGACCCTGTCGTCGCCGGTGCGGCCGTACGCGGCGAGGCCGATGCGCTCAGAGATGGCAGCCTGGCGCTCGCGGTCGGCTATAGCGAGTCCCTCGCTGTCCCCGAACACCTGATCCATCTCCTCGAGCGTGAGGCCCTTCGTCTCGGGGACGAAGAACGCGAAGAACAGGGCGCCCATGAAGGAGAAGGCGCCGAAGAAGATAAACGTGCCGTACGTGATCTTGGACATCATGGTGGGCGTCACTTGGCCGACGATGAAGTTGTTCATCTGTTATAACACATGTAAGTACATTCGTTCACTTTGTCTCATGTCATCCCGAATCAGGGATGGGGTAAGGAAGCTAGATCTTACCCAGTTTGACGACGCGGCGATGGAGATGCCCTTGCCGCGCACACTGAGCGGCCAGATCTCGGCGACGACGATCCACGAGCACGGGCCCCACGAGTATCCGAACGCCATGGAGAAGACCCAGACGAGCGCGCACGCGGCCCAGCCTGCGCTCGAGTGCGCGGTCCAGTCGCTCTGGTACAGTGCCGTCAAGATCGCAATGATGATGTGACATCTGAGATCAGGGGAGAAAGTAAGATTAGGTTAGCACTCATCATGAATGCGGGAGAGGCACGAAGAGACGAATCGTCGCCAGGCCTCGTCGAGGCTTCACCGCTCCGTGGGACGGGTACTCACGCGGCCATGATGAGAGCGCCAGAGACCATCACGGGCTTGCGGCCAACCTTATCCACCCAGATGACGGCCGGAATCGTCGCGAGGAACATCCTGTTGAAGATAGGCTTGAGAAATTATGGATGCTAAACCATGATGGTGGAACACGTACACAATTCCGACAACACCAGTGGCAAGGAGGCTGTTTGTGTTTCCGACAAGCCCGAGGGACTTGAAGATCGTTGGTGCATAGTAGAGGATCGCATTCACGCCTGTCCATTGCTGGAAAAACATGGTCAGCGCGCCGATGGAGAGACGCTTGAAGAGGGCTGGGGATACATGTCAGCTCCCTCTACATTGGGGACCGGTATACCACGCACTTTTGGTGGTGATAAGGCTCATATAGTCGTGCAGCCCAAGCTTGAAGTTTGACTTGAACGACCCGTCCTGGAACTGCGGGTACTTGGCCGCGTTCGTCTCCTTCTCGAAGAGATACTGCGCGCGGATCTCCAAGAACTCGATCTGCACAAGATCCGACTCGATGGGCAGACGACGCGCTCGGGAGAGAACGACGATAGCCTCGTCGTCGCGCCCTTGATTCACGAGCCATCTGCCTATGGCGTAAGCTACCTGTCTTGTGAATGAGCAGGTTCAGAGGCTTACCTGGGGGAGAATGGCATAAACATAATACCGGCGCCGAGGACCAGAGCAGGGACGAGCTGCAGCGCAAGCGGAAGCCGCCAAGCTGCTTCGCTCTGGGAGTCACCCGTGCCGCCGATGTAGTTTGTGCCGTAGTCAATCCAGAAAGAGACCATGATGCCGAACGTGATCGCGAGCTGCTGGAGCGCGACGAGACTGCCGCGAACTTCGGGTGGGGCGAGCTCAGCGCTACAAGGCACAACGCGTATCATGTCAGACCTAATTGGTGGAACAGAGTGAAAGAAATGAACGCACTTGTAAAGCGGGACGGACATGCTCATTGAGCCGACGCCCCAACCTGTGATGAAACGCCCGCCAAGAATTGACGAAGGGTGGTAGGCGGTTGTTTGGACGATGACACCGATGCAGAAGATGACCACAGCTGTTGAGAGAGCCTCAGTTTCTGCTCTGCGTACGGATGCGAACGCGAGGGAAGGTTCACTCACCAAATAGAATCGCGTATTTACGAGAGAGCTTGTCGGCGAGGTACCCGGTGCATAGCACACCAAACCATGCGCCAAGCTCAAGAATGGCAACGAGCCATCCCTTCAAGCCCGGATTGTCGACTGCGGAGGCCATTCGGGTGTCGAATGAATTCATGCTAAAGATTCAACGCATGTCAGTCGTCCGCGAGCTCACGAAATCCATGCTACTCACCCGAGCACACCAGAGAAAACGCCCTGATTGTAGCCGTACAGGAGACCACCAAGAGAAGCAAACACCGTGATGGCGAATACTCTACGGTTGTGCACGAGGCCTGCCTGTATACCACTATTAGCTTTATATCCATACGTCGAGTTCAAACTGGCTCAACGTACCCATCCTGAGCGGCCCTGCATAGACTGGCGCAGGTTTGCAGCATAGGGGTTGATACCCGCGTCGGCTCCTCCTCCTACCATATTGTTGAACTTGCACAAAGGAGGAAAAAGGAGGAAGAGTGAGACGCGTAAGAACGGCGAAGCACAACGACCGGTCTTGCAGAGCGGGACATATGCGGGGACTGCGTTCCTTTATATACCCTTCCCCGCAATCAGACGCGCGGAGGCAACCTAGAACAAGCTGGGAGCCAAATTGCAAAGGCGTGCATGATCGTGATGCATCAAAAGAGTCTGCGGGACGGCGGGGAGTCGGCGGGGTCTCACCGGACTTGTTCCGACGCTAAGCAAAGGTGCCGCGAGATGCCTTACTGGCATAGCTAGGCGTTACAAAGCGTTGCAATCGGGGCGCCTCAGGGCATATCGGGAAAGATGAAATGCAAGACGCAATACCAACGGATGCGGGCAGGGGGACCAGACGGAGTGTTTGAACGGTTTACCCGTGGTTGAGTTTGATCGTCACTGCCCGTTCCGCGCGGCCTGTCGCGTCTTGTGTTTTTTGCTGGCGGCACGAAACGGTCCGGGGCTGGAAAAGGGTCTCATGATCTTATGTCTGCAGGACGTTGAGTTGTTGGGCGAGCTCACCTTTGCTCTCGAATGAGGAGCAAGGAATGCGTGTTCGCTTTTTCCGAAACAAGCGAGATCACAAGCACCGTCCGACCGCCATCAGGATCAAGATCAACACTCAAACCAAGCTCTGCAGAAATAGCTTCGTGTGAACTATCTTTGCAAGTTCAGTTGGAACAGGTTGGAACTCTCATCGTCGTCACGATGATATGGGCGTTCTCGATCCGTCGCGGCTTCCGGGACTTTGTGTGCCTGGTGCATTGAAACGCGGGGTGTGCCTGGGGAGGACTCCTATGCGCTGGGTACCGGAGGCACCATCAAGAATGCAGCTTGGGAGAGCTTGAGCCAGCTCGCGAATGAAAGGAGGAGTTATGTTATCTTGAGAAATGCTCGAGCAAGGATGATGAGCAATCGCTGCGGCACTCATGAGATCATCGTGCTGTAGATTCTAGCCACTTTCAGCACGTCTTATAGTAACTGCCCGCAAGCGATTGTCAGAATGAGGATGGAGTTGTCTTCGAAGAACTTGGAGTAAAACATACGCACGACAAAACGTTCCATAATGTTGAACAGGTCACGATGGACTCCTCTTTGGTACGAAAGTTCCGAGGCTTGTCCGATAAAAACTAGCGATAATCTCCGGCAAGCTCTTGAGTGGGCGTGGTTGTAAACGGTAAAGGGGTTATTTGAAAGAATAACGGAAGCATGTGCTTTTTAGCCAAGCAGGTAATGAATCCTCATGAAGTTTGACTTTGAATTGACCGTTGCGCAGACCGAAGACGATGGAAGAGATGATCGGGCATGCATGCATAGGAGAGAACAGGTCCGGAAGCGTCTCTTGATATTGTAGCCCTGCAGAGTGGTAAACAAGAGAGAAGCCACATACGAGTATCAAACACCCAGCGGGCATCGGTGCACGTCACCGCCGAGCGGAGGAGACATTTGACTGTCGTCGACCACTGCATGCCGGAAACAAAGATTAGTCTATTGACTTCAAGCTTGATGTGCTTGTCACCTTCCGTATCCGGCGAGGACAGGTCCGGAAGAGCGCGCCGCCCGCCGCGTCGCCTTTGACAGCAGCCCGCGTCCACACCAGACTCTCGAGGGTCTAGTGTCCCTCCGCCGACAGGATGCACGTCCTCCTCGCGCGCCTCATCATCGCATTTGTCCTTCTACTCATCTTATTCCCTGTCTACTCCATCCAGATATTCGTCATATGGCCCTGGTACGGCAGCGTGCTCTCGGTCGAGCTTCTCTCTCTTCTCCTTCCTTTCAAGTACGTTCAAAGCCCCTAGTCGCTTTCTGTTCTAAACCCAAGCCCTTCGTACAGTTTCCTCTCACTTATGCTTCTGTGGAACTACTCTTCGTGCATTACCACAGATCCAGGCGGAGTGCCAGATTCCTGGGTATGCATTTAATTTACCATGGGCGTACGAGCTCACTCTACGCAGGAGCCTGACATCAAGTCGGGTGACGGGTACGAAGTTAAGAGACTTACAGGCGCGCCGAGACACTGCCGCACGTGTAAGAAGTACAAGCCTCCTCGATCTCACCACTGCCGTCAATGCAATAGGTCCGTCGCACTTTGACCTCTTGCTCTACTATTCCTCACCGGCCCAAGATGCGTGCTGCGAATGGGCAAGCCACTGACTCTCTGCTGTTGGCCAGCTTCTGACATCACGTAGACCACCATTGCCCTTGGGTGAACAACTGCATCGGACACCGCAACTATGGCCATTTCATACGCTTCCTCTTCTTCGTCGATATCACGACCTCCTATCACATGGCCATGCTTACGAGGAGAGTGTATGCAACCATGCAATCCACCTACTGGGTAACTTTACTTATACTGTTTGATATGATGTGAACTAACGCGCCGCAGGACGATCCTAGCGGCCTTGAGCTCGTATTCATCATCCTCAACTACGTCTTTGTCATCCCCGTTTTTCTCGCGGTCGGCGCGTTCAGGTACGCAGAATCTCATCCTATGTCAGGTCGATTCAAGCTGCATTATGGCTAATTATCCGCTAGCATTTATCATATCCACGGTCTAATGTACAACACGACCACTATAGAAGGCTGGGAAAAGGACAAGGCTGCTATGCTTGTACGGCGAGGAAAGATCGAGGAGGTAAGTTTGGGAAACACTTCCGTCCACTTAGAAGATAACAAACGTTTGGCTAGGTCAAGTTCCCATATGTGAGTGTTGCGGATCGTGTCAGGGAGCTACTGGCTGAGCTTCGCTTTAGCACCTAGGCGTGCGACGCAATATCGAATCCGTCCTAGGCGCCAACCCCCTCTTGTGGTGTTGTCCCACCATACCACCCGGTACTGGTCTGAAGTACCAGCTCTCCGTAGCACCAGGTAGATCTCATTCATCCTGCTCCTTTATTCACTGACATGACTTGGCCGTCTCTCAGATTCGCCCACTGCGCCTGTGTGGCCACCACGAGACCCGGCCCTCGTCGATGCCTCCGAGTTCCGCCTGCCAGATTCGCCGTGGACGTACGCCAACGGCGGATACAACCCTTCCCTCGCCCCGTCCAACGCACGTCTACGTTCGAACGGCGCCCAGCGCCGTCAGGCAGGCGCCTCGGCCCTCCCGCCGTATCATCCCGACTACCGAGAAGATGACGACGGGCAAGGAACATACGCGGACGGTCCTGAAATATACTCGGACGACTCAGGCGATGAGGTGGTTGCTGAGAGCACGAATGCCATCAGAGTGAGGAGGGGCTCAGAGGGGTACGAGGTGCGACCGATGGTCGATCGCGAGGAGATGTTGAGGCAGCTTATGGAGGAGCAAGGAGAGTTGGACAGATACCAGCGCTACGTACCTGAGCCACCGAGTGAAGAGGAGGATGAAGAGGAGGACGAAGGAGAAGAGGGCTATGAGGCGTCGAGTGTGGTCGACAACGATAATATACCGCTCGCAGTAGGGCATTGATACTTCATTTTGGACTTGAGCTTGGACATTGTCAATGATATACGCTGGCAACTCTGCAGAAGTTTCTTCAGAATTGTATTATGCAACATGGGCTAACCATTAGTAAACGTCCATAATCTACTAGGTATATACTACAGAGAAGAAAGAGGGTTCAAGGCAAGAGGCGACGAAAATAACCCAGGGCAAGGTAGTTAAACAGGCTACAAACGTTCGAGATATACCTTCCAAGTATGCCCGCCTTTCTCGCCCACTTCAATAACGTTGGACCCTGCTTGCAAGTCCATCATCCAAAGGCCCTGCTGACCAGCTTGATGACCGACTGCCGAGCCATTCAGCAGAACATGCACGCTGTCCGGTGTAGGCATAGGCATCATCGGCGCGGGAACTGGCTTCTCCTTCTCGGAAGGAGCGGGAGCAGGTGCCGCCGCAGGTGCAGGTGCAGGTGCAGGTGCAGCAGCCTTCGCCTTTGCCGCATTCTTCGCTGGCCTCCCCCGCTTCCTCTTCTTCGGTACAGGCTCTTCCTCTTCTTCCTCTTCCTCCTCTTCCTGTGCTTGCGATGTCACCTGCTTCTGCGCGTGATCCTCGCCGACTTCCTCTGTCCCTCCATCTTCGTCGCCTTCCTCTTCAAGAAACGTGACGCCGGCGACGGTCAAGGATTTCTCGCTTTGACCTAGCACCAGAGCCCACGAGCGTACGCCATCGGCGCGGTCAAGCATAATCGCGCGCCCCCTCGGACGGGTAGTCAAGCACACCCACTTCAGCGGGCGTCGGCCATCCAACGAAGGCGGTGGCGTGCGGACAACTGGTTGCTGGGCGGCGGCGATGACTGGAGCTTGGCTCTGTGTAGGCGTGAAAACGGGGGTGGGCGCGTGTATTTGTGAACGCTGATGATAAGCAGCGTTCGGATAGTGAGATGAGAATTGGGGAGCGGTGGAATATGGCAGTACTTTTGGGGGTGCTTGAACAGGAGTGGCGGATTTAGCTGGCTGCTGGTTGGCTGGACGTGCTGGGGGTGGCACTGGTGGGGTTGCAGTCTTCTTCGGTACGGAAACGGGTGTAGGAACGGCAGCAGGAGTGGGAGCGGGAGTAGGCGTAGGCTTATGAATAGATTTAGGGGCTGATTTGGATGAAAGCGCGACGGCTGGAGGTGCGGTAGGTGGTTGTTTAGATTGAGAAAGTTGAGTTGACTGACTTGGTGTTGATGCAGGGACTGCAGGGGTTGGCAGGGCCGTGGTTAAGGGTGACTTGGCAGCTGGGGGCTTGGTGGTTGGTGCTTTGGCAGGCTGCGCTTTCACGGGTGACGGCGGTCTTGCAGGCGCTGCTTTCATCGGTGTCGTCTTCGTTTTCGCGGACGGTCCCTCTGCTTGTGTTGCCTTCGTTGGTGCCATTTTCGCAGGCGGCGCTTCTGTAGGCGCTGGCTTCGTTGATGGTGCCTTAGCCTCGGATTGGGGCCCGGTTTTCGAGGGAGGGGAAGTGGCTGACTTCGGCTCTGAACTCTTTGCATTAGGAGCAGGAACACGAAGAGTGATGGTGGGCACAGCTGGCCTCGAAGAAACGTTGGCCAATGCTGTTGCTGCCGCCGAGGATGCCGGCACTCTGAGCTTCAGCTTTCCGATGGTAGGCTTTGAGTACTGAGGTAATGCGTAAGGAGAAGGAAGATCCGACATAAGCTGATAGAAGTAGTCCTGGATTCCAGCGTTAGAAACAGATCACTACACAATTGCCGAGGAGACTCACCCGGAGAGTAACAGCATCCTCCCATATCCGACTATGCTCTTGATTGAATATCTGGGCATTCGAGAACACCAACTCAACGTCCGCAGCAAAATCATTGGCAGTCGGGTATTCCTTGCGATCAAGGTGCTTCTGGACAATAATCAGAGGATTGGAGATGACGGGCAACAACACCATACGAATATTATATCGAAGGCCTGTGGTTTCTTGATTATCGTATAATAAGTCGGATAGAGCTTCTTGGGTGGGAGCTCCATGAACGCGTTGGACAAAATGCGACCCCTACAGTGGATGTGTGGGCATCGTCAATATGGTTGATAATGGTTACAGCGTACTCGTCGTTCGTCTTCTCTATGAGCTTCTGTAGTCTTGCCTTCAAGAGCCGTTTCATGGTCGAAGGTTTATTCTTCTTCTGTCCATCGTCTTCATCTCCGTCCTGCTCTTCACCATGGCCCTCTTTCTTTTGCTTCTTATCCTTTTTACCTGTGATTTTACCAAGCTCCTTGTGCACTGTTTTCTGTACGTAAAGTAGTGAGTTGCCAGTAGAACTTGAGCAATAAGGTAGCGTTACCTGGAGGAACTTTGCATCCTCCCAGAGTTCACTGCCCTTGAGATTGTACTCCTTAGCATTGTCGAAGCAGAGATCAAAGTCTGCCTTGAGCTCGTCGAATGTGTGATACTTGGCGGTGTCAAGTCGCTTCTTAATGTCATCGAGGCAAACGGGCTGCGAGATTATCGTGTAGTAATCAGGGTAAACACGCTTGGGTGGAAGGCGCATAAATGGAGGAGATGGGATGATATTGCTGTGTAAGAGATGTACATTGTGAGCGTCGCGTGTGAGTTCATGGCTGGCAGGAAAGCGAGAGAGAGAAAGAGGCAGGTGTATGCGGCAGTCGCAGCGGACGATTGAGTCTGAATTGGTCACTCACTTCTTGTTAACCGCCTCTCTAACGGTATGCCACACTTGCAGTCCCAGCTCCTTAACACTCGCGCTCTCCTGCCCATTCGACCCGCTTGCTTCCACCATGTCCACGTCCTCCCCATTCATCCCCGTTACGCGGCTGGATACTCCCGATGCCTCGTTCACTCCCGTTGTGGGCGTCACTGTGTCCTTTCTGCGCTTGGCGCGCGGTCCACCGACATCAACGTCCATGGCTAACGCACCCAGTTCTCGCTTTGACATGACCGCAACTACTGCTTGATGAAAATGGGTGCAATGGCTGTGGGCAGTTCTCTGGGCGACCCAGGGAAATCGGCGGGAACCCTTTACTGTGCGTATCGGCGTACGGGTCGAGGTTTCAAGCGCCCATCCACGTCCCTTCACGTGACCTGGACGCGTCCTCCGGTAAACAACATTGATCCACTTTAGTACGTTACATCACGCGACTTAGCGCGTCTCGCTCTTCGTCTCAAGTTGTTGGTTTGCTCTGCTGTTGGAAAAACGCCAATTTATGTCCATACACTATATTCGAGCATCTCTACATTTTGGATTTCAACGGGCCTACTCCCGAGTTTCTACTGGATGAAACGAGCAATCCTTAGTTCCCGAATGCGCCTCTTTGCTGCTCTCGAATGATTATTAAGTCCGCCTCTGAAGGCCCACGTTGCATCTTTCCAAGTCAGTTCCCCTTCTCGTTTCGCAGCCGACTTCACTGAGTAATTTCGTAAGAGTATGGCACCTCCGGGCTGAAAAAGTTCAGCGAACTCTCATCGATACTGCTTGAAGGTAAGCGACACTTACGTGTTCACCCATGTATGAGCTAGCGTCTACAACAAAGTCGTCGATGATAACAATACAGCTTCCCGGTTTCTTCGTGATATACTCATCGATATCCTTCAGGGACCATGAAGTACCATCCCATCCGTCTTCGCTGTCCGTTTGTCCAAACAATCCATGATGATGGATCTTGTGGTGCATGTAAAGCTTTGCTTCCTTTATATCCTCATGTCGTGCACGACGCAAACCGCGAACCAGGCCAAGCCGATACAAAGAATTGATGATCCATTTGGACGGATCCCAATCTATTGAGGAGGGACCCGACCTATAATCGTGAGGAAAGGCATGCTGTTGTCCCAGGTAAACGCCATTGTTTTCGACTCAAAGGCGACCCTTACGTGCTATGCAAAGTTAGATTTCAAAAAAAGTAAAATAAGAATGATAGCGCACTCACAAAGTTATGATTTCCTTCGCCGCCAGTGAGCAAGGCTAAAATCTGGAGAACACGTGAACAAAACACTCTTTGCCCTTGCATCAAAACCTACAAGGTTCCCTCTTGATGTATTCTCATCGGAATAGGGCTGCAGCCCCTCCCAGTGCGCTAGACTAATCTGGTCAAGTTGAGGACAGTCAGACATATGAAGTAAACGTACGAATTTACGAAGAATGTACAGTGCCAAACTGCATTCGATTTAGAACGTTCATAGGCCGTAGACAGAAGAACTGACCTGCTATCCTTACAACGAGGCCACCCCAGATATAAGCACCCAAAACATCATTCCACAAGTAACCCAATAGAGTTGGACAGATGAGCCCGAAAAAGAGAGCACATGGGACTTCATGGCATTTAGTTAGTTTAGCCCGAATAAATGGTGAAAGAACAACTTACTATAGTACTCGTGCTGCAACCGGACAACTGCATCATACCAAGGATTGAGCAAGAGAACTGCTCGTGGGGCACGTTCGCCACTGACCTGGATCGTTGTCCAAATCTTCTCGATCAACAAGGCTTATCCTCTGGTATTTTGGCTTGTAGAATATCCACCCTACGTGTGAGTAGAGGAGCCCTCTGGTCGCCGCATACCTGGAGCAGCGGACTGGTGAGGGGCGTGAATTGATTGCGGCACGGAAAACATACGGGTCATCCTCCACATCGTCTGTAAAGCGCTAATAAACTGTTGAATATCATGCAGAAAAAGCTGCGCCTAAGGGGGTCCAGAGGCACCTACATGGTGAAGGCGATGTCTAAGGCACCTAAGTCATGTTCTGTTGAGCGCTTTGTCCCCTAGAGACGACCTATTAATACATACCACCACTGAAATACAGAGTGAGCCTAGTCACTAGTCAGGGAAGGTGGTTACTTGAACGGCTCACCTTGATAGAACCTTGAAAGCCGCTCGATCCCAAGATTGCGAGGAGCACCCTTACGCCCAAGCTTGCGCGGAAAGCCCGATGTGAATAAAGGCGATGGTAGCCAATAGTGATCCTGACGCGACGGGCTTAAGACTGACGCGTGTTGGTGAAGACACGGATCACGAACTCACCCAAACACTGCGAGCTGCCACATAACAAATGCTAGGACTAGAGTAGCCCGAGGGACCGCACTAGGGGGCTTGTAGCATGCCCCTACGAGTGCAGCGACATGAACCCCAACGAAAAAGATGGCGTTGGCCCACCAAATTTCTGGTGGACGTTGTTCTTTCGTTGCCGTTATTGTCTTGGGCTGGAATGAGAGAGCACCGAGTTGCGATGTCATGAACCCGAGGCTAAACGCGTTGGCTCAGAGGAAGGAAGACAACAAAGTCCCAGGAGATACAGCGGAGGATGCTGAAACGTTGACGCCGATTTTTTGGGGAGTTCAGAAATAGTCTTACGCTTTACATGATGCACAGCTGAGCTTCGAACTTAGTTCCCGAGATCGGAGTGGGACCGCTCGATGTCGACCCAGAAAGGGACGCGTGTGACTTGGATAGCACAAGGATGACTTCGATGGCGACCTACCGAACAACGAGCCCGAGAGGTCCGATGTATTGCGTCAGAGCGACCTTTGATCAATCAGTTTAGCTTACTATCATCTAGTTAACAAGGGCAAGAGCCTTAAGCTTAAGCTTAAGCTTGGAAGCTGAAGTGGGAACGGTGTCTTAGAAATGTGAAACTGTGGCGCACAGGACTTTCATCAATCGACCTGGGCTTCTGTAAGCTTGTCCGCGATCTCTCGAACAGAGCGCACCGCAGCCTCGTCGGTAATCCAGACACCCCACTCGACCACTCCTCCCATACCCATTCCGACGGGTCGATATGTCACCTTGCTGTCGATCCACTGCCCACCACTCAGATGAATCTCGCCAAGACCATGCGGCAGAAGCGTCTCGATCAATGCCGGCACACTGAAGGCGTTGATTCCAGATCCAGGTAGGATAACTTTCGCTAGTGTGTTCGATTCTTCAGCGCATCTTCGACTTTTTTGGAGGATGTCCTTGAGAAATTCTAGGGACTCGGTGACCTTTGGAGCCATGCCACTATTGAAATTTTAAGCACTCTTCTACTTGCAAAGATACTTGTTTTACCTTGTCAAGACTCTCGTAATCCCTGGGATCGAAAATACGTCTTGCCATGCTGGCGGCCAGATTAGCACGAAAGAAACTGCAGCATATAAATGGTTTTATGCGTACCCGAACTGTCTTTGCTAACCATGTCAATCGCCCTGTGAAAACATACTAAGTGATGCATGTGAGTATTGGGTACTGACCCTGCAGTCGAGAGGGCTTGCCTTGCAGGGGTGATGCCTCTTCGACAAGACTGATAATGCAGTGAGATTTCGTGTGCAGTCCCTGTATGAAGATCTATTCCTATGGTGCTCACGCTCTGGTCCGATCAACGTCAACATTTCCGTCTGCTGTGAGGACGCCAAAAACAACCCCCTGAGCATCGTTTGCCTTGAAGTTTCGTATGTCTTCCATCATAACCTCAAGTTCTGTCGGAGAGTAGAGAAAATCTCCGATGCGGGGACGAATCATCGCCTATTAGCAATCAGCAGTGATCAAGCTCTGCTTATTTGTGGAAACACCAGACCATGAGTGGTGTTTGTGGCAGCGCCTGTTGTATAGCTTTGAAGAGCCCGGTGCTTGGTGTGGTTCCCCCGCCTGCACCCAGATTGCTGCAGACTTCAAGCCGATCTGCACCTCCTCCAACTGCACTAAGAAGAAGTCGTAAGTGATAGACATGAGGTCGCCTTTGAAGCCACAGACGCCAAGGCAGAGTCAACAGAGTCTACACAGACTTCAATGAGCAGTTTAGGCATTTAGAGCACGTCCAGGGGGGATCAATCTGTGAGAATCAAGACACAACAGAGTTTCACGAGGTCCACCATCACAAATGTAGCTGTCAATATGTCAATTGTCACTTGTTCTTTTCGACGTCATCATGGGCCCCGAATCCGTCGGACGTCGGCATGCAAGTGGTATCCGCTGGTATACGACAGTCATCCAGCTTTTAACGTTGGCTAGCTAATGCGTACATACAACTCACGGGTACAAGAGTTCTGTCCGAAGCCTACATATACAGATATCCGAAACTTACAAAAATACAGGGTATACAAGTCCACAAGCTCATTGCTTCAGTCCAAGCGACTCATAATGCGCAATAACCTTCCTCACGTCTGGGCACAGCGCCAGTCTCACGCGTTCACTCTCCGGTACGATGCCAGGGCCTTGACGTTCTATCCACTTACCAAGCGATGATGGACCACCATATGCGAGCGGGACAGCGCTCTCGCGTACGATCTTCGCCATCTTGTCGCGCTGAATCGACCACTTCAGCTGGCGCATGACAGGAAGCAGCGTGCGCGAGATGTACGGCGAGGATGACTCGACGTCGGGATAGACGTGGGATTGGTGCAGCTTCTGCAACGGATTGAGGCCGAACCCACGACCTCGCAAGTGGGCTGCAATGATGTACTTTGTATGCCGGCGCTGCAGGCGAAGGCCGCTCTCATACTGCTTGACGGACTGCATCGTTTGATGAGCTACTGCAGTGGTTCAGGCTGCATATGCGAAAGCAGGGACTCACGTGGGGTGAATAGAAGTACACGCCCATTCGCCACCTCCTCTCAATCTGTAAACCACGCAGGACGTTCCTTTGAACAAGGTCGCCGACAGTTGGTCGGAACGGTACACCAATGGGAGACTTTGCAAAGAGAGAGTGGGCAACCCGAGATGGTGCGACAACACGAATTCTCGTGCGGTGAAGCACAGGATCCGTTGTAAGGCGCGCAAAGAGCACGCAGACTTTGGCCAAAGAAGCAAGGTCAGGTATGTCCAAGAATGATACTGCGGAGGTGTTCAGTCATAATGCATAATGTGAGGACAGGGTAATGAATGCTACTCAACTTACAAATATGCAAGAGGATCTCAAAAGGGAAGCCCTGTAAGCTTGAGGCCAGTGAAGAAGTTCTAACCTCGTACGAGAGCCCCTGGCAGCCTGCGACGTTTTTGTCGATGGGGTTCATGCTTCGGCAAATGTGAATCGGGGAGTCGGGGGTAGGAACGAGGAGCGGCGACAAGCACCTGCGGAAATCGGAGGGAATAGTACGAAGTTGCCGCTTCCAAGGAGCCCAGATCTGGATTCTGCAGGCACGAATATTGCAATATTTGCCAGCACTAGTGAACATTTGAGAATTCGAATGGATGCATGGGGTCCAAGCTTTATAGAGCTGCTACAGTAATATTAATGGCCGTTCGGACAAATACTGCATTTTCCGACCACAAGTAAAAGTACTTATAGGAGTCCACGAGCTAGCGCTTATGATCATCCTCAGGCTTTCTCGAGCTCAAAGCATCGCATTTAAAAAAAAAACTTATTTAGCTCAGCTAAGGACATAGAAAACTGCAAGATTAGGGGCCTGTTAAGGTAGCAGACGTAACTGACAGCCATATGCATCTATGTAGTAGTATACGCGAACCAAGCTCTTTTCATACAAGTACTCTCCCGCGAATGCGCAGGTTGCAGTCCATCAACGAGGAAGTAAACAGAAATGGCGGAGTGGTGCTTCAAAAAAGCTAGAACAAGAAAACAGTACGGGCAGTTGAATGTCAAAGCTTGCAAGCAGCGAAGAGGGTCCTGACGACAAATGGGGATGCGCACGAGACGGTGAGACGACTTGGGTGCATACGATTGAGAACAAACACAAAGATGTACCCCTCCTAAGCACAGTGATCCGGATAACTTCTAGATCGACGAAGTTGTTTTCTCCACATCTACTCGGATTCCGGAGAAAATGGAAACCACCCCTCCGTTAGAGTGAGAGTCTTCACTTTGAGTCTCTAGCCCGGCGTTGAAACCTAGGTCGATAGCATCGTACGCGGGAGCAGGGCTGGCCCCACCGAGAGTACGCGTACTGATGCCAGCGGAATTCAGTCCCGCCTCGAAATGCATATCGTCTAGCTCAACCTCGCCTTCTTCCAGGTCAACAGGGTGGATACTGTCCCCTCCGCGAATGATCATGTTGGACGCCGATGCACTCGAACCGTACTGTGATTGGCGTTTGCTGAAAAGTTCTGGCTTGCTTCGCTTCCCATTAGTGCTGACACCAGAGTTGGCAGTGAATGGGCCGACGCCAGAGCCTTCAGAGTGAGCAACTGTTTCAGCACCTCGTTGGCGTAGGTCAAGAATCTGTGTTATATGATGAATGGTCTTTATAAGCCAGAACCGAGTTTAGCCAAGTACTTACAAGCCGACAAGCCAAAACAGGAGCCAACATAACGCTAAGTGGAATGTTGATGGCTGAGATGACCTGACGAGGTCTTTGGAGAAAGTTTTAGGATACTACCCGTCTAGTATACATAGCATACTTACTGAAGATAAAAGATGCCGTTGATCTGAAAGATAGCATGAAAAAGGCTGGTCAATTTTGAAACAAATGGTGCTCACCAGGTTCGCGATAGAGATCAGGATGTAGTAGAAGACACCTTGAAGAGCGGTGTCAAGGTTCGCTACGTCAAGATGAGGTAAGAGGGAGCACCTTCGCGAAGAAAGGTCTGGATTAGTTTGCTGCTCGGCCCCCCGTTACGGCGTCGCATTCCAATTGATTTCACAAGCGTCATGCCCGTAACCAGGGTGTCGAATCCCAGAGGAGCAATCTAGACCATGATGAGTACTTGTGCAGGAGCTAAGAGTCAAGGCCATACAAAAAATCCTGGGACTGGTTAGCCTTCGCCGTCACAAATGGATTAGGAACATACCGAGCAAGTCTGCAGAGCCTGGCCGGGAAACTGGAAAGCAAGGGCCCTGTGTAAATGTCCTGTCAGAAGTTGTGCCTCTTGGGCATCCGAAAAATGTGGAGGACGAACACTTGGGGATGGTAAGGGGAGAACTTAAGGTCCAGTGTGAGATTAGCGCGAATTAGAGCCAGACTCATGAAATCGCACTCACGCGTCATGCGAGATGTTGCTACGTATAGCTGGAAAGCAATGACACCAGAAAGTGTGAACACAAGGCCGCAAAGGAGGTAGTTGTTCCGGTTGAAAAAGGCGTATGTGCGGATCAGTAGTACAGCTGCACGTCATAAGCATCAACAAGCCAACTCCAATCACGCATTTACGTACACTCTGACCCGACTTGGTTCCACATTGCGAGGATCACTGGGATCTATGCTGGGTTTAAGTGCTTGCTACGCTGATTAATGGGTCCAGCTTACTTTGTAGATCCTTTCGCATTCCTCCTGCGAGTGGTTGGTGACAAAACAGTATAGCAAGTAAGGTACGACTGCAATAACCCAATATCTGACATACGTGTGGTCAACGACGACGCATCACACCGTGACAAGAGTGAACAAATTACCGGCAAAACAAGTACGACGCTTTAACGGGAGTCCAGTGCGACTTCCATATCTGCACAAAGGTTAGCATATATATGTACCATGGCGATTTGCTTGTAAGGCATTCACAAACTGCCATTCCCTCTGCAGACTTATCAACCAGTCCCAGACGACGACTGCATCTACAGGCCATTATTTGTCAGTGGTAGCAAGCTTTTACGTTGAAATGACACTTACACATGCCTGAAAGCCGCATATAAGCACACCCTCAAATGCAAGAAAAGGAAGACTTACAGCAGAAGTAAACCTGCGTGCTATCGAGCCGACAGGGGCCATAGTCAGGTACCAAGTAGTGTTCAGCGGGTATTTGAAGACTCACATGAATAGAATACGCGCTGCGTATGCTTCGGCGTCCATTAATGGGAGAGCGAGAGACTGATATTGGCGAGGTTTGGTTCAAGGAAAAGGCGGGAGGAGAAAAGTCTCTGAGCTAATTTATCGTAAGGCGAATTTATGTATGGAGACCGGGTGGCTGAGATGACCGAGGATTCCAACCCAAAGCATATGCACCGACGTGCGCCAGAGAATCTTGGACGCCATGAGAAGCGGGGAATTGTTGACAATTTCTTGAACGAGGAATCCTTTTACCTCATTGTATACGGATGGCGCCGCTCTGTTGACGCTTCCTCTAGGCACCTTTTTACTGAGCAAGACCGATTTTAGCATGCTTCGAAGGCATATGCATGTTACCACCGCCGCTATCTCACAGGCAACATTGCTTGAATAGAGACAGAGGCTGGTTTCAAGATGAGTAAATTGGGCGTATAGTAGTTGTTCCTGAGGAGCTTGCGAGGATCATACATGTGAAACATTACTGCCAGTACTGCATCGAACACAGGCAAGCCCGAGACTGAGTACTGTGTAGTGCACTAGTGAGCCCTAGCACAAAAGACATTTCGTGTAGTTCTGGAAGACTCGGAGATTCGGGCTGACATCCGATTCGGAAGCATGCAATTTGAGACTCCGATGACTAGCTGGCGCGTCGAAGAAGGGTTAAGAAGAGCGAGAATTCTTCTCCCGGCTCTGAGGTTGCTTCAAGGACTTTCAAGCTCAAGGATACTAGAAAACGACGTATAAATAGTGGGATTTTGCAAGCGCTTATTTTAGTACTTATCGTATATCACGTGATATTACGTATTGTGTCCGGGTCGAACCGCGTCGGTCCCTATCGGTCCTAAGCCTGTCAAAAACTCGAGCGGGGCTTACAAGCCAAGTTACAAGCGACGGCATCGAAAGCGCAAGTGTGACCCTTCAGACGTGTTTACCTCCCCACGACTTGCATAATGTCAACGGGAAACACACAGACCCTCCGGCTGAGGCGTACGGAGGATAAACCGAAGGCCCCTCTGCCTGCTAGGCACACTGGTATCCTCCAGGACCAGCTAAGAAGGCGTGTCGTAATGTTTGCACGTTGACATTTCATATCTAACAGCAAGGTAGGCATACTCGCAGACCATGGAACCCAAGTTTTTCTATGGCCGTTCGATTGCTCCTTCTCATACGTGTCGCTGGTGCGATGTACAACAACATCCAAGACTGCGACGAAGGTAAGTATTTCCGTCATGGTACATCCAACTCAAACATAACACTTTACTTCACAGTGTTCAACTTTTGGGAGCCGCTTCATTACCTCGATCATGGAGAGGGCTTCCAGACTTGGGAGGTCACGCCAACCTACTCTATTCGGAGCTGGGCCTACATTTTGCTACACCTCTTGCCTGCCCGCCTCGCCCTTGTGGTTGGATTTGGGAAGGTAATTTCCATGCATCTCTTGGTCGCAAAATCTTACGTGTTTCTATCAGCGACCTTCTTTCTTTGGCGTTAGAATCTTCCTTGCGGTCATCTCCACTCTTTGCGAAGCGCAACTCTGCCGCGCCGTAGTCTCCAAAATCAACGAGAGAGTCGGTCGCTACCTGTTCGTCATGCTTCTGTTCAGTGCAGGCATGTGGAATGCCTCTTCAGGTAAGGAGAGTTTGCTGAGGATACAATCAATCATTGCTTATTTCAATGCTAGCGTTCTTGCCTTCTTCCTTTGCTATGTACACCACGACTTTGGCCTTCTCCTACGCTGTGGAACCGTCTAGTCTGAAGAACCCAAGGCGCACTATGATGGCAACTCTGCTTTTTGCAACTGGTGCAATTGTGGGCTGGCCATTTGCTCTCGCGTTGTCTCTACCCTTTGTCATAGAAGAGCTCTTTGTACTCGGTGGTGATCGCGCGAGCCCGGGCGCACGCAGTTCCTGGTTGATGGCACGTTGGAAAAGGTTATTTACTGCAGGACTGACTGCCTCTCTTATTTTTGTACGTTCAGGCTCTTGCTATCTAAAGGCATCGTCTTAATTGTCTAATATCTAGGTCCCGGTCATCGCTATTGACAGCGTGGTATACGGGAAATGGAGCGTCGTTCCATGGAACATCATTCGTTACAATGTCTTTGGCGGCTCTGAGCGTGGTCCGGACCTCTATGGAACATCTCCATGGTACTTCTACGTCCAAAACCTCCTCTTGAACTTCAACGTCTTGATCGTACTGGCTTTGGGCTCCCTTCCTGCGCTTGGGGTCACATATCTGATTGATCGCAAGCGTCTTGGATTTACAAGTCCGAGTCCTGACCAAAGTTCTCCGTTCACTCTCCTTGGACTCCGGCTGGCCCCCTTTTACCTCTGGATCGGTATTCTAACGGCTCAAGCTCACAAAGAGGAACGGTTTATGTTCCCAGCATATACTCTCATCTGTTTCAATGCTGCGGTCACTCTTTACTTGGTCCGCGGGTGGATGGAGGTTGCGTTCATTAAAGTCACGAAGTCCCCCTATCAGGCAAATGGTTTTGATTTTACCTTCTCTTAATCAGAGTTAACTGTATCCTTAGGCATCAAAGACATTCATGTTCAGTAACATGACTTTTTCAGTTGTAGCAACTTCGGCTCTGTTGTCACTTTCGCGCGTAATGGCACTTTGGCACTACTACCATGCACCCATCATGGTTGTTTCACAGTTGCAGGTAACCGAGCTTCCCCGTCTTCTCAACGATACCGGTCTTGTTCCGCCCCCGCCCCCTGGTGTGCCGGAAGACGAACTTCCGCGCATCGATCTTTCCCCTGTTAAGGAGTTCAACCTACGCCTTTGCCTGGGCAAGGAATGGCACCGGTTTCCCAGCCATTATCTCGTTCCCGACGGTGTGCGCGTCGAGTTCATCAAGAGCGAATTTGATGGCATGCTCCCCGCCCACTTCGGATTTGGGGCACCTGATCAAGAAAGCTCGACTTCCTGGTGGGATAGAGGAGCAGCTCGGCGCATGCCTATGGGTTTAAATGACCTGAACAAGGAGGCATCTTCATATTACGTGGGTCGCTTTGGTCTCCACATCAGCCATATGCTGATAACAGGTGCTGCTGAAGGTCTCGGTCGATGATTGTGACTACCTCGTCGACCTTGATTTCCCTCATTCCCCTACTCAAAGCCTCCATGAGCCACGTTACGCAATTGGAGAAGGATGGGAACGCGTCGCATGCATGCCTTTCCTCGACTCTGCCCGGTCTCCCCTGCTCACGCGGACACTCTGGATGCCTGGTGAAGCTTGGCAAAGCATGAACCAGTTCGGTGACTATTGCCTGCTCAAGAACAAGGCTTTGGTCGGAGAGAAGGAGCGCCTGGCTAAGGTTGCCAAGAGCGCACATAAGTTGTTCGCCGATGATATTTAATCATATTGTCTACATAGAGAAATGACATGCACCCCAGTATATCAATTTAATCATAAATTCCACTGTCATTGCCAGAAAGAAGCGGATGCCATCCGGCTAAGGTGAGCGACTGGGTTGAATGTCTCTCGACTGCGGTCGTATTGCTCTCAACATAATAAACCGCTTGGAACTTCCGTTACCACAGGTCCCTCTGTTCCCCACCTCGTCACAAGTGCTCATCTGGTCAAGGCAATAATGTCGTTTGCGGAGTGTTCTCGTTATCAATCGGCTTCGGATTTGCACGCTGTGGCTGATTTGCCGTCGTCACCGCATGCTTCCGTTGATCTCTCGCACCTCTTCTGCATCTGCGGAGACGTCCCGATTTTTCTCTCCGAGCCGGCGGGGGAGAAGCACCTGCCGATGGCACCATTTCCTGTCTCAATAACTATGGACTGTATGGACACCAGCATCGCCAGCGTCTCTGCTTTCTTTCTGAGCGAGCTCTGCTCACCTAATCCTCGGCCGGTCTCAGGGCAACTTCATGACGACTCAAAGCCCACCAACAAGTCGGATTCTGTACTTTACCTAAACAAACGAGTCTCGCAGGCATGTGTCGAGGTTTCGTTGCGCAACTCTGGGAGGGCCAAGTCAATGACCGACCTCGCAGATGCTAGTGCTGAGGACGCTAGACCGCAGCAGCTTCGGGAACAAACTGCGACTCAACATCAGGGAGACCGCTCTTTGAGCCTTAGTCCCAGTTGCCGTTGTAGTACACTTGTGGACTCGCTTCCTCCTATCCTCGGCTCGCTGTTCTGGCTCAGGAATCTAGTGGTCGATGTCTGTATGGACCAAGAAGGATTCAGGATGGTACAGTCGACGATGCACCTCACAGGTTATTCTCCAAAAAGTCGTTCTTTACATCCCTTTGGGCACCCTTCGGGACAATCAGAGGACCTGTCGATCGGCGGCGTGGCAGAGTTCATGCCGTTCAAGCGAGAGTTGTTCGCCTTCCACCATAACACGGCGCTCGATGGGGGCCCTCCTATCCTCAGGAGGATCGCTGTTAACGGTAGCGAGACTCGAGACTACACTTCGCGCCTTGCTATCCTGGACGTGAAGACAAATGGCGTGTACACCGTTCTCGGGAACGAGCCTCTCTCCATTGCCTTGTCGGAGATAATACACGATAGCGCTGCCACGAGACCGGTCAAGTTACCTTGGAGGCTCGACTACGTCGTTGGCGATCGCACGGATAAGAGCGGGAAGGTCATCCATGGGGAGAAGACCTTGACTCCGCTCACCTTCTCGTGCTCGCCTCTTTTGCTACACCCTATGCAAGGAAGACACATCAGCCTTATGCATGTCGTCAGGAAGGCTGTCATGGGCAAGCTATCAGCCGAGAAGGTCATGCCGCCGACGTTCATGATGAAAGGAGTCTCCCAGCACACCCCAGCTACGGTAGACGGGTCCATCCGCCCACATAGTATTCATGGGCCACCAGTTACTCAAGATGAGGCCGAGACTCGGCAACACAGGGGGAGGACAAGTTTCATGCAGGTGCGACGAGATGGTGAGGGGAGTAGGGCTCGTTCGGCGAGCGCGATACTAGTAGCCTGAGCGTAGTACTACAGCCTGAGGGAAGGGAGCAGATTTTTCATTCAGGCTACCACTTGCCTAGATCAAGTGACTCGAGTTCTTCAAGGAGGAAGGAGGTAGTCGATTTGTCCTTTAGCTAGTCCATTGAATCCAAGTATGATGATGTAGCAGAGCGACCATAAGCATGAGCCTGAGTTCTTGCGAGACATGGACGTAGAGGTCCATAATACACGTCAAAGCGTGGGGACGGTCCGAACATTCAAGCTGACGGATCTCCGAGTCCAAGCCGGGGAACCGCGACCGTACCGGACCACTACCGGTACCACAGCTTTCTCTCTAGCATCTACCACCACCACCACCACCACATCCTCCGCTTTCACCTCGCAGTGTACAGGGACAATGTCTGTGACACACATCACTTCCACTTCTCAGCTCAATGGAGTCCTGTCCCAATCTTCGAGCAAGCTGACGGTAAGAGGCTGCGTATCCTGAAGTCAAGCGCTTGCAACTTAGGCCTGTCCAGGTCATAGATTTCCACGCATCGTGGTAAGCAGGGCACCTCCCTGAACTCAAGCGCACCCTGTCAACCAGAACAATAGGTGTGGGCCCTGCCATGCTATCGCACCGACGTACGAACAGCTGGCCAAGCAATACACCAACGTCAACTTCTTGAAGTGTGACGTCGACGCCGCCAAGGATGTTGCTCAGAGCTACCAAGTGACCGCAATGTATGGATGTTCCACTGAGGAGTTCTCTTTTATCTGGTTAATGTAATATGCAGGCCAACATTCGTCTTTCTGAAAGGAAATTCCGAATTAGAGCGAGTCCGCGGGGCAAACAGGGCGTGCGTAGCACCAACCTTGCTTTATGCTGACTTCGGGAACAAAACTGACGTGCATTCCTTCCTCCAGCGCACTGGAATCTGCCGTCCAGAGGTACTCGTCTGGATCATCCTCGACTGCGGCTTTTGTGGGCAAAGGCCAAACCTTGGGCAGCACTTCCAAGCCTTCGACCCCTTCATCGTCAAATGCGGGCGATGGAATAGGGGCTATTTGGTCCAACCTGAGTCCTCAGGTGAAGATTCTCGTTGGACTTGTTGCGGCATACATCTTTTTCGGTTTCATGTAGAATGTAATATTGCTATTCAGGATAACTATCATTTGTTGATTCTCGCGAGTTATTCTACATCACAATCTACACAAGCGACTGAGATAGGTGCATGGTGTTGACGGAAAGTGTAAGATCAGTATTCTGTTACAGGGTGGAGTTTGCGTTCTGAGCCAACAGTCCAAATCAGCTGTGTACAGCTGCTATATCCCTACATGCTAGTGCTCAGCGCTCAGCAAGTGTGTGTTGTCGAAACATTTGACGTACCCATAGCAGTAGCTGCCTGCTGTGCTGCCACTTCCTTGGCCAACTTCTGACTGCGGCCTTCGCCAACTCCTCTTTCGGTTCCATTGACTAGTAATCAAACGATCACAACGTCAGCCATCGCAGTTCCAGCCTCGTCCATATCAACACACCTATGCATCGCACAGTCCACCGGGGCATGTGTGGCGGTCCAGTGGATTCTGCTGCCCATTGAACACTATAACCCATCTGCGTCGTGACTTGGTTAAAGTAAGCAAGTCTAGGGACAGACTGTGGTGGGGGTGTCGCCCCCGGCGGAGGTCCCATTGGATAATCAGCTGGAGCAGCAGCCTGCGTGCCTGGTGGTTTAGGTGCTGCCGTGCCGGGAAGCTTGCGAGGCTCTTCATTGGGTTCAATCAGTCGGCTAACCCAAGAGTACACTTCTTGTATCCCTTTCTGATGATAGACTGCACCGATATAGCTGTTAAAAAGAAAGCGGGTCTCCTGATGCTATCGTGAACACATTGTGTGCGGGCCAAGGTGCGAAGACTACCTCGGGATTTTCGAGCTGCCCACGGGCTTCTCTTGTAGCAGAAACTTTTGACCTGAGACGATATAAGGAAACCCAGTTCATGATCGCGTCATCAGAAAGCCATCGTTGTCTCTCTGCCTTATGAAAGCAGTCAGGCAGAAGGACGTGGACTAGAGACTTGTGGCACACCTGCATCTGATTAAGCTCAAGTGGAGGACGTTTTTGAAAGGCGATAGATGTGACAACCATCGTAAAAACAGCTTCACCAAGTGCTGCGACGCGATCGGTGTCCCCGTATTCGGCTTCTGCTTGGTCTCCGATATCTTCAGGAAGAAGATCCCTGACAGAGTGATGCTTGAATACATCGAGCATCAAGTCACCCTCGATGGTGGGAATCGGAGGTAAATTGTTCATTGTATTTCAACAAGAATACGACAAGGGTTGAAGAGGTCAAAAGGCTGGGACTGCACAGCAAGGTCTGGATTTGATAGTGGGATAAATAGATGATACACGAGGAACTGGGTGGGCGCCTAGGAAAAGAAAGCTGGTCGGATGACCCAGTGAAGCGGGTCACTTACAGGTGAAACGGCTGCGTCGAGGTCACAAGGAACGGCTCAAAGTACAGCAAGTGATAGTGAGAGATTTGATTATTTCTGAATGGAGTGTTATGCTACAGCCATCCGAAGACAGGAGACGATCCACGGCGGCGAGGAAAGGAAAGCGACTGACCCTGACTGACCCCCTTTCCACGATGCCCCGAACAAAGCGGATCTCATCGGACCGGTGGACAACCCGTTCGGTAGCGGTCACGTGTGGGTCTCCTTTCGTCACGCGTTTGACGTTCTGCCTTTTGAGCTTTGAGCTTGAGTCTGCGCGTTTGGTGACAGCAGCAGTCCACTCTTCGACTCTCCAGGGAGACATCATGTCGGACAAAAAGCAGCCTCTCATCCCAGAGAGCTTCATCGACGTGCCCACGCAGCGTCTCTACTACCTCAGTCTCGGTCTCCTACTCCAGGTCCGTTCTTCAGCCATGCGCTCTTAGGTACTCATCCCCAACGTCAATTTAGGCTGCCAAGGTGTTTGACTTTCTCCAGAGCCTCGTTTCAGAGTCGACCTCTTACTACAGTCGAAAATGGCTCGCAGTCGACTTCCTGTACATAACAACTCTTTCCGCCCTTCGCATACCGCGCCTTAGATATGCCAAAGCAGTCGTACTACTTCAGATCTTTCTTCTTTGGTTCCTGGACGGTGTCATGTTTGGAGGTATCAGCTTCAACTGGCGGGAAACTATGACCGGAGCATCGCCCACATTCTCAGGTACGTGGTGAACTACTATCATTCGCTTAGTAGACTGACCCTTCTCCAGGTCGACCGGATTTGCCTTCCACTCCCGAACCTTTCAGACTTCTCGAGGTTCTCAACTCGGTTACTCTTGGCCTACTCCCATTCTCGCTAGAAGGCTCTCAGAAAGACAAGCATCTTCTCGGGCAGCACACAGTCCGCATGTCACCTATCAGCACCGCTCAACTCAACCCTGATGCACAAACATTCTGTTTGGCATCTCCTTCTTCCAGTGTTCTCATCCCTGTAGTTGTTAACAACACTGTTCCGACCAACATCAGATATTCTTACGCGCCTCTTACGTACATCGAAGGAAAACCTGGGACTGGGCGCATTGAATACGCGGACCTGAGTGCCAAGGATATCAAGGCGATCGAGCAAGCTAGACAGGAAAGCCTACAGGTCGCACGAACAAACGTAGCAACTCGGGACGTTAATGATGACGACTACGACGAATATGACGACGACGAATACGACGAAGGAGATACGGACCCGCAAAGTCGCCTTCAGAAAACAGAATCCCTGGCTCACATACGCGTTACAAGACCAGGCACGATCCGCCTCGAGCGAGTTCTGGACAGCTCGAATACTGGGGCTCGGCTCTTTTATCCTTCTGAGGTCACGGTAGCTCCTTGTCCAACTGCACAATACCAGAAGCAGCCCGCCGCTGCGTCTGAATACGTCCGCTGTGCCGGTGATACCGCTAAGGACGTCGAGCTTAAAATCGACATTACCGGTGTGCCTCCTTTGAGTCTACGGTGGTCTAAGGACATCAACGGGAAAAAGGAACATTTCCTTGTTGAAGGGATTGAAGATCAGCATGTGCACAAGCCCGATGACTCCGAAAGCGAGCTCCACAGAGCCAATTACGCTCCCCAAAGACTCGAGGTGCCCTTATCGCCCACCTTGCATACGCTTGGACGACACCTTTACGTTCTCGAGTCTATTATCGACGGGCTCGGCAACGTTGTGCATCTGGACTCCTCGGAGTCGTATGGACATCATGACGATGATATCAACACCTCCAAAACCAGTCGCGTTCTATCTGTCTTGCGTCGCCCCAAGGTCTCTTTCAATCAATGCCGCTCTGGCATTCCTATGTCGCTTCTAATAGGAGAGAAAACCGACCTTCATGTGTCAATCAGTGATGCAGACAAGTCGGATGGTCCTTGGAACGTGGCGGTTAAATATGACCCCTCTGCGGAGGCCGGCAAGAAGGCACAGTCTTGGACGAAGTCGCTGCAAACGGGTCATGGTGACAAGAAGTTGACACTGGCTGCCGAGGCGCCGGGCGAATATACAATTCAAAGCATCAAAGGAAAGGTATGTATGATTGCATAAAGTCGTCGCTCAAACTAATTTTTGTCAAGTACTGTGAAGGAGACGTGTTAGAGCCAGAGATATGCAAAGTGGTCGAAAAACCCAGGCCCCGAGCTGAAATCGAATGGACCCGAATCCATGAATGGTGGGTGGCTTGTTCGTGGTTCAACTTCCCCGCTAAAAATAAGTAGCTCTGGGGATACTGGAGTTTTGGCGTCGTTGGTATTCCACGGAACGGCACCTTTCCAGGTCTACTACCGCACGAAGCGCGACGATCAAACTGCACGGGAGATGGTCAAGACCTTTGCTAACTCGCGCGGAGAGTTGACCCTTCAACCTGAGCACAGCGGCCACTATAGATATAATTTCTTCCAGATCAGTGATGCGAACTACAAGAAGGTTGACTTGAGTGGGCCTAGCATCGAACAAGTCGTACATCCTCTTGCCACCGCCGAGTTCTCTGATGTTGGTAGTTCTGGGCCCAGGAAGAAGATCTCTGGGGGCTGCGAAGAGAATAACGTGAACGTGAAAGTCGACCTGAGAGTGAGTGACCTAGCTGTATGTCGTTTACTCTAAGGTTACTCACATGTGATACAGGGAAGCGCCCCTTGGAACCTCGAGCTTCAAGTCATTAGTCCAAGTAGCGCAGACACCATCTCGATAAAGAACATAACTTCATCCCCTGCAACATTCCAAATTCCTGTACCTGACCTAATCAACAAGGAGGGTGGCGTATTTGACATTGACTTAGGTGTGTACATCCCCCCATATGGCTTGTCCATTTGAAGGTGACGTTTTCCTAGTTAATATCGAGGATGCCAATGGCTGCAAAAGGCCGGTGGTTGTCCCTGGTTTATCGGTCAACGTTCGCAGAGTCAAGGTAAATTATAGTGGTCGATACAAGCAGCGTATACCTCTGATTTCCCCTACAGCCCACAGCTAAGTTCTATGGTAAAGAGGGACAGAGACAAGTCACAGTACTGGAGAACGAGCGGGCCGAATTGCCTTTGCGTCTCACAGGTGAAAAGGTAAGTTGATCCCTCATTCTGGATTGGTATAACGCTCACCGTTAGTGGTAGCCGTGGAAAATACGATACCGGCTTCGCGACTCGTCAGGACGTATCGAAACCGCCACACTCACTTCTCCCAATGACCATCTTCCTGTGCTGCAAAAGGGAACATATGAACTTGTCTATGTGAGGATCAGGCCTTCATCTCCTTTGTCCGTTGACTGACTATGACCAGGTACAAGATGCACAATGTCCCGGAGTGGTTGTTGAGGGCCAGGACACTTATGACGTTGACTGGGTGCCCCGACCATCCGCACGTCTTGCACCTGAAACCAAGGCGACATATGAGGCTTTCAATCGTTCACAAATCCTCGATCCGATTTGCCAGGGACGTGACGACCATGTTGACCTTGAGCTGACAGGTGAGTACAATCCGCAAGGTTCATATTGTTATTGCCTAATCCTGGATCAGGTCGTGCCCCCTTCCAGATCATGTACAATATCGCTAGAAACGACGAGCATGGCGGCACCGCGGTTCTGGACCAGCCTACATTCAGTAGCATACAGCCCCGGACTCGCTTCCAGCTCCACACCTCGACGTCTGGACGGAAGTATTATGAAGTCAAGCAGATCGGCGATGCGGTGTACCCCCTTGCTCAACACAAGAATGCAATTGTCCCTCGGTCGGAACGGCTGCTCTTTGAGCAAGAAGTTCTTATGCGACCCACCGCCGCATTCAAAAGCGATACTCGGATGCAATTCTGCCTCAACGAGGCGTTCACGTCACACAATGGTGACGGCTACGTTCAGCTGCAAGGGACGCCGCCTTTCCAGGTCGAGTTTGCTGTAAAGAGTCTGGTATCCAGCCAAGTGCACACGGAAACTGTCGAGGTGCCAGACAGGATTTGGAAACTGGACCTCCCCAGCTACTCGTTCTCTTCCATCGGGCCTCATCGCGTGTCTATCGTTTCGATTCAGGATGCCTCACACTGTGAACAAGCCGAGCTCGACCCTGAACGGCGCGCAATCTGGGTCGACGTCGCTGAAGCACCTTCCATTATCCCCATCGACCAGAGGGCCGACATCTGCGTGGGCGATGTCACTCGTTTCCAGCTCGAGGGTACTCCTCCGTGGTCTGTTGGGTAGGTATGCGTATCTAGTGTACATGCACTCAGCTCACGCAACTTTGCAGATACCGCATCAATGGGAAACCGTATACTCAGGATGCGAAGTCATCTCCTTTCTCGCTACTGCAACAGCAGGCTGGAGAGTTCACCGTCACTTCAGTCGCACATCAACACAAGCTCTGTAAAGCTACAGTTACCGACTTGCACTACAATGTACATGAGCTGCCCTCGGCACAGGTGGGTCATGGAAAACGCGTGTACCAGGACATCCACGAAGGTAGTTTAGCTCTCCTGTATTGTTCCGTATGAAGCTAACGTGACTATGTCTCATTATCCAGGTGATCAAGCCGAAATTTTATTCACGTTGATTGGAGAGCCGCCATTCACGTTCACATACCAAAGGGCTGAAGCAAGCCCGAGAAAAGGTGGCAAACCAGGGAAAGTTCTGGAGACGCACACCGTGTCTGGAGTTACGACTAATGAATACTCAATATTCTCCGCTCTTGAAGGTCAGTCCTTGTTTTCTGCCTTGAAGATGTTGGGCTGACAACTTAATTTCTAGGGACGTGGACTGTCACGTCTATCACGGATCGCCACTGTCGATACCCACCAAATCCTGCCGGGACTGGGGACAAGCAACGCTAACCTCATTTCATTTCACGAAAATGCTCTCAATAGAATCATTCATGTATACTTATCATATTGACTCATAATAAACCACTGCGAAATACTGATATACAAAGGAGTTTGGGTACCATTGTTCGGACTATGCGTGCTCTAGACTTGCACAGAAGAAATGTAGAACCACTTGGAGACTGCGAAACAATTGATCAGCATGTCTAATGGTTTGATGATGGATGTCCTACTGGAAGGGTCAACAGGAGCAGGAGGCTTCCTGGAGTCAGTAGGCAAGCCAGTGTACGACGGGTCGTTGCGGCTGACGTATCCAGGAGAGTTCGGGTTTGTGATATTACGGCTAAAAGAACAGATGAGCAACTGAAAGCTGTCATTAAACGAACACATACATAGAAAGGTCGTAAGAAGCGGTCTTGGCCGGGCTGTCACCGTTGATGAGGCGGCGCCATGCTTCATGGCACTCGTGGATGATCTCGGTGGCGTACTTCTTGTTCTTGGCCTCACCAGAGAATGCGAAGGCGTTCTCGCCCTTGCCGTCGGGGATCTTGTAGATGCTACATACCACTTAGAATTCACATATTTTGTACTCAAGAATTAACGTACCGGAACCACTCGTTGGTCGCCCTGATAAGGCCGGGCAGGTGGCGCTCGACGTCTTCGATGTCGTTCAGCTTGGACGCCAGCGGGTCCTGGACATCAACGACGATGACCTTCCAGTCGGTCTCGCCCTCATCGAGAAGAGCCATGATACCGAGGACCTTGACCTGCTTGATCTGGCCAACATATCCGACCTGTTCGCCGATCTCGCAGACATCGAGCGGGTCGTTGTCGCCCTTGGCCTTGGTCTCGGGGTGCGTCTGGGTGGGGTCCTCCCAAGTCTAATATGCATTAATGAAAGACACATGGCAAAACCAGAAATAAACCACGGCACGGGTTAGCCTGCATACGACCACGGGCGCTAAACGCGCATAAAGTGTGCCAAAGGGCGACGCACCTGGGGGAACGCGCCGTAGTTCCAGATGTAGCCGTGGTGGGGGAAGCAGTTGCGGACGTAGCGCAAGCGGCCCTTCTTGATGTCTTGCTTGATCGGGTTGAAGGCCTCCTCCTTGGAGATCTCCATTTTGGCGTTGGTCCAGCGAGGGACCTCGACGATCATGTTCATGATGCCATTGCTCTGGTCGGCGAAAAGCGGGATGTCATGGAAGGAAGACACAGGCTGGCCATTGTGCTCGATAAACACCCTGTGATCTATCACGATGTCGGGCATCAGCTAGGGGTCATGACGTGCACAAGACCAAGAGAACGCACCGAGAGTGTTGGGAGCGCCAATGAGGCGGGTGGTGTACTCTGTCGGGAGGTAAGCGGGCGGCGAGAAATTTTCAGAACGGTAGTCAACATACGGGACATTGCGACTCTGGAGGACAGATGACGGAGATGCTGGGAGAGTCGACTGGCTGCTGTCTGGGGACCGGTCATATCCGTCGAAATTCGACTTTTATATCGTACGAAAACCTTAACACGGGTGATTATCGAGTTGCAATCGCTTGATACACACCAAATTGCAAAGCTTCACACCATCCTCGTTTGCTACACACCCCTAATTACATGCCACGACCCTGAACTGCTTGTGATTGACCACTTGTTTCGCCAGAACTCAAAACTCGCCAGGCAGTACACCGTTGCCACCCTTAAAACGGCTACCGCCACCTTTGGAAAATGCGCCGTTGAAATCCAAACGCAGCAACAGCCTCTCAACATGCCTCCGCACTTCCCCATCCCCTTCGAGTCCCTTAGCACCCTTTGTCCGTACGTAAGTTCGCTGGAAAGTCGACACGCTGGCCAATGTGCTGTTGGCTAGAATCGATTTTGAAGCATCGGCAGTGGCATTAAATGGTTGGTTTGATGTTGAGATTGAAAGCTGCTCGTAGAAAGAGTTGAGAAGAGTGTGAAAGACCTGCAATTTTCCGTCAAATTAGTGCTTCCTCAAGAAGTAATGGGGATATTGACCTTGTTGATCTCAGTCACTGTTTCGAAACGTTCCCGTACCATTGTTCCAACGTCATCCCCAGATCCTAAGCTTCCTTCGAACAGCAATGCTGGGAGAATATCACCTCCCCAGCGCTCCACTTGCGCAACAAACCGATCGCAGACCTGAAAGATTGGTCTTATGATCGCAGTCAGTGCAGGGTTGGACAATAGGCAGCCAGTAACAAGCCGCTCCAGGTAGGTGGTGTGGATGTTTCGAAGTGTTGTGAAATCAAGGTAAGACGGTGATGTCGTCGCCTTCTCATCAGAATACGGATGTGAAGACCCAGATCGTTGACGATTTCGGATGGATTCACTGCCTGCGTAAGGTTTGCGAAGGAGGTCTTTCAGGCGGCGATGTTCCACATCTACAACATCGATCATCACGTATCCCAGTAGTGTGTCCAAGAACCATCCCATATCTCGAACCACGCTCCATCCGCAACGAAGAAGTTCCTTCCTCCTGTTTAAATCCTCTGCGGTGCCTCCTTCGCCAAGTCCCGTCCATCGTCTTCGTGCTCTCTGGGCGTTCGAGAGCGATGTCCAGCACCCGTGAATGCGAATATGAGTCCTCCTCAGAGAAGAAAGGTAATTGAAAAGGGCCGAGTATATTTGGAGGTCCACAGCATAGAGGAACAGATCCAAAGGCCAAGATATGGCATAGGACAAGATCAAAGGAGTTCCAAGTACAAGATCATCAAAGGTCACCATCTCTGCCTGATTGTTGGTAGTAGATGAAGACAGTGCCTGGGGATCACTGCTCAGCGAAGGAAGGAGAGGCCTTAATGGCCCTGAGGGGAGCTGGAAGTGAAGAAGTAGTAGAGCTGAGTCGTGCTGAGCGGTTGTTCCTAGTGATGCGCGAAGAACGGCAAGGTTGAGGTCTTGCTCTCTGATCAATGAACTACCTGCTGTGCGAGCAGCCAGCCGTGATATTTTAAGGCGTTCTATCTCACGGATGAGGGCCAAGCTGAATTCTCCGTTGCGAAGCAAAAAGTAGTTTGCACTAAAAGAGAGCAGGTCAACGAATTCCAGTAAGTATATATCGGCAAAGAACTCACAGGGATTCGACAGCATCTTCGACGTCTTTCTGTGTGAGGACATGCTGCCATAACCACTCACTTACATTCGTCCTGATTTGTGAGAGGACACTATCAAACTTGTATTGGTCCTCGGGCCATACAGACTCTAGCAGAGAAGCATGCTGCAGAGCAAGATCCCGTGGTAGTTGTTTTTGCCATTTGTTAACCTTGACTGTGGCTATAGCTCTACCAACATAGATGATTGATTCCTTTGATTCTTCCGAGATACAAGTAGGCAATGAACCATCTACAAGGATGTAGTCCTTGGATGCCAATGGATCTGTAGATGACAATGCGCCGTGAATGAGGAGCGAGGCAAGCTGGGACCGCCAGATGCGTTGGACAGCGATAGCTAGACGGCTGATAACATCATGTATACGATAAACGCCAGTCTTGGAGCGTTCTAGCAGCATGTCAATCAGCGGTCCTGGGCGCCACTGATCCTGGGACTCGAGGTGGCGCATCAGAGATTGGAGAGCGATGAGAGGGGCATCCCACTGGGCAAAGGTGGCGCGTATGGCGGAGAGCGGAACAAACGAGCCTTGTCCGACGAGGGAGGGATCGCGTTTCAGGACTTTGGCTTCAGTTTCCACCACGAGAGACTCGTATTCGTCTTTGAGGATCTGACTTAGAGTAGCACAGAGCGCGCATATGTAGCGGGATGAGGAGCGAGACAAGATAGCACAGGAGGCCTTGATCTGTCTATAACGCGACGCGATCTGACCGAGTGCTTCGAGACATTGCTCTTCTCCTGGATGTAGAAGGGATCGGAAAGAGGGATGGAGCCGATGGTCATCAGGAAAGAGGGAGGATTCATGGCCTGCAAGAACCAGAAGTACTTCTGCGATCATAGCGGGAAAACTTGGGGGTCAGTCATTACACGATAGTGAGCGTACTATAAGAGTCTTGAGGGCGAGGCCACCTACACTGAGACGCGACAAGGAAACAGTGCGCGCGCGTCAATCTAAAAATAGCACAGCGACCCGACATTACACGTGTAAATGCGATAGATAATTATTAGGCTAATCAACACCGACACGGTCACACAATTCCGAACGCCTCGTAACTTGTTCATCATGTCTGGCGACGGCCACACAAGTCCAAAGGCAGATGCACTAGCAGGAAATCGGCTCAGCTCGGACATCGACGACGCGTTCGAGGACTGCGGAGACGACGACAGCACTTCGCTCGAGCTCGACTCCGCAGCAATCCGGAAGCAGCTTCAGGAGAACTATGCTCAGGACGGTCAAGAACATGCTGAAACGGAAGCAGGCTCGTCCGTTCATGGCCAGGATACGTCTGTCTCTACCTTCTATCTTGATGGCTCCACCAGTGGCGACCCCAACTCTCGGCCACTTTCATCTCTAGCACACTCCCCCGGAGGGCCTTACACTCCGGACGAGTTTAACATTGATTTCTCCAAAATATCTCTTTCCGAAGACCCTGCCGAGGTTGCACAGGAAGATGACAGTCTAGATGCGAAAGAGGAACCCCTTGAGCACGAACAAACTGTTGGCGACCATGACCCGCGAGCATCCCTCGCTTCTGAATTGACAACCTCGGGCTCCGAAGACCGCGCAGGGAGTCCGATCAGGTTTGCAACCGAGTCAGAGGAAGAAAGATCGATAAGTTCTGACGATGTCACATCTCTACCCCGAGAAGAAGAAAAGAGAGAGCCACCGCCCCAGCACCCTTCGGATTCACAACCAGAGACACCAGGGGCTGCGGATTCTACAAAGCACTCGTATTCTTTATCTCAACCGCCACCCTCAAAAACATCTTCAAGCTCGGTGCCGAGACCAAAGCCAACGAGGTCTGCTGGTCCCAGCGCACTGCAAAAAGTCGTCAGTAGGACTCGTCCACCCTTCTTGCCTCCAAAGGACAAGAGAGAAGATGAGAAGCATCTCCAGGATTGGGAGACCATGATGGCGCTCAGTCGTGTGGCAGGTGAGTTGCAACCATATCTAAGCCGACCCGGCGAATAATCCGCCCGTCAGAGGAGAAGCGGCGCAAGGCGCTTCAAGAACGTAGGGCAGCCCGCGAAGCCAGGATCGAGCAGTCGATACCGATGTGGCAAAAGGAGATCATGCCAGATTGGCGAGTAGTCAACAAGAATCCCTCTCTGAGGAAACTCTGGTGGAATGGTATCCCTGCAAAACTGCGTGCGGATCTCTGGCAGCGTGCTGTAGGGAACCCATTAGCTCTGAGTCAAAGTGCGCGTTCCCCATTCAATTCATCAGCACCTCGCCTCATGATAGTCCATAGGCAATTATGTTACTTGCCTGGCTCGAGCAAAGCGTGCTCTTACGTCCGGGGTCTTCCCTGCAGATACGCTTGCTAGCATGGAAGAGGATATCATCACCACCCTTCCCGCACTTCACATCTTCCATCCAGACACAGGTCCTCTATATCAAGACCTCAAAGACATGTTGTGCGCATGGGTCGTTTCACGTGCAGACGAAGGACTTGGCTATACGCATGGGGCTGCCAAGATCGCTGCGATGTTCCTTCTCAATATGGCGCCACCGCAAGCATTCACCACCATGCGGAATTTGCTTGAGAGGCATTGTATACGCTCATTTTATGGCGGTTCTGCCTCAAACGACGATGTGAGTTAACTAGTTGAAATGAGAGGGAGGGTCTAACTAAAGACAGGTGTACAGGTAGAAGCGTACTATCGGTGAGCGCTTCTACTCTGCGCCAGCCCACTCAGTTCGAACAAATAAGCCAACAGAATTTTTGACACGCTCCTAGCAGATGGAATGCCGAAGAGTTCGTCCAGCCCTCATGTTGTTAGAGTTTACGAACTGATTTTTGACAGTTTATTTCAACTTTAAACAGCATCATATTTCCCCGGCGGTTTATCTGCCTGAATGGATAATACCGCTTTTCTTAGACCATCTCCCGTTCGAGGCCTGTGCTAGGCTCTGGGATGTGCTATTACTGGAAGGTGACGCGTTCTTGTTCCGTGCTGCACTGGCCATCTTGGCCGTGCTGGAGCCACGTCTGTTCTTTCCTGAACGACGCGAATTGTTGGAGCTGCTGAGGTACGTTCGTGGCCGTCATCAATATGCTGACGAAATTAAGTGACAATTGGTAATGCAGAGGCGAGAACAAAGCTGCACTCGAAGTAGCTAAACGCGACGGACGTCCCCTGAACGCCGGCAAATACGAGATTTATGGCGTCGACGAAGAAACACTGTGGGAGCGGATCGAGGGCATGGACGAGTGGTGGCGGGAGAGCACGTGGAAACGACTCACTCAGCGGGAACTACCTGACTTATGAGAAGCATGGAGCAAATGGACTTTATGCCCGCACGTATTTATGTCGTCACCCCGCATTATCCTCGTCATCCTCCGTACAGCTATTGTAGAACGCATACATCTTCCGCCGATTTGCATCTCGCGTTACCTCCTCGCTTGCTACCGCGAATAATCTTTGGAGAATCGAAGTCTTGAGCTCCCCGGTGTCCAGCGGTTGCGTTTCTCCACAACGTGCGCAGGAATTGGACAAGAGTGACGGGTAGGAAGGTGATGATGTTGGTAGCTCTGTCCGTGGACGCTTCTGACCTGACGGCACGTGGGGTTGGATTGGCTCTTTCAGTGCAGCGATCAAAGGCTGGAACACGGTTTTTTCGACATGTTTGTAAGTCAGTTTTGCTTGTGTGCCCGCTGCGAGGCTCAAGAATGGGTTGAGGACGGCACAGAGCGGAGTCGGTGCTGAGATGTCGTTGGCAGTGACAGTCATTGCTTTTTCGAGTTCGTCGAGGTAGATCTCAGATAAATGGAAAGTCAAGCTAGACGGGACCTTGATGTCCGTGGGGCTAGAGGAGATTATTTCGGTATGTATACTCCTTGAATACGATAAGAACGTACCAGAGAGGACCACCGACGCCGGTCAGGATGTCAGTGTAGATTTTGTACGTAGACTCATCCCAGTTTGTCCGGATGAGGAGACGGAAGGATGCGCTGACGAAACGCCGTACTAGCATGTAGTACTTGTCCATCCTGGAACTTTATGAACAATCTGGATACGCAATACTTAAGGCGAGCGGACCTGAGTCGATCAATACCGCTCCATTCACGGACGGTCGTGATCCAGAAGCCTCTGAGAAAGTTGAGGGAGGAAGATGTATCCTTTATTGTGAGCAGCAACTCAGCTAGCTCAGATGCTAGTGCTTGCTGCACGAGGGGTTTATCTGACATCCAGAAGCCTAAGAAAGAATGTGAGCATCGATCTGGAGTGAATTGCATGTTACACACAGTAGAATATGCCCTTCCAGAGCTTTGCCATCTCGACATCTGGCAACGCATCGCCGGAATCATTGGACAGGAAACCGGCGAGATTTTTGACGGCCTTGTCTCGGACCTTCTTGTCTGCTGAGGTCAGCTTTGGTTCATACTCTGCACAACATTATCATGCACCGTTGGAGGCTAGATATTTGGCAAGCGGTGGGGCACCACCCTCGGCGGCGGAAGTGGCCATGGCTCAGAGGACAAGATACGCTGAATTTTCTTGAAACTCCGAAGATAGGGTGTAATTACCGGATCGAGGACCGGCAAGTAGACAGTTCACGCGTTTGCGACGCGCGCTTGATGTCATCTTGATCACCACCAGTTCTAGTTATTAACTTCGCGCGTGCGTGCCACGCACTTCACGTACTTGTACGTGGAAACATTGTTGTTTACACAGAACACATTATTGCACTTCCCCAACGTGAAGATGTCCAGATCGCCCATCACCTGTCACGGTTTGCCCTGTTTACCTCGTTCGCCAACCGTGGCCGTCAGGGGCTTATTGACTTGAGGCTGCAGTGCTTGACACCTCGCAGGGAAAGCCAGCGGCTGGAATTGAAGTAATCTTGCAGAAACACGAAGAGAGACCTGGGGACGCGTCCGTTTTTCGTCCTTTTGCAGCTAGGTGTGTTCCATCCTTTTCCTGTACTCGCTTGTTCAAACTTAACCCGGGCATCTCCAGCGAAACGGACGCGGACGGTCGGTGCAGCACCCTTCTGCCTCCTCGAGGATCTGAAGATGCCAAGGCAAAGAACAAAGAGGTGACTCCAGGCATCTACAAGATTGTGTTCAGGACCAAATCCTACTTCGATAAACTGAATGTCAAATGTTTCTATCCTTATGTCGAGGTTGACCTTCCCAGCCTATATACATGTTCTTCGCTAAACTGATCGGATGTCATTCTAGATCGTTTTCGAGATCGCGAACGAGGATGAGCATTACCATATCCCTCTATTGATCAGCCCATATTCTTACACAACCTACCGCGGTAGTTGATTTATATGAATGAAATTAATACCGAAACGTTCCATCATGTGTAGATGACAAGAAGATATGAGTCACTGCTCTATGCATGTCTAGACAAAGCGTATTACTGCACGATCACCTTGGCATACTGCACTCCCTTAACGTTGCCTCCCTTCATCGAGGCCTTCACGTTATACATGAACTGCTCCCGATTCTTCTTCAGCTCTTCAGCCGCCTCTGCGATGATGGGTCAACGACGACGAAGTGTCCAGTAAAGACTGCACTTGCCTTTGTTTAGCGGGTCATCTGCATTAGGTTCCAGGAACAGATATTGGAGGCCAACCATGACAGAGTTCAGGTTAAGGACGGGCTTCCAGTCTTCTCGAAGAATGTTGAGACAGACGTTTCCCTCAAGATCAACATTTGGATGATAGATCTAATGCGAACGGAAGGTATGGAGTAAAACACCGATGACACCTGACAGTTATGCATACACACCTTTTGTGTGCACTTGACCTTTGGTGGCTCATGAGGGTAGTTGGTGTTGATGTTGAAGGAGAACTGGAACGCGCCGCTCTTGTACATGCCTGATAACTATTAGGTCTGCATTATGCAGCAGTACTCAAAAGCAATGGACCCACCCTCGTCCGGAGTGATGATAAGAGTGAAGTTTAGGATATCATTGGGGTCAGGAAACTCGGTCCGCATCGTCTCCGGCAGGTCAAGCTCTGTGAGATCTGGATATCGCGTTATTCGTTGTTCACAACGCAGTAGTACGGCTACGTACCTTTCTGCACTCGTATTTGAGCAGCGCTCGTCTTCGGCTTCTTCTTTGCCATCGCGTCCTCATTCTTCTTCATGCTCCATATCTAGACCGCGCAGGGAATGAGGGGTGTGAGCATATATTCTCTCTGCAGGTGGGCGATTCGTCTACCTTCAACATGTTGTCGTGTAGTAGTCGTTAAAGTGATCGTGCAGATGGGTGTAGGGTACAAGTGAGAGCAAGGAAGAGAGGTGAGTAATGGGAGGCCAAGTGTGGACGGAAGGTTCCGAGTACTCGTTTCCGCTGAGTGTGCACACCGCGAAGGAACCGCGTGCTGTGCCACTGACTCGTGGTGAGACAATGTTGTATCGTTGACTATTTGTTTGTTATCTCTTGTCACTTTGCTATTACCCCTGACAGCCGATTGCCGAACACTTTGCTGGACATCTCGCGACCATGTCCCTCTCTGAAACTCTCCCGGTCATTGACCTTGACGTCTTTCTTTCTCAGCCCGAGAACTCCGAGGCAGCCCAGCAAGAATGCACTAAAGTGCGCCGTGATAGATGAACCTCATCAAATCATGACAGCGTTGATCTTATCTGTGAATTTGTACAACAGGCTGCAAACGCACTCGTCACGTATGGTGCTCTCCTCGTGCACGACTCACGAGTCTCTGAAGACGATAACAACACTTTCCTCGACCTCCTCGAGGACTATTTTAATCAGCCTATTGATGCGCTCAAGCAGGACGAGCGCCCGGAACTTGGCTACCAGGTCGGCGTCACGCTTGAACATACCGAGAAGCCCAAGTGTGCCGTCGACGAGCCATGTCTGGACATCATCGCCAATCTCGATCCTGCAGAGCGTCCCCTTGATATTACGGGCCACCAACCCGATCCAAAGTGCAGGTTCTTTTGGAAGATGGGCATACCCCCTCCATACGACACCAAATATCCGTCTTTAAACGCGCCCAATATTGTACCTCAAGACGCGGACATCAATGCTCGGTGGGAACCGGTCATGGAGACGTGGGGGAAATCTATGAAGGCAGCGTAAGTTGCATCCAGCATTATCGAAATGCATAAACCTGCTTAAGCGCATTTCTCGACCAGTGTGGAGAATGTCGCAGAAATGACTGCGATAGGTCTCGGCCTACCTAGGAGCTCACTTAAGGACGCCGGAAAATATGGGTGCGCCTTGATCAAGTCGTCAGAGTTCAGCTCGCTTGACTTACATTTTGCAGTCCTCATCTTCTGGCACCTACCGCCTCCGATCTGGTCAAATTCGGCCAGAAAGACACCATCCTTGCCGGTTTTCACACCGATCTAAACTTCCTGACCATTCACGGCCGTTCCCGCTTCCCCGGCTTACACATCTGGGCACGCAACACCGGCAAACGCATTCCAGTCAAGTTCCCTGCAACCGGCCGATACCTGCTTGTCCAAGCGGGAAAGCAAATAGAACATCTTACCGGTGGCCTCATCAAGGCTGGGTTCCATGAAGTGGTCGTCAACGAGAAAACTGTTGAGACCATCGAGAAACGCAAAATCAGCCATCCTGACCGTCCCCTCATTCGCATATCGTCAACGTTCTTCTGGCACCTCTCATCTGATTACGACCTGTTGCCTATCCCGGAGCTTGCCTCGCGAGCCTCTCAGCTTGAAACTGGTTCTCAAGCCATGTATGAGCCCATGAAAGTAGGACAACAAGTGCAGAAGTAAGGCCGACGTTACCATATTCTTCGTAGTTCTAACGGTTTTCCCAGTGAACTCAAGCACATTGCTCTCATGACATGAACCGCTATTGTTCGTTGGGTATTTGTATTTTCATCTTTGTTAACTTGTGTACTTCTGAGAGAACGGAATTGTATGTACGATGTGCCAGACAGCCTTTCCCGTGAAGAGGGGGAGCAACAAATGCTTGAAGTTGAATTCAGTGAGTTATTAATGCTACATGATGGGGAGATCCTAGGTCTATGTGATACAGGTATGTGCGATAAATTAGCTAAGTGATGTCCAACTGTCCACTTAGGACGACCCAAAAATTGGTAAGACGCTCTGTAACTTTACCACCATTTCATCCCATTCAGCGTCGGTATCAGAGAGGGCAGTGATAGCACCTCCCGCTCCTATCACCCATTCTTCGGTGCAAGGAGGTGCTGTTGGAGCACCTTCAGAAGAGACTTCCGTACTTGGTAAGCCCATGTCTTGGTTGTAGCGGTCATCGCGCTTGAAGCAGCTTCGGATCGTGACAGACCAATCGCCTCCACCTCCAACGCACCAGTATCCAAAGACACCAGAGTACAAGCTCCGCTCGTCATCCTCCAAAGTCTGCAAAATTTCAACACTACGCTTCTTGGGTGCACCTGTCATACTCCCTGTCTCAACAGTCAGCCATCACGGGAGGGGCTATCAAAGGAGCGAACACTGACCTGGGGGTAAACTTCTCCTCAACACTTCCCAGCCCAGAGCACCATTAGCGTGTTGGCCATCAGTCTGCTCCGCTCCAGCAGGGGTGGCAGCCTCAATGACGCTGACCAATTGCCACATCGTCTTGTACTCTTCAACCCCGCAAAACTGGGAAACGTTTACGTCCTTGCCAACGACACCGTGAAGGTCATGCCGTATGAGATCGACAATCATGAGGTTCTCAGCGACCTCCTTTCGGCTGCCGGACAGCGCCTGCTCCGCTACGGCGCGAGTTATGCCGGGACCTTTGCGAACAGTGCCTTTGATGGGACGGAGTTGGTACTTAGCATGGGGAGGGCGAGAAAAAGAGAGGAAACGTTCTGGAGATGATGCAACTAGTGTGGTGGGGTGCAGGCGGAGGTATGCAGCATGTGGTGCCGCGTTTCGCTTCCGAAGCTGTTTATACCGTTGCCAGGAGGGAGAATGCACGCGCGAGGGCTGAGGTGCATGAGGATCATTGATAGTCACCCGCGTTCGAGCCGTAAGGCACAGTTCGTAGGAGTCACCCGCAGCCAAATACTCCTTCGCTACGTCGATGCGTGACTTGTAAAGTACTTGATCCGGCAGTGAGATACTGATGGTTTTCTCCTTGACCTTCGTGGAAGTAGTTGAGACCTTGGGTTCCGAGTCAGAGGCTTTCGTTACAGCTCGTTGAATGAGCACCGTAGTCTCGGAAAACCAGACATGATCGCCTTCAACGATAGACTGAAAATAAATATCGCCAGAGCAAGTGTCCAGAACTATACTACGCTCCACAAATATGAGGTTTACGTCGGAATGGCGCGTATCCGCATCGTCAAGTGCGATCGTGCCAGGTGCACACAAGGAGTGTGCGCCAAGCTCATAGCTGAGGTAACCGATCAAACCTCCCCAGAATGGGAGGTCAGGCACCCCACCGACTGCTTTGCGTTTGTTCATGAAAGACGCGATCCAAGACCAGATGTCGTACGAGTCCAGTTCAAAGGGTGTGCTAACACCATCTTGCAGAACACGTACGTGAGAATCTGTGAGAGAATATATGATGCGGGGAGAGCGACCATTCACGCAACCGATGATGGTGTATCTCCCGGGTTGTGCCGCGGAATCGAGAAGGACAAACGGTGACGAGTCGTCTGCTACGTTGAGTAGTTCACAAATGGCCGTAGCTGATAGGTTGGTTTTACGAAGCACGGAGGTGGACACTGTCCGAGGGGGAGACTGAGATGGAGACAGAGGTGGTGTATAGAGGTGTGGCCACGGCAATCCGAACGTGTCTTCCGCATCATGACTCCAGTCACGAATAATGCGGCCGTGTATTGTATTCCAATTGTGCGCCAGGTTCCAGAAGTTTGAGACAACCTCAAAACCTCCTCCATCGGTAAGGACGGACTCCGGATGATATTGAACAGCCCAGAAGGGACGACTGCGGTGCTTGACAGCCATAACTACCATGCCATTCTCTTCCCCATCGTCTGCCCAGGCTAACGCCTCGATGTCACTATGTGGTCGCACGTGGACTTGAAGTGAATGGTATCGAACGGCCCACACATCGTCGACATTCTTGAACAAGTCTTCCGAAGTATGTTCCACACGTGAGACCTGTCCGTGTTTGACGACCCGCAATCTCTCCAGCTGCCCACCGAATTCAAGGACTAGACTCTGGTGTCCAAGACAAACACCAAATATGGGAAGAAGATAGTCTTCGCTGAGCTTCCAGAGGTCTTTGACAATGCCAATGTCTTCTGCGATATGAGGTGACCCTGGTCCAGGGCCGACCACAATAGCAGAGAAGTGGGGGAGGAGGGGAAGAAGTGCAGACAACGAAAGCTGATCATTCTTGATGATGTGGATCTGACAGTCAGGTATCGATTTCTGGCAGAGCGAGGCGAGACTAGTAGGAACAGGATCAGACTCAGAGCAGCCAGTATGCAAGCGCAAGCTCACTTGTAGGTGAACGAGTCGTACGAATCCACCAGAAGTATTCTCGCAGGTGGCTGTTCGATGACCATGCTGGCTGTATGCGCCAATCTGTAACGAGTGACTGGAAAAGAAAACTCTAGAGAGTGGATGTGGACAGGGATAATCAGACCACAGATCGAAAAATTCACGACATAGTGATGACTCGGAAGTAGGATCCGTGCTTGCAAATGCCAATGAAAATGTAATTGTGGCCGGGGCTCTCGGACCAGCCGTGGGAGTCTTGAGAAAGGGGCAAAGGAAAGATCTACTTCATGTTTGGCACTGACTCTTCACTTCATCGGCTGGATGAATGCCGCTCGAGATGCAGAATCGCAAGCCCTCTTCAAGAAGGCGCGTAATACAAAATTCTTCATGAGCCACTGAGCTAACAGCAAGGAATAGCTCAAAGCGGTTTGTGTACCGCTCCTCGAGCACTCAGAACTCAATCCATCCACGATTCCTCGTGTAAATGGCCTCTTGTCTCAACTCCTCGGCATACTTGGTAACCCTGCAGAAACCATAAAATCTGCCGCCACAGCTACTCCTCCATACCTGGATCTTGATCCCTCTCTCATCTCGTATATATTTTTCCCTTTGTCGAGCATCTTACGACGCAATACTTCATCTGCTATTCCGGATCAGATCCTCGAAAAGCTTCTCCTTGTCTTTGCTGCTATATCCGAAAGCTGGTGGTGGACATGTGATCTGACAACATGGAACCAAATCTTCATGCTCTCAGGTTCTATACTAGGCGGGATCGAGGCTAAAGGAAAAGGCAAGGACAGAGATGAACACACGAAAGAAGCGGCAGCTCATTGTTTGTGGGCTTTGCTTCATGAAAGGCCCTCTCTTGCATCCCCTACAGACCAAGCCACTATCCGGCTTTCAGAAATCCAAACCCATACAAAAGCGATGAAATTCATCCCCATACTCGGTCAAACGTTGAATGCGTTGTTAGAAACAGCGTTATCTCCACATTTGTCACTTCAGCGCATGTCTTTACGAGTTCTCTCTGTCATGATCAACGTTTACGCTGCCGATGCATTCGTCCCATCTGTTTTACCTGGTGTCGTCAGCAGCATGTCCAAGATTTGTTTGGACAAAACTCGGCAGAAAGGATGGGTCAACGGAGAGGTTGTCGCAGCCTCCCTCGATGTCTTGCGAATCGTCATTCTGAAGTCAATCTCAGACGAACGTTGCATTGCCGAAGGAGCGGTCCGTAGCATGGTCAACTTGGAGGATTTGCAAGATCTAGCCGGTACTGGAGAAGAAAGGAAGCCACCTGATCCCCCACCTTTCTGTACAGCGCGAACAGCGACGTGGCTTCGTGCATCGTCCGCTCAACTCCACATCGCGTTAAACTCTCTTTCCGTCTTAACGAATCATCCTACTCCTGCAGCCTCTAACGCATTGTCCACTTTCGCCTTCCAGATATTGCAGGAGACTTCACTAACGTTACCTCAGAGCCAACCGTTGTTGCTCTCTTGGCTACTCTCGCTCTCAAATTCCACGTTCTCCGGTGTGTCAGAACTCGCCAGAAACAACTTATTCGATCTTTTTGCTTCGCCATCTCTGACGACGCAAACGCTCCTGGAAACTCTACTACAGATATCTCAGGATAGTCTGGCAGCACTTCCGCGGTCGATAGCCGCTCAATCTGACGCCAGGGTTGAGCATATCGCTGGTCAAATTGAGGCGGTATGTAATTTAGCAACACTGTCTGAGGATAACCCCAAGGCTCCATTGGCTTCAATAAGGCAAGGTGTAAGCATTCTACTTGGTCCGTCGGGAGGGATAGAAAAGTGGGGATGGGCTTTACTATCGGTCCTTGAACTCTCGACTCCTTCGGTGGCAGTGAACCATCCTTCAATAGGTCAACTGTTCCTTGAAGGCAGTGAAGAGGACGCAGACAGTACGACGTTCCCCGACGTTGAACTCAAGAATGTGGCCTCCAGGTCCGCACAAGAACGCCTAGCCCAGATGTTCTGGTCGTTAGGTCGGACCTGTGGCGACAATGGACTATACGCAGTTGATTGGTTCTTCGATGTAGGGAGAAACTTGCACTCCGGTCTTTCCCCACCCGCTCTATGGTGTGCTGCGAGACTCCTTGAGGGTATGGGGAACATCCAACTCTTCTATCAAGCCCATGTTCACCTCGCCACACCCTCTCCTAGTCAGAGGTTCCTTACATACTGCAGAGGTTTGTCTAAGAATATATCTGAGTGGTGGGATGAGGAAGCAGAGAACCGAGAAACCGAGCCTAAAGAGTCTTCGTCCGCGGACGATCACAGTCTTCGCACAGAGGTCAAGAAGGGTCTGAGTTCTATCAGACTCTCCAGTCGACTTCCTGAACCCCTGGTTGACATCGGGACTCGCCCAAGTATACAACCAGCCCTGCGGAAGAGTCTCGCACTCCACCTACTCGCTATAAGCGGAAACATTCTACAAGCGAGGTTCACACCCATGTTCATATACATTCTCTACCCCATCCTTCATTCCATCGTCTCCCCAATCCCGCACCTCTCTCTAACTGGCCTCTCTACTCTGAACTCCATAGCCAATGCAACATCTTATGCTTCCCCCGCAAATCTCTTGCTCTCCAACTTTGATTATGCTCTGGATTCTGTCTCTCGTCGGCTTAGCCGTAGATGGCTAGACATGGATGCACCAAAAGTTCTCGCTGTTCTTGTGAGACTTGTGGGAAGTGAGGTAGTTCAGAAGGCCGGAGACGTTGTCGAAGAATGCTTCGACAGGCTCGATGAATATCATGGATATTCGGTGATTGTTGAAGGCCTCGTGGAAGTCCTGGGCGAGGTCCTCAAGGTTATTGAACTCGATGAACCCCGTTCCACGGATCAGGGTGGACAAGTAAAGAGGGCTGAATCGCACACTTTATCAAGCCTACGACCCTTTCTTCACTGGGTGTCTCACCGTCATGATCCTGTGGAGGATACGACTGATTACGGACCCGCACCCCATCGACCTTGGGGAGAGCCTGCGAAAAAGGAGGATGAAGCGGCCCGCGGTCCTTCAGATATGGAGAAAGAACCTGATTTCACACCTTCACAAGCGTTAACCCAGCAAATGGTGTCTCGTTCAATTTATTTCCTCACTCATCAGTCTCCTGTCATCCGGGCTCGCATACTCAATCTGCTTGCTTCTGCGAGTGCCGTTTTGCCGGAGTCAGCGCTTCTTCCATCCATTCACAAGGCCTGGCCCTTCATCTTGAACCGCTTTGACGACGCGGAACAGTACATCGTGAGCGCGGCTGCGGGCCTGGTGGAGAATCTCGCCATTCATGTCGGTAGTTTCATGACACGTCGCGTTTGGGGTGACATTTGGCCCCGGTTCATGCGGATGCTTGCCAAGCTGGACGAGGCTGATTCTCGGAACGCCTTGGCTCGCCGAGGGTCTGGGGCGGTGGGCACGGCTTCCGCGTATACCCATTCACACCGCCTATATCGTTCTATTTTACGAACGATGGAGGCGGCGGTGAAGGGGGTGGACATCGAAGACTCCACCATATGGCAGGTGACCCTCGCTTGCAGGCGCTTCTTGCACCGTGAGGCACATGAAGAACTTCAGGCGCTTGCACGGCTACTTTATCAAGCGCTCGCGGGCGTTAACGAAGATGCTGTATGGGTGGCCTTGATGTCTACATTGGGTAAACTTGATGGGGAAGGATCTTATTTGAGAGAGTCTAGATGGGATATCGAAAACAATGTGATGGCAATACTTGGTACAAGTTGGTAATTTTCTCATGTTGTAGTGTATATGGGTATCCGTTGTTCAAATCATGCTTCCGGTGGGGGGGCATACTTGACAAGCTCCACGTCGGCTTCCTTGAATAATTCCGCAGATGCTTCATCACTAAATCCACATCAATATACAGGCATCTGTATCAAACACAAAAAATGACCGACACTTTATAACTGAGATTATAGACAACCCTCTTGACACCACACTGGATGATCTTGATCGTGCAGGTCAGACAGGGACAACTGTCCAAAATATAAGCGCCATAGGCCTGAGGATAAGATAAAGGCGCACGTGTTGCAATAGAGAATGGCATTGGAACCGATGCGGTCTCTGCCTGCTTCTAGAAGGGCATTTTCCTCCGCGTGGAGGCACAGACAGGAAAAGCTGTTCTCTCCCGCTGCGCCGCGGTTACACCGTATGCAGCCGCCTGATGCGGACTGAGAATAAGCAGCCTCGTGATCAAGAGCAGAAGTTTACCTTCATTGCAATTGGTAACACCCCTTGGGGTACCGTTGTAGCTAGCATGACACCATTCTGGCGGTCCGTTGAGGGTGGTGATTACAACACGAGAACGTACCCGGTGGCAAGGATTCGGTTGTCTCGGACTAGGACTGCACCCACGCGGCGTTTCATGCAGTTTGACCGGTGTGAGGCTAGGTCTGCAAGGGTCTAACACTAAAAACAGTTCGTCAAGGATAAGTTAGACGCCTCACCATAAAATAGGTGTCCCATCGTGGGCGTAAGCGTTCCAGATTGGTGATTTCTAAAGAAAAAACGTGCTCGTGCAGTTCTTGGATAGTGTCAAACGCATTGATGATGCTAAGCCCGACGAGATTATGGAGGTTCCGTAACGGGGTAAAAGGCTCGCTAGCGTTTGCGTGACCTGCTACGTCCTCGCCGAAAACCAGCTGATCATTTTGCTGAACAAAGTGGTCCAAAGTAGTCTCGGTCAGCCTGCCAAAGGAAGCAGGCATGGGTTTAAATCCATATAACGGGTCCGGGAAAAAAGGTACCGGATAGCTCGACGATAACGCACCATCATTGGTGCATCAACGTGTAACAGTAGGAAAAAAGGTCGGGTAGAGAAAGACTCGAGGAGATCTTTAGTCTTCAAGTCGGTGGTCACAAATTTCAGTCGCCACCGCTCAGTCACATACTCAAGCAGTAGAGCAGCTGAAGAGAAGTGCATCGGCTGAGGTTTTCTAACCGGTGATTCTGAGGGTGTCACGGGAGAGTTCATAGACAAGAAAGAATCACTGCCTGGTCTCCTGTTTTTTGTGAACACAGGACCAGTGGGGGTGGTGGACTCAGCAGCGTGTGCCTATCAACATTTCGGTCGAATATCCAGGAAAGATCACTCACTTCGTCCGCGGTTAGATCCAGGGAGATGGATGTAAATCCACGAGACACCAGATAATCTCTGATAGTAGACTTCCCAGCGTAACGTGTGCCGACGATCGCGACAAACATTCTCCGAATCTGTGAAAGGGTTTAGGTTAGGTTGAAGTCAGGATCAAGCAGCCGACACGAATACGCGTGTATACGCGATAGGTAGGAGCTCCGTCTTGCCCACAGTCAAAGACAGTCAAAGTGAATCAAGCGAGTCTCTCACGGGCCATTCATCGATCTTCGCCGACCTAAAATAGCCTAAAACCGAGGTAGCCTGCAGGCATGGGCGCCTATAGTACCTAAGTAAATTACTATAGGCGCCTACTGATGTCCAAATGGTCAACGTTCACTCCCGAGCGACGAATGGCGATTAACATGCTCAGATGGTACTCATGAACAAGGTACCGGTGTTCAAGTTACCATAAGGTCCGTGGACGTCGAGGATATATCATGACCCAGACGTACAACGTGACTTGGAATATAGCCTTCTTCACGTGCACGTTCGACATCGGTCTACAAACCTAACTAACTAGATTAATAGATACTGATATCGCCCTGGATGATATACATCATCCCTCTATAGCTACCTTCGGACCAAAGACTCTAAGAAGAGGTCTTTTCCAGCCGAAAGCGCACTCATTGAGCAAGGCAGCCCAGACACTGCGATATTAACGGGAATTTGTATGTAGCTACACGTTCCCGATTCTGGACCACTGCGCCTCGTATTAACCGCCATAGGCGGTATCTAACACAACCTTTCGCTTAGCCGAATGCCCTTTTTTCCGGGGGAATGTTCGTCTTGACGTTTTTGCGATGGCTCGACCTTTCGACCGCTGTCCTTTGGCTAGCCTCATGTCCTTTGGCGCGGTAGTCTGGACCTGCTTGATGTGTGTTGGGGTCAACGTGGGATCCAGCCTTGCGGCCAGACCGCGTCGAGTGATCCATGACGCTTGAATTGTAGGCACCGAGTCTAATATTTCAGATAGAGTTGCTAGCTCGGGCGCATCTGACTAGTGAGTTTGAGCTGAGACAAGATTTATCGCGTCCTGCGAGATAAAACGGACGCACATGAAGGGCTAGTGCAGCGACACGCCTCAAAAGTAAGACTGCTGCTATGGAGTGCTCCGCTCCTGCAGGAAGTTGTATTAATTTGCAAGGCTGAACTGTTTTACCAGTAGGCCCCACTTTCACTGCATTACACGCTGCGATTAAGTGAGGAATGTGCTCTATTAGGGTTGGAGGGTTCACATCCTGTTGACAAACAAAAACAGCGGCGATCGTTGTATGTGCTGGTGTTTGATTAGACAGCTCGATTGTATTTGTGGAGAGCACGATAGCTTGTTGCAAAGTGTCCAGCTGACATTCCAAAGCTCTAGTAACAGCATTAATGCCCACGACGATACTTCGCTGCCGCCCATTTACAGATGCGGGGCGTTCTAAAACTGGATGACTGTCTTGAACTGCAACTTGATAGTCAGGCTGAGGCAAAGTGCTTGCTGACGATCCGTTGCGTTCGGCAGGTCGCTCTGGTTTACCGCAGTTCCGGAGGGGAGGTCGCTTCTCTAGGACATCAACTAGACGGGACAAAATCAGATTCTGCAAATTGAGTGGAATGGAAGGCCTGGTGGAATGGTATCATAATATGCGTGATCAGCGAAGATGGTTCCACTAGACGCTCAGAGGACCCCAACCATTTGACTTTGAGTGGATTGTCAAGCACACTTTTTAAAACAGCTTTTTTCTCGAGCACCTCTTTGGCTTTAGCGCGATTCGAGACATGTGTACCATGAACGCGAGCGTTTTGCGTGGCCATGGGGGAAGGGGCTGTAAGCTGGGCTGCGGTCGGGGCCTTGGTCCCGGTCGGTGGTGCAGCTATAGGCTGTATGCCTCGGTGCTAGCGATCCGGCGTTTCGTGTTCCGCGGAATATATATACCTTTTATGGTCTGTGTATAAACCTGTATAAACCTGTGTAAACTGTAAACTGTACATGTGCACGTGGAAGCCAACATCAGCCTCATGTTGGAGTCCTTCGCATCGGAACTAACAAGACTGCGTCGACCTTCGAGACGTTCTATGATCTATCCAACATCTATCATACTCCACCCATTACTTAGGCGGAACGTTGCCGAGCCTTATACTTCAACGTTCAACGTTTAACAATATTGAACCGATGAGTCCGCGCGGCCGGGCGCCTTCCTTGCCTTCTGACATAGGCGCCGATGACATTACTCTTTCCTACGGTAGCTACCGGCTTACATGGGACAATACAACTGTCGTAACTGCAGCACTGGCGATCTCTGAAGATGATATTGGACAATGAAATGCTCATGTATTCTGGTCAGGCTACGTTGGTACGTCTCTAAGCGCTTAAGCGCCCATAGTCATCGGCCAGGTCAGAGATAATCGGGAGTTCTGCCAGTACAGCACAGGTACACTCGCCTCGGATATTTGAATCGCCGATAAGAAAGGCGCCCATCTTGCATAAAGGGTTGCAGTAAGCATTCCCGAATCTTTCTTTTTCTCCTGTGACCATCCGCAACCTCCACCAGAGCAAGTCTCGCCATGATCCTTGCACCGGACAAGATCAAGGCGTACGACTGCAAACAAGCAGAACGCGAGGATAAACTAGTGCCTCACCGCCGCTGGCATCACGATGCTCTCCCCAAGACCCAGGACGTGTCCAAGTTCCCATTATCCCGCTTAACCGAGAAGGAACGATACATCGTCCTTAGTGATGCCACAGAAATAGTGGACCTCATCAAGAGACGGGTTTATACCGCCACTGAGGTTTTGACCGCTTTCGTCGTGGCAGCAGTGGCTGCACAGGATGTCACGAATTGTCTATCGGAAATCTTCATTGACACCGCTTTGGAACGGGCCCAGGAACTCGATCGTCACCAGGAAGAGACGGGCGAGGTCGTGGGCCCCCTACATGGCTTACCTGTATCAATCAAAGACCATATCAAGATAAAAGGAATCGACACTTCGACTGGATACATAGGTAGAATTTATTCTAGCTAATGTTGTTCGATGGAGGTCTCACCACGCGCTCATCTTAGCCTGGGCCTACAAAACAATTGCAGACACCGATGCCGTAGTAGTAGACATTCTACGCAAAGCCGGTGCTATTCTTTACGTTAAGACACAGAACCCTCAAACACTATTGGTTAGTCACCTTTCATATCAGAACGTTGAGGTATTCACGCGTTAGATATAGTCCTTGGAGACAAATAATAACGTGTTTGGCAGGGCGCTTAATCCATTCAACATAATGTTAACCCCTGGAGGAAGTAGTGGCGGGGAAAGTGCTCTAATTGCCTGTCACGGGAGTCCGCTCGGTGTAGGAACGGACATCGGTGGCAGCATTAGGATCCCTGCGGCCCACGGAGGCCTTTATGGCCTCAAAGGGTCCGTCGCCCGTCTGCCTCATGCAGGCCTGATGGGCTCGCACGACGGGATGGACGAAATCGTAGGTTGTGTAGGACCTATAGCGACCTCTGCTAGGGACCTCGAACTTTTTTGCCGGGTCATGCTTGACGCCCAGCCGTGGCTTGTGGAGCCGGCCCTGTTAGAGATGCCGTGGAAGAAAGACGTGGCAGATGGACGAAACCTTCCTTCAAAGCTATCTATTGCAATTTTATTTGACGATGGAGTTGTTACACCCCATCCTCCGATCATGGATGCCCTTCAAAGATACAAGGCCGAGTTAATTGCTGCCGGATACGATGTCATCGAGTGGAATGCACTCGATCATCAGGTCGGATGGGACCTTATTGTAAGCATCCCCAGTCTCGTGAAGCTTGAATTTCATACTCACCCCCAGCTTAGGTTAAACTCTATCTGCTGGACGGTGGCATTGAGTACGAAGAAACCATCCGTTCTGGTGAAGAATCTGAAGTGCCGCAGACGAAATGGATGCTGGACCACGCTCGTGGTCGAGCACCCTACACACCAGCGGAAATTTTCCGTCTGAATGTTGAACGAGAACGACTCAAATCGAAAGCGCTTGCCCATTGGAACGAAACGCACAAGTATACGGCATCTGGGCGCCCGATCGACGCCATCCTCTGCCCCGTGTCGGCCACATTGGCACCACCTCATGATACGACGCGTTGGTGGGGCTATACCTCCCACTGGAACCTCCTCGACCTACCTGCTGTAGTATTCCCCGTTGATCGGTTTGACAGCAGCGCATACTCCGGATGTCGATCCCTGGCGGGTACGCCACGCAGCGACGTAGAGAAACTCGTAATGGATCAGTGGAACCCGCCCACCTACCACAACGCGCCTGTCTGCTTGCAACTCGTAGGCAGGCGTCACAATGAGGAGAAACTCTTGGCTATCCTGAAGAGGATTGAGGCAGACGTCCCGTCAAAGATCAAGAAGTAGAACTCGGACTTAGCTCGTAGTCACTCGGTCGATATGTCCTACAAAATGTCGCAAGCTAGTGATACCAATACGATGGTGTTAACGTTGATGTTTTCTACGGTACTTGAGCGGAAGTAAATTGTATTGATGGGAGTGTGGGACATAACTCGTGACAGCGCTAAAGCGGCAGGGGCAAACCCAAGAACGGGCATATCTTGTGGTCGGCTCTCGGCTGCTATGTTGATTTTGTCAGGCGCGTCGCGTCAATCACTGCATCCTACTCGCTCACTACGACTGCAATGACTCGAGACTTAGACCTATACAGCAAGTGTCGTTCTCGAACCTCATTGCTGTGGAAATACTCAGGCATTGGATCCTTGTCGTGACTCATCTTCACGAGTCCCTGCGCGGCTATACCGTTTCTTTGGACACTAGGAATCCCAGGCTTTGAAACACTGTTGCAAGGATGTCCATATTACTTGTGCATATATGACCGGATACGTCATTAACGTTACCTGTCAGTGTACGTCCTCGTGCGCATCAATCGCTTGGACCCTATACCTCTTGCTCGAAGCTGTTGAAACGGATACACTGGCAACACCGTGACGGAATCTCTATAACGAAACTGACTCACATGCTGTTGTGTACGTTCCTACAAACGCGGTCCTCAGTAAATGGACAAATGGACTCGCTAAGCGGCTGCGCTAGCTGTGCTCAGGACTCCGGACCCGAGTCATTGTTGGTCCTCCTACCCCGTGCTGTAGATTCCCGCAGGGCCATATAAACCGGAAGAGAGCTTCGACAAGTCTCATCAGTTTCCTCACCATCTCTCCCATTTTCCTCCTGACTACTAGCCAAAGCACTCTGAAATGCCTTCACTCGTCGCCACCTCCCGTGTCACAGTCTTCAAGACCGCACGTTCGCTACTAGACGCGTACGGCAAAGACTTGAAGGCATGCGCAGGGCCCGCCAACATAATCTTGCCCATCGCCGAGAAAGCTTGTTATGCAAACGATGGCCGCAACACTTGGCTCATTTACAAGAAGTCTGAAATATCTAGCCCGCTCCTGATCCTATCATGCACCCAGGGTGATATGGGGGCATATCCCATTTTCATCTTTACACCTTTGTCGATCGCAGAGTTGCAGCACGAAGACATCGACGGAGCTGTACGTGAGCTCTGTCAAACCTTGCTTGGCGCGGTCGAGCGGAAGCGAGTTTACTCGGTGTTCGCTGTCAAGCCGGTGGCGGAAACCTTCGCTACGGTTTGGTCAGAGGTCTCTGGCGTAGCGGCTATTCCTGAACCGTACTATGATGCGACATTCTCGTATTGTACCAAGTCCTCAATCACGCGCTCCCATTCATATCGACCCGACCTCGTTTTCGAGCTGCGCCGTGGACAGTATGAGGACATCGAGGGCATTGCGATGCTCTGCCGCGACTTTTCTCGGACATCGGTAAGTTGTATTATGCTCTCACATCAAAGTCCTGGTTTCTCATATGTTATCAGGAACCATTCGTGTTGGACCTGGACGAAGCACACAGAGAGGCTCAGATCCTCGTCGAGAAGCAGCAGGTTTGGGTCCACACGGTCCAACGGGGTGATGCCCCACCAGAGATTGCCTCTCTCGTCGCGGTGACACGTTCGGCTGGCGATTCTGCAGCCATCACAAAAGTGTTCACTAGCAACAAGTGGCGCCAACTCGGCTGCGCTGAGCGCCTCGTCCGCCGCGTTTGCAACCAGTACGTAACTCTTACTCGCTTGTAAGGCTTAGCTAACCGGCGTTCTCGGTTTAGACTCCTCAGGGAGAAAGAGCGCGTCGTACTCTATGTCGGCAACAACAACCCGGCTGCCAAAGTTTATGGCCGCGTTGGCTTCAAGGGTCTTGGTGGTTCCACTCCTGTGGAGGGCGTAGAGCCCTGGTCCGAGATAGGTTTCGACCGGAACCAGGTTGAGCTTGGCCAATGGTAGATTGTACTAACATATATTTCTTGGACATTCATCATGTTTTCGCTTTGTTTCATCTTTTGACATGCTGTATCCTTTCCACACACATTAGCTACTATATAATTAATTGCACAGAGAACAGCCGTATCCATACAACGAATTCCATCACAGCATTATACTTGTCATTACAGTGTAGTTTCTTGAATATCATATATCACATTATGACACTGAGACGATTCGGAAAGTGGGTCCTCTGCTATAAACAGACCAGCAGCCTCTTCGTCCTCAGGATAAGCGGCACGAAGCTCTGGCGACGGGATCAACCGAGTCTTGCCTCTGATTTCAATATCCTCGAAATATCGTTCCGCTTGCGGGGCAACCACAAATATGTCTCGCACAGCCGTACCGGAAAGCCCAATCGGTTGAATGTTCTCTTCAGCGACGTCTGAAAGGTTGGCGTAAGCAGACGGGCTCTTAATTGCCCTAGTCGTGGAGACATACAACGTTGTGAACCATTCTGAGTCAAAACATTATAAAAAGGTTGATGCCTCCCCCGACTCAGCATATCGACACCCATTTGTACTATCCACTGCTCTGTCGCCATGCACTTTGCCTGTAAGTAAAGTCAGAAGCGATATTATCAGAAGAGTGGCTTTGCTTACATCCCATCCAATGACGTAGCCGATGTAGTCGAACCGTTTGTGACGAAAAACGGTGCCAACAAAGAACTGAATTTGAACTTCTCCTCCAGACCGAAGATGCACCTGCGAGTTCTCTTCTTCTTCAGCTTCGAGGGCCTTCTGCGTCATCTCTAGAAGCTGGTTCCGCGCTATCGAATTTAAGACAGGAGCGAGCGACTTGACAAGCACTGCAGGAATATCGAGTGGGAAACGGTCAATGTGCCGCATCATGTTGAACAGAAAGCGACGATCGCTGGTGAACAGGAGATTAACCGTTAGACCAGCATAAAATGCGGTATGTATGTCCGCCTCTGAGAGCATCATATCCGTCTGTAAGACGGAGAAAGAGGCAAGGATATTTCGGGAGGCGCGCACGAGCATAGCATGAGTTCGAGCAGGCGAGATGTACTGTTCCATTGCTGAAGGGAGGACTCCAGACTCCATGAGCAGGCGAGGTATGTCCAATGTAACGGACAGAATAGCCTGAGTTTCGGAACCGAAGACATCCACAAAGATGTCGGTAACCTCTTCATGAGGTGACCTAACATGGGCGAGCACTCTACCAGGGAAATCTACTGCGGAAGCGTGAATCCCTAGCCGCCGCGCTATGCAGACAAACACAAAGACCAGCGATAAGGGGATAGAAGGCTTGTGGGAGCTAAGGAAAAAATGCGGGAAGCGATTGTAAACATCATGGAACCGCCGGACTCAATATCATGCCAATGTTAGATTGCTAGAGCGCGAGAGGAGTATGCGACTTACTGTTGGCGGGCTGAAACCCTTCTTTCCTCATGAAGTCGCATATGGCTATGCAAAGATTCTTCAGGATATCCGACTTGGATTGGAGTGCATTAGCGTCTAAAGAAAGGTTGGTTTCCGACGTTATGAATGCGCGACACCGTTCGCTTATCGAGTCAAGCTCATTTGATATCTGTGCAGTTTAAGCGTGTCTGAACAATGCTGAAAGATTAAAGCTCACCTTTGCTGGAGGATGTCCAAAGAATGATGACAGTGACGCGAAACCAGTCTCAAAGGAGGCCTCATCCTCCTCCGAGGGTTCCGATAGTCTCCCCCACAATCTGACAGCAGCGGTACGTGCTATGAGCCCTAGAGCTGCCTTTGCCCAGTACCGCCGTGTGATGGCATGAGGCATAACCTGTGAATCGTCCACGACTGCGTCTTCATTCTGACGAAAGGCTGCTGGAATGGGACAACGGGCCTCATACTCCATAGCGTCCCATACGTCGTAAGAAAGGTCGACAGCCAGCTTCAAAGCACAGTCATGGCGGCGGCCATCCCTATGGCAAACAATATCGCCCAGGAGACGCATAGCTTGAACATCCAAACGAGAGCGAAAGCCATACATGACACTCCAATCTCCATGGCTTTGCTGAAGGCGGGCAGCCTCCTTATCGGGGTTACAGAGCTTGTAACGAGCTTTGTAATGAGCCTCCCAAAGAAATGATTGAGACGCTGCTTCTCGAAGAAGAGAGTTTGCCTGAAGACATGCTGCCAATGTCCTAGGGCCGTCAGGACTCTCGGAAACTGGGAGATGCCGGAGAACGTGAAGGCATATGTCGAAAGGGAGCTGGATCATACTTGGTAGCGGGTAGTCAGAGGACAAGCCGGTTTGTTCGTGAGACCTAGTCAATGGCAAATGACCAATCCACTGCAGAAGTTGGGCATCGAGGCTTGTGAAGGACACATATATAACGTCATGGGGTACCGGGTCATCTGCATCAGCCGTGGCAACGCGCCTTGAGTGCGCCTTGTTTATCAATATTGCTCACAACCAGCCTTGGAAGCTTGATAGGTTCCGGTTATGATCCAAAGTAATTTCATGGGTCTTGTGCCTATAGTCCAAGCTATGTAGCATACACCGTGTTAAGGTTATTAAACTCAAGAAAATAAGCAGCGTCCTAAAAATCATCGCAGAAATGTCCACGCGCACAAGATCCGTACATATCCGTTAGATAATGAAACACACGGAATCTTCACGCAATCAAGAACTCGTCTGTGACCTTGAGCACATTGTCCCAGAACTTCGACGCCGTCTCGTCAAAGCCATGTTCGTCATACCCGAAGCTGATCCATAGCTTGCCTGCAAAGGTATAGCCGAAGAGCAACATCCCCCCCTGGCGTTGACGCGACCCAGTGGTCAAAGTGTGAAGCCCAACGTCAGCGAACTCGCCATGTTGATAGATACCGTCCAAGTTCCCGAGCAATGAGAGCCCCATGCATGCACCAGAAGGTGGCTTTGCGGGTGGGGATCGAGGGATAGGAGGCGGGCCGACCCGAGTCCCATTCTCCTTTTCGTCGTCTTCCTTCCCCCAAGCTTTCGCCCGTCGGGCTCGTTCTTCTGCCATCAGGCGACTGCGGTATACAACCATCTTACTTTTTACAGCGCGAGAACTTTGCTCCTTGGCACAATGTGCCCGAAGCCAGAAGGTGGCTGCGGGTGACCCCTTCGGAACGAATGTCGGCAGTATGACATTGAAGTAACCAATGGCTAGAAACCAGTAAGAATCATGAAGAGATCTCTTCTCGAGATATGGTCGCAAGTTTAGAGCAGAATACATCATCCTATAGAAAACAGTCAATCGACACTATTTCTTTCCATGAGGCTTAATAAGGCTCACATTGGCAGTTCCGGACTTTTCGGGGAGAGACGCGCCCAAGCCAAGTTACATATTGAGAATAACGCAGCGGAAATGGAAACACTGTTAGCTTTGCAGCGTTTCAGAACCTTCTTCGTTGTTTCGGCATCATATGACTTCGTAGGTACGATGGTGTGTCGAGGACGCTTGGCTGAGGGTCGGGGGAACGATTGCCCACCCTGAGAACGCAATGAAAACCATGCGGCACCTGCAGTCAGAAACACTCACAATGAGCTTGTTTTGATCGTTCCGGAAGTCAATTCTGGCGACTGCATGTTTGAATCTGACATTCGCGGTGATCTGACCAAGCCTGTCCTCCATAGCATTTGCGAATACGGCACCCTATCAGATCAACGGGTCATCAGCAGTTGGAATGAATAACGTTCCGAGTGAATCGCACCTCTACATGAGCTTTTGCCCAACATGCCTGCCATTCTTCGCATAGTAATGTGTCGAGTTGAGGCTGCGTGTGCGAGCCCCCTAATAGTTTGAAGAAGTCATTTGCAAACTGGTGCAAGGCCATACCATCTCCCAGATAGTGCATCGCGCAGAAAAGGATATCATAATGTGACTTCATGGGTCGCGAGTCGTCTTCGGCGCTCTCTGGTAGTGTAGAAGATGGACTCGGGAGGGGGATATGAGGCTGTGAGACGATGAGATACGAGAGCCTCTCATTGGATAGCGTACGGGGTCCATTCAAGTATTCGTCAATGACAGCTGGATGAAACTCAATAAAGTAAGGAGCGTAAATTTAAAGTAAACCAACTCACCGTCTTTGGACACGCCGTGCTTGTATTCGAGGCTAGCACTGGCGCGCTCGAGCGCGTCCTCTGGACACCGAGGCGGAGTAAGCCTATTAATTGACACGTCTAAGTAAACTTGGAAAGTGGTGGTGACTCCAGCTGTGTCACGTACACAAATCTGATATCATCGTACGAGTGCATGTGTACCCGTGATGCGAGCGCTGGATGTCGGAGGCGTAAAATTGCCCACACGGCGCAGACCCGAGAAGGATCCAAGAACCGATCTGGCGCATTAAATCCAATGTGCAAGTACCTATGGTGATAACGTAGGGTAAGGTGTGGGTGAACTGACTTATAATTTTTTTGTTACATGTCATTGACACCATCCGCGCGAGATGGAAGGTAATACGAGAGTTCACTGTTGCCCATTCTGCGCTCGAAGACGCTGGGCTCAACTCTCGAGGTCCATTTGCCGTCCGTTGTTTCGGCCAGGGGTCTCGCAGTGAGCTCACCGAGATCAGATACCTTCTGACCGTAAAGGAAGGGTGGAGTCGGCAAGACAGAGACAGAGGCCATCAGGTCTAGAGGGGTAAGGACTAGTGCTTGAGGGGGGCTTCATACCGACGTACGAGAGGCGTTCGTTATAAATTCAGCCCAAGACTCAATGAAGAGGCTTCGAAAGAGGATCGCGGCTCGGGAGCAAGCCGACTTGGTTCGTCAAACTCGGGTGGCACTGGCAGCCCCTCGATCCTATGCACTTGCCGGGAAGATTTAGCCGTCCCTCTCTGATTGGCTCGTGTGTTCAGCCCGATAGCGGCCAACCTCTGCATTTTCGTCGCCCTGACTTAGCCTGACCTGCTCGGTGGCGTGCAGCCCAGACATGGAAGGAAGAGCACAAGGCAAAGGTACATGTCGGGTGAGATTGAGGGCGTCATCTTGATACCCGCCCCGACCAAACAACAATAATTAGACCACACCTAAGAAAACTGTTCTTCGAAGCCTTGAATCTATGGCTCGGATGTTACGTGACGTTCATCATTGTACAAAAAGGTTTGGTCACCCAGTTTCCGAATTAATGATAGGGCAGCTGACCACTGGCGGCAGAATGGTCTTGACCGTCTTAGAGTGCTCCTAGAGCATCAAATCATGTGTCGCTTATGCGTTCCAGTTGACAGCCTGTAAAGAAATCTGCCACCGCAAAGTACAATGAAGGAGTTAGTCACTGCAAGTCCGTACTTGTAGATAATTAATCAAGTTTTTCACCAAGAAATGTCCAAGAAATAGAGGTCCATGTACGTCGGATATCTGGATACGCAGGTCCACCCAACTTCGTAGTACCGAAACTTAATGCTCGTGAAACTACGCTCGATTCAAGTCCTTGTGAGATGGTGCCCATATTCTACTCTTATCTTGTTCTGCAAGTCGTTCGTTGATATAATTAGTTGTAGACGTTTCTCGTTCGATACGATGGACTCACATCGAGAACGTGTGTCACTGGTCATGTCTTATCTTCTCCCTTCTTTTCCTCTATACTGAAAATAACAGCGGCTTCGTCGTTATCTCCGTCATTTTGCAATATCTGTCGTTCTCTCATGGCTTCGAGATCAATATCCTTACGGGGTGAAGGCGTGGACTCAGCAGATTTCACCCAAGTGTAATACCTAGACAGTCATGAGTCTCGAAACCAGGAGAAGTAAATGAAGGGATTACGAACATAGCTCCAAGAGTAATGATTGATATGGAGCTCATTCGGTTCCTACAGAAACAACTGAGCATGCGTCACGTCGACGAAGACGCTGACTTACACCGTCATGATATCCTCGTATATCACTACGCCCAGTACCGTCTGTAGCACAGATTTGCCAGCCTAAGAGTGACCGTCAGTAAGTGATTGCAGCGTGAGCCAAACTAACTCTGGTGAAGTGGCTTACACTCGAAAACATATGCGTGATGGGGCTTGTAACCTGGATGCTAAGAAGGCCTGCAACACACAGGAGGAAGCCAAAAACGCCGGTCATGAGGCTTCCCCACATGAAAACACGACCGTCCCATGTTGACTCATAGATGAGGCCTTGCAGGTTCGCAAGCTCTCCCGCAAAGACTACAAAGGGTGCGAGAAGGAGTGCAGTCCCAGCATTAGTCCAATATGCAAGCTGGATTGTGGAATTATGACAATGCGGTAGTGACGACTTGATGAGTACAGCATGGAAGGCGATGAAGAGAGACGAGAGAATGCCGTACACCAAGGAGATGATGGATGGAGCCGACGCTTTGGGTAAAGCAGAGGAAGGGGCAACGCCAACAAGGAACCCGAGTGTCACTAAAATGGCAGCGATTATTGTGCGAAGGGAAGGGCTGGTTCGCGTATTGAGGCATGAAACGATAATAGTTAGCGGGAGAACAAGACCACGAGCGATCTAGCATGGAGGGGAATTAATTATTGGGCGCTGTGGATGTATAGGGGTAGGATGTGTACCTGAAAAAATGATGCCTCCACATCTCGCAAACAAAGTGTGTTGAACACCAGACCGATAGCATTGACAGCTACAACGGCGAACAGCTTTTTGGCGGTGGCGAGCTCAAACTTTGGTATCTCGATGCGCGTGCTGACAAAAGCAGAGGCATGCAGCAATAATACGGCAATGAGCATCTGATTCAGAAGGAACAGAAGCGGAAGGCTGGGCGAATTATTCAAGACAGCTTTATTGCTGTAGCAAGGCGGAAACGCGTCATTAGCCTAGATATTATTTAGTAGGAGAACAATCATGGTCTTACACAAACACCATCTAAGGTGTGTTGTGAATTGAGAACACGCAAAGGTCATGATATCGGCACGTACAATGAGTGCAGCAGCCATGTAGAATAGGACCACTGCAGCGACTTTAGGAGTATTGGGATCGTAAAAGCGATTGAGTATCATCTTGCAAGGTAAGGAAGGGAGGAGGAAAGGACGAGCGGGATAGTAGCCAGAACAGACAATGGTTCGAAGCAGCCGCGGGGAACACGGACGAATGATTTATGTATAAGTTTGAGGTGACATCGCGGCTGTCACTGTCGGAGTTATTTGCGAATCCATAGCGGCAACTCGAGGCGAGCTGGACCGAATGACATCAATGTTATCCATTCGTTCAAGAATGGGCAGGTGAGTGAGGAACGGCTGCGAGGGGGAAGCGATCAGTTCGGATCTCGCCTGCCCTGGCATACCCGAGCTTCCGACTCAGGAGTACTCCGGGCACATTAAGTCTCCCCTAGGCAGATCTTCCACATACGGGAGGACACGGGCATGGGTGTCCTTGTCCGCTATTTAACGCATACGCCGAAGTCACCACAGTGGCGCAGCCAGCTAGGCACGAAAGGGCTATCTCTCCAGACCTAAGACCTCTCGAGTGCGATTGCAGCATAGCCGGATATGTTCTCCAAACGACCATTTGATAGTTGGGTAAGGCCCATCGATGACCTTCTGAAATTCCCTGATGACTTCCAGAAAGAGCGAGTGGCATTCATGCACTTGGCCTCTCATAGTTAGTTTATGTGGGCTTCGCCCATGTCCACAGCCCGCATTTACACCAGCACATTTTCCCATGGATGCGTTGATGCCCCACAGTGCTACTACATCAGGGAGTCGAGAACGACGCTGCCGCAATATGACTTTGAGGGGCAGGATCGCTCGACGGCAACCGCAGATTGCGAATGAACTTAACGCCGGAATGTATTTGGAACATGGGGTTAACCCGCCTTGAGGCAGATTGCTCTGTGGAAGTCAGACGCGTGGGGTCACTTGAGTTAAATTTGAAAAGCCTGTTGATCATGAAGCAGAGTTTCCTATGGATTGCTATACATATGCGGCTAAAGCAATGTCTCACAACGTAACGTGGAGTGACGTACTGCACAACGCTGGGACTTGAGCTATTTGCATCTCAATGGGGGGCAGGATTTTTCTGGATACTTCAGGAGCTGTACCAGAAAGCAAATGATAAGCGCCGTCGTAATCTCATAGGCAGGCAAATCCGATTTTGCTGTCGCCAGTGTGTGCTTCTGCCACTTTCAGGTCAATTTGAGCAAGGACGCCTAGTACCGTCCAACTTCCAAAAGCTATCAGTATCGTTCAAATCAGGGTTGCACTGACATATGTCTTCCGCTTCGAAAAACCGCCCATGTATGCCCGCAGCTATGCGAGCTCAGGCTTGCTTCTTCCTCGCAAGTGCCATAACCCTAGAAGCACGGGGGGCATTGTGCAATGAGAACATGGCCAGATCCGTTTAGTGACCACCTGCAGAGTCTGATAGGAATGAAGCCATCCATGCAAAAATATATATTTTACAAACTTACAAGTTAATGTGGTCAGGAAGCTACATGAGCTGATCCAAAGGAATATGCTTTCTAATCTTCACGAGGGAAGTCAACGCGTCGTTCAGAGGCGTTGGTATGCCAAGGTGTTGCCCTCGGTTCGATAAAAACCCATTTATGTAGTCTATCTCGGTGGGCAAATTCCGACGCACGTCGCTTAACATGGACGAAATGTTTGCACCTGTTGTGCGGGATACGCGGATGGTAGACTCCACCAGCGCACTGTGCCTTAGCCTAGGATCTAGAGACGGAGGAGATATATGCCCCGTGGAGACTTCCTGCTGTAAGCTGTCCGACATCCCTTCGTTCGCCTGCTGTCGCTCGGCAAGGAAGACAGCCTCAGCTTCCTTGCACAGGTTGTTAAGCATCTTGATGGACTCTGTATCACGAAAAAGGTTTCCATTCCGGCAGCCCATAAGAGCAGTGAGGGGGTTAATAGCAGCGTTTGCTACCAACTTCCGGCGGAGAATAACCTGTAGTTCTGACATGGGCACCCATTTGGGGCATAGGCTCGACAAAGAAGACAGTGCGGCGACGGTGTTCCGAAGGGTATGATAACGAGCCAAAGAAGGGTCATCAGAACGGGTGATGTCATCGAGAGATAGCAGCGGTTTGTCAAATTGCGGACCGGTATGCGACGATAATGACGCTTCGTAATCCCGGTTCCTTCTATTCGGCATGACGGCGAGCTGAAGGTCGCCGACGCCAGCATGAACAGAATGGAACGAGTTTTTCAGCCATGCACCATGGCTATTGGAGCACAGGATGAAGTGGGGTCGCGAGGTAGGGTTTTTGAAGACTTCTTCGACGAGTTCCTCGTATACACCCATACCGTTTTGCATGAGAACAACTGTGCTGCTGGCAGAGAGACGAGGTAATAGCTTGGCGATGGCTGCTCTGGTACTGTGAGCCTTGGTGGTTACAATGACAGAGTCAATGGGGTCTGAAGGATCGGTTTCTGAGCCAGGCCGCCGCTGTTTGTCTCATCGAGGGAGGGCATTGACACACCTTGGTCACTCTTGGCAGCATCCCCACCCTCAGCGACCTCTTGCGCAAAACCTTGTGCCTCTTTGACAATGCCCTGCGTTTCCACCTTCACCGTAGAAATATGATCGACGCGGGCTCGCTTCGCCTGACTGCGAGTGCGATGGAGCAGAACGACTGGATTTTCACGCGGAACGACGTTGCGGAGATGATGGGCTACCAAAGATCCAATGGCGCCGACTCCGAGGACATGAAAGCGCATCTTCCTTTCCTCTCCTCAGCTCCAACCGGCCGCCCGCTTCCACTTGTCTGAAGAAGCGCGACTGTGACATGAGACTGGGAGTAATGAAGAAGGGGTTGCAATCAAGGACCAACCTTTGAGAGTGTGGTGTAATTGCAATTTGTTTGCCTGTCAGCCCGAAAGAGCTACTGAGCTTCAGCGGTTGAGCGGTTGAGCGTCAATAACAGTGGCAGTCGGAAGTTGGAAGTTGGAAGCGGTGCCAGACGCTTGAACCTCGGGGTGAGCGGAATGCTGATTGCCTCATAAGGAATGTTGTAGTCTAAAATTAGCCGAACCTCTTCCAAACTGAAGATCGGGTGGCCGTCTTGACGGATGAAATGCTCAAGAGCCAACAGACAGAGAGCATCTGGCCATGGCATTCTGTCACGCGAGGCCTACATCGGCCATTTTTATCAGCTTGTCTCCCAGCTAGATCAGTGGACAGTTACCGGCCCGTGTGCCATCCAACCAGGATTGAGGATTTACGATTGATAGAAAAGGCACCCACTGGCCTCTCCTCCATATCTCAGACTCACCCGCTCTCTTAGATACCACTCAGTCCACCAAAAACTAACACATACTCGACATGGCTACCGTCGTACTGAAACGTACCAGTCAGAAGGTCAGTTCCTCAGCTACGTACCCCCTAGCTTTGCTAACATAGTACGATCAGATGCCTCTTGTCGGGTATGTTCCACTACTAGGCGCTTTGCATTCACGTGAGGATCTCACATGCATTTAATTTCAAGCTTCGGTCTCTGGAAGGTCAGTGCATTTTCTATGCAAAGACTGTATCTGGGCCAACTCGATAACCATCAATAGGTCACCAGATCCACCTGCGCCGACGTGAGTCGTCTCCAAGATTGAAGACCGACCCATCCATCTAAGTCGTCGCAGACCGTGTACAATGCTATCAAATCAGGTTATCGTCTCTTCGATGGTGCCGGTGACTATGGCAATGAGAAGGAGGCCGGAGATGGTGTGCGCCGCGCGATCCAGGACGGTCTCGTGAAACGAGAAGAGCTTTGTAAGATTGATCAACTTCAGTGGACTATCTTTTGACCATGATCATTCGTAGTCATCACTTCCAAGGTAATGTCCTACGTTCGCTAGAAGTAAAGGCTGAGCTGCCCCTAACCGCTCTGCAGTTATGGAATACCTTCCATGCGAAGGAGCATGTAAGTCATCGGAGGAGTGGTCTGTGACTTTTCCTGATTTCCTGGCAAATAGGTTGGCGCGTTGGCAAAGTTTCAGCTTGGACTCTGGGGTATTGACTACTTTGACCTGTTCTTGGTCCATTTCCCCATCGCTCTGAAATACGTTGACCCGAGCCATCGCTACCCTCCCGAGTGGTTCGGCGACGACGGCAAGGTCTACCTCCGTAAGCATACAATAAGTCTCAGTTGAGATCGAGGTTGGCTGACATTTGCAAAGAAAACACACCCATGTCCGAAACTTGGGCGGCCATGGAGGGTCTCGTTGATGCCGGCCTCGCCAAGAACATCGGTTTAAGGTACCGGTTTTGATTTCTTTGTTGCCAGTAACGCTCACTAACAATGTTGGTAGTAACTGCCAGGGATCTATCCTTTTGGATGTGCTGCGCTACGCCAAATACGAGCCGCAGGTGTTGCAGGTTGAGCTGCACCCGTATCTGACCCAGGAGGCTCTTATCAAGCTCTGCAAACACTTCGGAATTGCAGTGACGGCATACTCCTCGTTCGGACCTCAAAGTTACGTCGAGCTTGGTATCGACAAAGGGACACCGAGTTTGCTCGAACACAACGTTATAGCCTCAATTTCTGCCACCCACAAGAAGAGTGAGCTCTGATAATACTCAACGGAACTTTCACTCACGACCATCTCTTGATGACAGCTCCGGCGCAGGTGTTGCTACGTTGGGCGACGCAGCAAGGCATCGCCGTCATTCCCAAGAGCAACAACCAAGACCGGCTGGTTGCTAACCTAGACTGTAATAGCTTCGATCTGTCTGACTCAGAGATCAAGAACCTGAGTGCCCTAAACATCAACCTCCGAGTACGCGCGTTTCGTGCCGCTCATTGTTACATGGTACTAACTCATACGTTCCGCAGCTGAATGACCCGGGTGACATTGACGTCCAAATGTCCGTCTTTGCTTGAAATGATCATGTATACTTGTTGCCTTCATTATTATCAGTGTACGACTACTAGCCCGAGTACCAGCCGTGTAAATATGTATGCTGAGGTTGCCAACAACACATCGTTTATCGGTGATGTTAGCTTGCCCAAAGAAGATACCTGGGCCCGCATGTTGCTTTGCGTTCAAATACCTGTGATATGGTACCTGGTAAGATCTAGAAGTATCTCGGCGAGGCCGATGTTGTCCATGTCAACAGTTGTCAGTTGGTGGCAAAAAATGACCGCGGCGCAGATTCGCGCAGTCCGCGCAGTTTAGCGGAGTTTGAAATGTGTAGCGATAATAGGGCCAATGACAGGCCTAAGTAGGATAGGACTCGCATTCCCCCTGACTCTTACCGACGACAACAATGTCTCCATCCACCGCAGTGTTCAAACTCACAAGGCCAGGTAGTCTCACTCGCCGCCTCAACTTCGCTACTCAGCCCTCGTGGTCTGTTCTCTCAGTCAGAATCAGCACTCTCTTCGACATACCCTTTGCCGATGTCGGTGTCTCGTATATTGACCCCGACGGAGATGAAGTCACACTCAGTTCCGAGGAAGAGCTGCAGGAGTTTTATAGTACGTTGAACCAGGGAGACAAGGAGCCCATCAAGTTCTTCGTTCAAGATCTCAGCGCTCTCAGGTCCAATCCCTCACATTCTAGAGCGCCTTCTGTCACCCCACAGCGTAACACCTTTGGCGGCAATGAAACGCTCCCAATGATGTTCGAGGTCGATGACGAATGGCAGCGTCTTCCGGAAACCACTGGCAGCCCTTTCTGGCCTCAGCGCGACCGGAATAGCCCCCATGCTTTTGTTGAGGTGCTAGGCAGTGAAATTGACACGAAATCTCAAGTCGACGACCGTGACCTCCGTGGAGAGCCCTTTGTAGATCACCATTCCAGTACTTCCACTGCGGAGGAGGATTCAAAGGGGAAGCAACGTGCTTCTTTGCGACCGAGTGTTCTAGACGACGTCGAATCTACCAACTCCCTGCTGGAGAGTCGCACTCCTGCCAAGCCACCCATCCATGTTTTTGACATGAGTGACACGGAAGACCTCTATCAGGACGCTCCCACCGGCCAACAGATCACCGTCGAGCTTCCGGAAGCTCTCAATACGACTGACTCTCTCCATTTCGATATCACAGACAAGGCTGAAAGCGTCAACACCTCCCCGGCTCAGGACGCAGACCCCCCTGTTCCTACCATCGACGCATCCCAAACTCCCTCGGCGCCTTCCCTTTTCAGTGACCTTGAGGCATTCCTGACTAGCGCATCTTCCGTTCTATCCTCCCACCCTGAGCTTTCGGAGGGATTCCGAAACATCCTCACAAATGCATCTAACGGGACATACTGGTCGAACCATCGCGAGGCACTTTACCGTGCGGGCGAGCACATTCAAAGAACCGCCGCAGCTGAAACTGGAAGGACCGTCGAAGAACTTCGCAGGGCAACAGAGCAACAAGCAGGAGCCAGGGTAGCGGAGGCTCTTGATAAGATATTTCGCTCGTTTGGCGAACGAACAACCGGAACGCGGGGGCCGCCTGAAGAGGCCACATCGTCAGGTCGTCCCTTGGCGGAAACTCCCGCTCCTGCTCCTGCTGCAGAGGAGTCCATGCATCGGATGAATGCATCCGGCATACCTCCCTCGTACGGGCCCGGAGTCCCACCTCCCTTCGCTGCACCATTCACCGCGCCGCCGCCACCTCCGCCTACATTTATCCCAGGACAGGGTCTGCCGCCTGGTGTACCCCCGATGGGACCTTTCCATTGGAGCAGAGGTGGTCCTCCCCATCCTCCTCCCATCCCTCCGAGTACGTGTTTATCATCTTGTCACCGCATTTCGTCTAAACCTTATTATAGTTCCCCCTTTTGCTCGCCCATTCGAAGACCTTAGTTCTGTACCGGAGGGTTTCCGTCGAAGGGCAGCGAACATTATGAACCGCTACTCATGGGCGGGCCCGATGGAATGGGTTCCGCCGCGTCCTCCCGCCCCTCCGGCACCCGGAGTGGCTACGGCGGGGTCAATAGCTGTTCCTGCTGCTCCTGGTGTACCTTCCGATAGCGAACACGCCCCAGTCATGGATCAGGCAAGAGCCGATGTTGAGGCTGCGAAGGCAGAGTATAAAGCGAAGAAAAATGCGTATCGTCAAATGAAAGCTGAGAAACGGAAGAACCCAGATTCGAAACTTGAGGAGTACCCTCAATCGAGGTAAGCGTTGCATCTTGCCCTTTTAGATAATCAGCTCATCACTTCAGGGAGGAAATTAGTGTCGAAACGAAGGTCGGGAGTGCGAACACAGGTCGTACCACGACACCTCAGGCAATGTCAGCTACAACGCCGACCGTCGTAACTACCCCGGTCGGTCATACGCCTGCCACGCCTTCAAGGAACTTGCCTTCGCCTGCAGTCATGGTCAGTAGCGCGAGGGGCGTTTGGCCCGGATATGAAATGATCAGCGTACCGCGCCGCAACCATACGATAGGACATGCGAGTGCTCGGAGTGCTCGGTCTTTTGAGTCGCCCGAAGCTCGGTCCATGAATAGAATCACCAGAAAGCTCGCCGATGTATGACCTTCCCCATTTTATCTAATTAGCATGTTCTGAACATTACTACAGATGGGTTTCACCGAGAGCGCCCACCCCGACCTGAAGGCTAGGGTGAAGAAGCACATGCCAGCGGAAGGGGCTCCCGCTAAGGATGCCGAGGACGACATCGTCACCAATCTCATCGAAGAACTTCTCGGCGCATCTCCGAACCCGAGAGCAAGCACATCCACGTTGCCACGAGCCAGCACCCTGGGTAACGAATCGCTTCCTGGTGCCTGGAACTAAGAAAAGTGGCTGTTGGGAGAGTGGCTTTGATGATTACGGTTTGTTTCCTGAGTTATGATACTGTATACTTTTGTCTGTACTTCTAAAGAACGCTTTGTTGCTGTTGTATGACAGGTCTTGCTTTGTGCGCGGAGAAATATGACAAACGTCAAAGCCGGTGACCGCTACCAGCAAAATGCGCTACTTTTGCCGGCGCCTTCAATACGTATGATGCGAGACGTTTGTCTACGTGCACCGCCACTTGATCGAACTTGTCAAGAAAGGAAACACCCCTAGACATGTTGAGAGACAAAGCAGAAGCAGCGCGATATGAGTTACAGTGTCCAATATCTGTTTAGCATCAAAGTGGTCCCCTTTGAGAGCGAACCTAGACGTTTATACTGCTATAGGTCTCTCCTGATCCATCCCCACGCACTTCCTACCTCTGCCGCCTAATGATGCGAAGATAATTTGGAGTGTAAGTCTTACCTAGTGACTGGCGTCGCACCAAAATTTGCAGACATCCGACTCGCTCAAGCATTCCTTTGTTTCCGGGTCAGGCGAGGGTACCTCGTCGACTTTGAGGATTTAACCCATAGAGCAGAAAGCAAGCGAAACAAGGCAGATCCAGATGCCTCTCTCCCTGAGACGTGTCCACTTAGAGCGTCCGACGGCGGGGCACTCCCGTCACATCATGCAGCAACGAGTCATCTTTTCCTCCTGGTTCCCTTGTTCTCAACCCACCGACGCTGATCGCCTGTGCTCTCTACGGGACTACGAGGTCAATGCAAGGCTCAAAAGCAGATGATACCTCGCTTTGAGCCGATCGCCTCCTGTTTTCGTATAAGCGTCAAGTACTGGCCGCGTCTGCAGCCTCTTTTAACACTGTCTTTCTCTGGTTGATTTTCTACTCCTTTGAGGATTCTGTGCTGTGTTTATCAGTGTCTGTTATCCGCCGTGGTCAAGGTGCTCAAGCGACTGGTGGCTGCCGTTCTCACACGCCGACAAATAAAGAACTGCAGCGCCCACAAGGACAAACAAGCACGCTTTGGCAGTGGGGTTTCAACCGCCTGTGCAAATATTGATTGTCAATGCTACTGGAAAACAACGTGTTCTATTATACCAGTTAAGCCACCTATCTTCCGTTTTTTTCCAGCCGCTGCCTCATCGGTTTCCGCCCTCTTCCTCCGCCTCCAAACGACGTTGTGCCTTCCACAGTTCCACCGCGAAGTGCTTACGGTCCCGTCGCGCTATTAGTTGCATCAGGTGTGAATGCCACTTGTGCCTGCATCCAACCCTCGCTTCGACTCACCCTTTTGTATCATATTCGCGTTCTTCTAGCATGGACCTTGCCATCTCCTGGCTTATGACACAGCGACCTATCGAAAAAAGCATCCAAGCTACATATCAACCAGCATCGCTGCAATCCTTCTCCGACACTTCCGAGCTTCTTGCCCGTCTCATTGGCGAATCTCCACAGCTCCGCCAGCTCTACTACCAGCGTCTATGCCGAATCAACGAACTCCCCATCGAAATTCTTTCCAACATATTCAAGTTTGCGTTTAGCTCACTTGAACATCCCCACGAAACTGTGGTCAGTCGCCTTGCGCTCACCTGGGTATGCAGGAGGTGGAGACATGTTATGCTCGAGGACATGGCAGTCTGGTCTTCGATATGGATCCGCGACGCACCCCCTCACGAGCGTTCTCTGGCGTGGCTCGACAGAGCCGGTACTGCGCCACTCGATATTCGCATCGATTGGAAAGTAAGAGGGGACGATGAACTTGTTACGCACAGGATAGAGGCTTTATTGGACCAGCTGTTCATCAAGCTTTCGCAAATCCGGACCCTCATCATTATCCTTGACAATTGGCCTTCAGCATTGACTACCCTCCAGAAGCTAGACGTGGCAGGCAAATCGGGTCAAAAGATCACGTTGGAACGATTTGAGCTGCACCGGTCAGGAAATCCGTATGTCTGGATCGATACCCAGAGTCAAGCTTGGACTCCGAACATGCTTCTCGGCGGTCAAACCTCCGCGCTTACTTACTTTTGTATGAATGGGATACCCATCGACTGGAACCGAACGCCAATTTATAATCTCACCACTCTTGATCTCCGCCGGCTTGCCATGGAGTCACTACCTTCTCTCAAGCGATTCAGGCAGATTTTACTGGATTGCCCTCGCCTTTACAAGCTGAGTCTCGATGGTGCAGGACCTGCTCTAGAGGTCAATGCACCTCGCTTCGATCCCATTGTGCTTCCTCACCTTGAAGTCCTGGTACTTGGTAACTTCAGCCTATACTTCGCTTCCTATGTCGTACCACAATTCCTCGCTCCCAACGTTCGCGACCTGACGCTCATGAATCTTTCGGGAGAGAATTACTCACCCCTCTTTGACATGATGGTGTCGAGGTTCCCCAAGACCCGAGTATTGACGTTATATGGAGTTGACATTGGCCGTGGGATATCTCCGCAACGTACCCTAGTTCGCTTCCTGGCTTCTATGCCCCAGGTTGGTTACTTGAGGATTGCCAACTTAGATCCAAACTTTCTCGACATACTGTCCGACGATCCTTCCGAGATCATGAACCCTGCAGAGTTATCTAGCCTTTTCCCTGGAGGAAACTGTATTTTATACCCAAATCTGTGCGTTCTGGAGTTTCAAGTCATGGCGATACCGGATATCATACAGTTCGTGAGGATGAGGCGGGAGATGAAAGTGCCAATCGACAAGATCTACGTGAGCCCTATATGGTGCAGCAATATCACTGCAGAGGAGTGTGCAGTCCTTTCTTCGGAAGCACAGGTATCCGTAGCGCCTCTAGGATCGAGGACTTTGGAAGAGGAGCTTCTAATGGGTGACGATTAACGGAGAGATCTTCATGTTAGCTGGATATACGTGATTTAGCTGTGTACTTATCTCGGATTATTTTTATGATATATTGTCGATAATAATATGGGTTGATGCACATTTACACTTGTGGAACCCAGCTGTAAGGAGCGATGGTGCGCGAGTACAATATTGTGAAGATGGATCAGACAGCCACGAGAATATTAGCACCGCCACCTGGTAAGTCGCGCTTACACGTGACCCATGTTTTGGCGTTGTTTGCGCGTCGCGACGTGTTGGAACTAGTTCCAGAGCTAGCCCAGGATCGGTGCTACACTCGACTTCGACCACTCAGGGCAGACAGCAGATGCTACTGAGCACATAAACGCAATACTCGACGAGGCAGGCTTACGCATAGATTAATTTATTTTTCTAAAGCACCATCTTGTCCACAATATGGCCCTTTCTCTACCCTCGCCTCCCTTCCCTGCACTATCTTCCTCCCCCGACATGCACCAGTCATCCATGGCCGATGCCTACGTACCTTATATCAGGAGACGGGTCTCTCCAGCTCAGCTTAATGCACTGCAGCACCTTTTCGAGATTAAAAGTCATCCAACTCGGCAGGAACGTAACATGCTCGCTAGCGAGATTGGCATGTACGTGACGCGTCCGTTCTTCATTTCCTATTCCTGCTTTATTGATAAATTTTGCTCAGGGATATCAAAGCTGTGACCACCTGGTTTCAGAACAGGCGCTCGGCGGTCAAGAGGCGCTCCCATGCTTGGAAGGAGAACGTCCCATTCACCGATGCACGCTCTCAGAAACATGCCCACCGGTTTGACTCGAAAGCTTCCCGCTCAAGTCGTATACGCTCGTCAGCCTCTCTTGATCAAGTGGCTGCCCTCTCGGAACGTCCCCAGCCCCCTTCCATAGCACCCTCTGGGACGATTGCTTCACCAGTAACACCAAAGAAACGGCGCGTGGGCCCTGCTGCCGATAAGCAGCTCTGGGAATATATGCAGTCGTCTCCGTCTGGCCCACAGTTATCCCCGAGCGTTGAAGAAGCACGCATGTCTATACTATTGTCACGATCAAAGACACGGAGGTCTCTGGAGTGGGCATGTTTCAAAGCGAGAAGGGGCAGCAAGGCAAACAGCGAGGACCCGGACGAAGACGACGAAACTGCCTCGCTCCCTTCGTTAACTCATCATGACACTGACCGGGAAGATGCCGAATCAGACGACGAACTTCTCACTCCCGAGACGAGCATCAACCTTTCTCTTGCCGGGGACTTTCAACCAATGGATTCCGAGCTATCCATGATTCCTAACAAAAAGGCCACCCTTGTCGATCGCCAATCCGAGGACATTGAGGCGGCCATGGTCCTCTTGGGCTTTATAGGTCGCCATTGAACACTAATGAAACAAGGATAATGCTGCATCAACTTCAATAACTCGGCACTTTTATTTTAACTCATGGTAAATATTGCCGTGTCGTTTGTGGATTTAGGATTACACTGGACTCGGCCTTTCCCAAACACACCTCACGACTACTTTTTATTCATCTGTACTGCCATGTTGCTTTTAGCATCCAGGATACTTATACCCATGCTGTAAAAACGCTGTTCTTAACATGCTGCAAAGATTAGATTATGATTATGCATATGAATGCTCAGTTGCTTTCTGGCTCACGTGGGTTAGTCGCGTCGGAATCCATTCCGAGTACCACCTGTGCTTGGGGCAGCAAGTTGGCATTAACATCTCCCTCCACTACGTACATCCTATACTGCGCTCATTTCTAGCACATCTCTATCAACATGGGATCTGAGGCCCGTCGCACACGGTCTAGGCGGAACGCTTTGAAAGGCAAACCAAAGCCCTCTGCATCTGTCCCTCAATGCAACAGGAATTCCAAAGAGAACGACAGCAAAACCTCTACAAGTAGACAATCACGACACAGAATGACTTCGAGGCAGCTTTCTCGTCTGGAAGCGGTCTTTGACGAGGGCAGTCACCCCGCGAAAGAGGAGAAGACACATTTAGCCGACGAGCTTCAGCTGTAGGACATCTAACAGTCATACGATGACATCACATTGAAGCGCGGACAGGTCGTTCAAGACCATTAACATCTGGTTTCAGAATAAGCGACAGACGGCAAAGAAAGGGCTGAAAACAGATGGCTCCCTGCGCATCGAATCTGCGAAAGGACCTCATGAAAGAACGCGAGCGGCTTTGACCACCGACCGAGCAAATATAGCTGCAGAAAAGTCGACCTTGAGTTCGGTATCTTCACCCTCTGCCAATGCTACTCTGGGCAGTACGCATATGCATGGTTTGGAAACAGGAAAGATTGGTCCCGATAACGTCAGCTGCGACAAAGTAGAGACGCCATCTCGCTCCCAGTCGACATCTACCTCACACCAACTAGATAGCTCGATATCCACAGAAAGTCTATCATGCCTCGCACGACTTGTCAGCCACATGTCCTCTTCATCGTCCTCGGTCACAAGCGGCGCTCAGTCTTTGGCCTCAGCTGCAGATTCTGTAGGCAGGGAAAAAAAGACAGACCTTGCGAAGCAAGCACGAACTTTGGAGTGGGCATGCGAGAGACAAAGCAAAAGAAGGAGGACAAGCCAAGAACTTCTCGGGGCAGACAGCATGACTGTCCATCAGGAACCAGAGGATACAACTCGTGGCTGCCCGTGTCGTAGACTGAATCAAGACGTCGGACCAGCGATGGCTCTCTTGGCGCTATCAGCCGGAAGGCAGAGGGATCTGAGCTATTTAGAGGAAGAATGGCGTTCGGCGTCGCTGTTGCTTTGCTTAAAGCATTCTATGCACACAAGGTCCCAGTAGAGAAGTCGTAGGCTCGCCTAACATCCAATGAGAATGGCTCGTTGCAGCATACGTGAGTAAGAGACGGCAATATGCGTTATGCTACAATGCAGCGAACATGATGAATGCAGGGAACAAGTGAGGTGCTAGTGATGCAACAGCGATAGATAATATACCTCATTCCAAGTTACAGCAACAAGAGCAGAGGTTTCCAGTTATCTCCTATTTTCATGCTTTATTCCTGCTCCGCTTTTTGCCAACTTGCGTAGGCACATCAGGGGACTGGAATGTATCGGGCGGGATGACTTGGGACATAGGCGTCGCTCGATTTTGCGATCTAAGCGATCTACTAGCCGGTGGCGTGGACCGTTCAGAGGGCATAGCATTCTTTGCGAGGAGTGGATATCCTGATGAGCCTGAGGGTTGAGTTGTCATTCAGCCAACATTGTGTACCAGCAACAGACCCTACGTACCGGTCATTTTCTCGAAGAAATCGCCGAAAAGCTGTAGTTCCTTCTCAGCCTCGTCAAGTCCCAGAGTATTGTTTGTGACATCTTCTACATCCTGGTCGATATCCATTCCATCTTCGGCAGCAGTCTCTGATACGCCGTCGAGTTGTTGATCTTGATCGTTTGTCCGAAGTCGCAGGAAACCACTGATCAGAGAGTCGTACAAAGTCTCCATTGGTGGCATAAGGAAAGCAGGTGTATCGAGGATACGACTAGTGTCTTGTTGTTTCCATGGTAAAGCAGTATTGACGTTTGATTGAGAAACATTCGAAGGCGATTTGACGTCTACAAAGGCTGAGATGCCGAACATCTCTTCAAACAATGTCCTTTTTTGTTCGGTCAAGTTGCGCGGGAGGGCTTTGGAAACGTCATCTTCATCTTCAGCATTGGTAAGATTGTTGCCTAATAGAACGACGCTGTAGCTTTGAGTGATGCCGACAAGAGAGAACGATGGTTGTCTTGACTTTCTTGGGTTAGTGTGCCACGCTACTGACCGCAGTCCGAAAGGAAAAGTATGGGATATGGTAGGTCGACTGGATTTGACACCGAACAGTTTTAGGTCCGTCGTGAAGCGCACACCAAGCCGACTCGTGTGGAATATGGCAAACAAGTCATGGTGGGGATGTGAAACAACTTTGTAAATGGTGCCATCATTGCGGTAATGCCACCTCACTGCAAGATGTCAAAACAACGTCTTGGTGGAGGCATACATAACTCACTTGACTGTGTTACCATATCCCACAAAATCAGGTCACTCCCACCCTGCACTACCAAATATCGACCACTGGCGCCAACAAAGTGTGCCGAAGTCACATGCTTGCAGTTGGAGCATATGATAGTATACCTGAGAGAGTTTGTGACAGGGTTGTACACGGCCACATACGGGTCCAAAGCAATTGCTAGAAGACTTCCGTCTGGCGACCACGATATGTGCCTTGGTATCTCAGACCGGAAGCCGAATTGCGATCTACCCGTCCACGAAGCTATACGCAGGTGAGCGCAGCTGGCTGACGGAAACCACGACATCACTCACCATTTTGTATTTCTCTGTCAATACGCAACCTCCAGCTTTTGACGCACCCATCTTCACCAGTTGTAACTAACTGAAGTAGATCTACGTTGTCCATCCCTACCGGATTGAAGGACATGGAAGTTATCCTATGTTGTCCGTGCGGTTTGTTGACTCTGGTATTCAATATCCAGAATGCTATCCGCTTATCCCATCGCCAAAATTTAAGGTAACTTTCACCATGAATGTCTTCGTCATCTAATCTACGATCAAGAGTTGCCATCCAATGACCGCAGAAGGATAATGCTATGCGTTCTACGCGTGATGGTTGCAGGGCCTTCTCGTCTCGGCGGGAAACTCGATTCGACGGCGACACCTCGAGTTCGGATGTCACCATAGAGGAGTCGATAGAATATGTTTGGAGAGACGAGGGGTGCGAAGACGGAAGAATTAACGTCGAGGAATTGACATGAACTGCCAGTGGCGTAGGTATGTCCCATCTACTCGGGACGTCTGGATCTGCCATACTATAGTCAGAGTCAGCATCGAACCCGTGAGAACCAACGTACCAATCTTTATTCGAGAGAAAACACGCGCAAGTTTTAGAGTTGTCGAATTGACGAAGGCATAACTTGCGTCCGCCAAACCAAGCAAATATTCTTCCTCTGAGGAAGTATTGCGGGATACGACGATGCTCTTGATGGGCGATCCTACTCGAGGAACAAACTCCTTTTTCTGAGTGTGCAGTTGCCAAATGACCAAGACCGACTCTTCGCCACCACTCAATAGATAAGCACCATTCGATGTGAATGCGATTGATGACACGGCATGTGCGTGCCAGTGAAATGTCGAAGTCTGCGCTCTCTTCTCAACACCAGTAACTTTGGGCATATCCTCATTAAGGCAGTACCATAGTCGGATGACACCTCGCGCGTCACCTGTCGCAAAGTAGTCCTGCGATGGATGCACGGCCAGGCAGGTCAGCGGGTCTGGCGAAACATACTTCGTGAAGCCGGATTTGAGAGCCGAAGTCTTGGCAACGTATGCCTTATGCCCCGCGACAGCAACTAGCCACTGGCCGCTGGCAGAAATCTCAATTCCGGACGTGGGTTTTGTCTTGCCTACAGGAACCACCTGGGAAGACTTGAAGTTCTTCACTCCGGATGACGAGTCTTTCGGCTTTAGTGAAACACGGAGAACCACGCAACTCTCGTCCTGGTTCTGGCTGCCCTCGCCTGGCTTTTTTGGGACTTGTGGCAAATTCAATACGAATGAATCAACCAATAAATGAACAGCTCACCATCATTCCTCGCCTTTTTGGGCTTCGCGGCTGAAACAAATACGTGACCTTTGATAGTGGAGTGAGCGCAGAGGTTGTAAATGGGCTGGTCGAGAGTGAGCGAGTATAGAAGCTTCCCCTCCAAGTAGTCCCAGATCTTAAGAGTGCCATCGAGCGATCCCGTTATGAGCTGAAAAGGGTTCTGTGTGTTGATGATAGCACAAGTGACCACGTCCGTATGGCCGCCGTGGTGTGTACCAGGAAGGGTTGATGCAACTTTGCCCGAAGCAGAGGAGTGGATTTTGACATTGTTACCAGATATCGAGAAAAAGTGGCTGATGGCGACGGGACATATCAGTCTTACAGGTCAGCAGCGGTGATGCGGTGATGACACGCACCTGCCGTCCCTGGTGAACAGAGGTCGATTCGCGTTCGTGCTCGAGTCCGTCAGAGATCTCCAAGTCCACGGCTGCCCACCATCTACTAGAATCTCCTGACTCCGGGAGGTGGGGTTGATCGGGTGAGGTGTAGGCGGTGGCGGTCCGTCTTTCCCTTTGACCTTAGTTTTTGGCTTAGCCTGAGGCTTTTTGTTCTTTCTGGCGTTCCTCGGCTGGGCATAGTCATCGGAGTCAGCGGGGCTGAGTGGAAGTGGAATATCCTTTGGCTGCTTGACGAGGAGAGGAGCGCGATTGAGAGCCTTGAGCGCGGCCATGAGTGTTGGCCTCTCCGGCTTGGTCCAATCAACACCCCGTACTTAAAAAATTGGACGTCAGCTAACGTCGGCAAATGCCGTGCTGTGATTGCGTTAAGCGCCCATCACTTTCTACTCAGTAGACGCCGGATACATGCATCTCGGAACAACTCAAACAGAGCCACGTTTGTTACTCCCCAACCCAATAGTTCTGTGGAAATATGCACATGTGGAACACTCAAAATTGAAGCCCTATATAAAATAATGATACAGAAACCCTAGATGCACTAATCACGAACAAATACTAAGCTACAATGAAAACGGCCCAAGCAGGTATAAGTGGCCACTTTCTCGGTCCACGGGTATATGGCCATCAGCAGGCTTTGAATCCTACAAAGATCCTAACCGAGCGGCAGGGGGTCTGGAAATCTTCCTCTGTCGCCGACTTGCGAGCTTCAATGATCGCCTTGTACAATCTTTCCTCTTCGATGAGTTCTGCCCGTGACAGAGGCTCTCTCGGAGGAACCTCCCAGCCAAGAGCCGTCAAGGAGCACCACAGCGATACTCGCGAATGCATATCTCTGTCAAGTCGAAAATCAGACTTGTGAAGAACGCCGTTGTAGGACACCTACTTTTCATATCTGTCGACCATGATGTCGAACTTATGTCGGTTTTCCTCCGCCGCAGAAAGCTCCGGATCGCCATCCCAGCCGAGTTTCATCAGTTCTGTTGGCCTGTTCTCAATCCGACTGTCCAATTCTTCCCACATGGCCTCTGTGCATGCAAGCACACTCTTATAAGACCAGTAAAGTTGCATGGCGAGGGCACGTTCACTGAGATTGTCGATCTGGTCAAGCCTTATCAAAGAATGTGATGGCGCGACTCCCGTGAGGGTGCTTTCCGCCACGGAGTTGTCCACGATATACAGAGGTTTTCTGGAGTTCGGGGACGCATCGTTCCCAGATGTTACTGTTGAAGATGCCGACGATGAAAACGACCTATCATAACTCGTTCCTGGTTGAGTGAGGGTCATTTCAGACATGACACTGGTACTGAAGAGTGTACTATCTCCCGTAGATGCAGAGTTTGATGTTGCTTCGGAGCTGGTTGAAGAAAACGAGACTGAGAATGGACGCGTCGTTAGTGGAGACTTCGAGCGGGGATTCTCAGAAGGTTCGGAATCGTTGATTAGAACCGCGCTAGGGGGCAGTGGCTGAGGGAGCGGTTGCAACGGAGGAAGCGGAGGCATGCGAAAGTGCAACACAGGAGCTGCAACAACTTGACGGAAGTTCGAAGTGAAGTGTATTGGAACGATGGCTAAAAACACAAGTCAATGATAGGGTGATTGCCATACGGATCAAGTGAAGCATACCTGTTGGTCGTAGATTTATGAATCGACTTTCAAATACTGAATAATATAAGCTTTCCAGCAACGCATGGTCATGTGGTTCTTCTGGCGAAGAAGGACGGGGGGAGGAAGGATGGCTGGGATTCGTTGGATGATGTATTGATTCAGAGCGTTTACTGCGAATCCGTAGTGGACTGGTAAACCATCTGGGTAATGTGGGGAATATTATGTCTGGTAAACATGAACACAAGGACCTCCCAAAACAGAACAAGCACAAACCGTGCTCAAGGACCTCGACGGAACCGCCTGGTCGTAGTACGCGATTAATTTCCTGGTTAAGGTCGTGCAGGTAAGAACAATGACGCATAGAAGAATTTGATGCTTACATCAAATATCATTCCCCACTATGATCAAATCATGAGCGAGACTGAACAGGAAGTACGAGGGACTAAGCACCTTGTTCTCTGGAACCCCTCGGCCAATGCTTTGTAAATGAACGTGGTCAAACTCGTCATCATCAAACGGGAGTTTATTGGTGAGGCTTAATAATGTCGTCTGTCAGTAGCCCCCAGGGTGGCCAGAAGATGTACCAACAAATTTCCATGAACCCATTCTATTCGTTTGGCAATGTCAGAGTCCAAAATACTTGTGGGTAATTGAACGTCAACTAAATCAAATCCCACCTGCAACATATCAGTAATAGTGGTCTTGAAGCAGTGATAGAATAGCACGCACGAAATAACACTCCGGCCACTCCTTCGCAGCTTCTATTACCCATGTTCCGCTCTGTGAAACGGGGTTGCGAATCAGCGCCACGTCAACCTACGAGGATTTTAAGTCGTCAATACCCCGCAGCCAAGATCAAGCGAGCGCTCTGGATATTCTCCTCTTTCTTTGAAATCGACGACTGAAGCGGAGTGCATTGATTGCTGAACGAATATTTGATCCATGCTCTCTCTAATGGTAAGACGTCAGCTACCGCTACGCGATGCAGCCATGTTATCAGGATCAAAGTAGGACTGGCCTCCACTTACAGCTCAAGAACATCCCTATCATAGCTAAGCGGGTACGGCACTTTCTCTGGGTCAAAAGCATGCAAACGGTGACCATTCTTGAAGGCAAAGTTCTTGTTACGAGGGACGCGTTTGCTTGTGGAGGGCTCAAACGTGTTCTGCGTCGACGCGGTACTCGGTCGTGGAGGGGCCATGTAAAAGGGAGCGGACGCTGCCAGGAGGAGATTGCTGCTCATTGCAACAGCTTGGCGAGACGTAACTTATGATGAATAGGCTGGGAAGCGTATATGGGAGGAAGGCTACCACCGTTCGTGCGCACGTGGGAATGCCGAGGTTCTCGCAACACTAGTAGTAGTACTCGTTTCGTATCTTCGTGATAGCCCGGTTATTAACCAGTCCCTACCAGTCCATTGACGTCGAACAGCCTCTTTCCGCTGCCCATAACTATTCTATATGCTGGACATGTCTGCGCAGTGTATCCAAATCAAGCAGTGCTCAACGCTGACGCTGTGTGAGCTTAGCACAACTTATGCCACGAACAAACCCGCAATGCTCCGTTGTCAACAGTCCGACCATCGGCACCGCCGATTGTTCACTCCGGCCAAGATAGGTGCCAGGCCGAAGCAAGTGGCGAAGGCCTTGCCTTCGCGCTCGAGAATTGAAGGGTTGGAAAATCAGACACCGGGGTCCAGGTAGGTGATTAAAGGCAGTATAGTATATTTGAGTATATTCGAGCATTGCAATAACGTTAACCTATACGAGTACATCATGTCCACAAACCCGACGCAACAAATTACCTCTCATGTAGCAACACTCTAATATCAGTTATAGCCGTAGCCTTTACGGAACATGGGTATCATCAGAGTCTTCGACTTCAGCAGCCTAGCAAACCAATCTCCGAGAGTGATGCCACCGAAAAATGAGAAGTAGGCCATCCCTCCGTTCTATAGTTTATGTTGTCAGCGTCTGAACAAGTTTGCCGACATCCAGTCACTTACCCGTCCATTCGTTACGAGTATCAGCTCTGGGCTGCCTTTGTACGATTTCAAGGCAGACGTAGAACCACCCAAAAGGCTCAGCACATTGGCAGCCACGATAGCCGCATGCGAGCCGGTTTTCGCCGCTTGCTTCTGCTCCTTCCATTCAATGATATCGCCAGCGGCAAAAACATTATCGTGGCCAGACAACTGGAGGGTAGGTTTGACTTTGACGTATCCTTGGTTATTCAAGATGTCTCCACCAAGAGATGCGATGAAATCCGTGTTCGGCCTAGGACCGCGAGCAAACAACTGCGCGTGGACTTCAGCTAGCTGTCATAGTGAACCGGGAAGCATACGTACAACAAGGTCGGCATCTGGAAGCTGTCTGCCTCCCCGTGTGGTAATCCCAGCGGCGCCTTCGGCAGGAAGTTCATCGATCGAATCGTTTAGGATAACGTTGACACCCCGCGCAGTGAGACGACTCTCCATTCCGTTTCGGAATTTATCAGAATAGATGTCACGGAAAAGCTTCTCCCCCCTCTGAATTATAGTGACTTTCTTGTCCTGCGAACATCGCATTAGAAAGAACACAAAAGATTTGTGTATAAACTTACCGGGTATGTGTCCTTCAGCTCCCCGGCGATTTCTGGCCAAGGGTGAGTACGTATAAATGAACCCAGTTAAATCAACTCTTACCTATGCCAACAGCGCCTCCTCCAACGAGCACGACGTGCTTTGCCGTGGAATACTTTGCGCGCCAACTCGCCAGGTGGTTAGGCACATCTTCTTCATCTTCAGGAATGCCTAGCGGACCATCCCATAGCGAGCCAGAAGCCAACACCAGTACCTCATAAGGGACACGTTCCCCACTCCGAAGGACAAGAACACCACCGGCTCCTGTCTCCGTTTTCTCTATGGAAGTGACAATGCCAACCTTGATTTCTCCGGGTTGTTTCTGAAATATCCGGTCAAGCTTGACAAAGGCACGGTCCTCAAGCTTTTCGGTGGTGTCGACAGTCAACCTCGCGGTGGCGACAGTGTCGACCGCGTATGAGCGAGCGTTGAGGAGTATGAGGTGATATTGGTTGTTATCGAGTTTTTTGGATAGAGCCTGCGCTATGGCTGTTCCGGCGAAGCCTGCGCCAACGATAACAACGTTTTTGCTGGCCACCATAGGGAATGTTTGGCGCGATCTAGGGGGTAGGGTAGTCGAGTATGAGGCTGATAAGTTGAGATTCGCTACCACCTGTCGGTTTAGATTTTATACTCTATAGCGGGTTGATTGGGACATGGCGCCATGCATCACGACGACAAGACACTTCAATGCTCGCCCTATGCGGACAGATCTTCAGATAGACTCGCTCTACAAGCAAGTGCATGATTGCTCAGCATGTTTGCCGGTTGACAGATGAGAGGGCACTGCTTCCAGAAAGCCGGAGATGCACGCAAACGATTTGACAGTGTTCCTTGGACATTTGCCGACACACCGTGCAAGATGGGGAAAGATGCCAGCGACCCAGCGACGCGATCGGGCAATATCACACAGATCACTCAGCATTGCTGGGAAAGGACCGGCGGATAGCGTCAGCATGACTGCATTTGGCGCCGAGGCACTCCTGAGCTTGAGTCGCACATCACCAAGGCAGATTCCGACGCCGGAGTTCGTCTATCTAGCTATAGATCTGTGCGTACTATCCGATTCCATCTGAAACAAGCTGTCTGGCCATTTGCTGGTCATCGTTCGCAATGCGTCGCTCAGGAAAACAGCGTAAGGCAGAGCTACAGCACAAACGAGCAGTCAAGCGCGGCGATGCACCACCAGATCCAAAGCCAACTGGCAATGCCAAACGACGCAGAAGGCGTCCGCCTCCAATGGCCGGACACACTCAACAAACGCGTGACATCAGCGACCTTGCAGCTCAGTCTGCACGCAAGCTCCAATCAGCCTTTCTCAGGCTGGACCCACAGTTCTTGCAGTTAACCAAACAACTTGCATCTGAAATTCCCCTTGTCAGGCCTCTGCCAGTAACTGCGAGCCAACTTGCTCCAGACGACATACCTCTCACTAACTCAGCCGATGGCCTAGAAGAGCTGACCGTTCCCAAAAGGCCCAAGTGGAGGTATGATATGACAAAGGTAGAAGTTGAGGCAAACGAGGAAGGATTGTTTCGCAGGTGGCTCGCGAAGACGGACTCGGCGGTCCACGCATGGCATGCCGCTCCTGCGTCACACAATGATGCATCCCAAGAGGTGGTGGCACACATGCCTAGAGCTCCATCCCACTTCGAACGTAATCTGGAGGTGTGGAGGCAACTGTGCGTGGTTTTGCATCTCCTGAAAGATCAGCCATGAAACGAAAGCTGACCATGTCAATTGCAGATGGCGTGTCACAGAAATATCTGAGATCATGCTGTGTCTATTGGATTCTCGGTGTCCCCTCGTGCATCTCCCTCCCTCCTTGGCAACATATCTCGCTTCGCAAAACTCAAAATACATCCTTGTCCTCACCAAAGTTGACATTGCCGGGCCTGTGTGTGTGGCTGCCTGGATCTCGTATCTTGAATCGCAGCACCCCGGTGTTCGCATAATCCAAGTCGAGTCCTACACAGAACAAGCGACCGCCCAAGGACATGCAATATCTCGAGCACATATTCCCTTTCCGTTCCGAGAACACCTCATACATGCACTTCGTGAGGCACACAACGAGTTGCTCGAACCGCCAGAGCGTGTACGAGCTGATCCGTCGAAAAAATCAAGATGGAGACCTTCCGTAAAGAGAAGCGTTGATTGGGAAGCTGTTCTGAGAGCGAGTGGTGACAAGGTTGGCTTGACTGTCGGTGGAGCCACCGCTCCCCAGCCAACAGACGGGGAGGGGAACAACGATGGCGGTGAAACTCCGTCCGAACCTGAGTTTCTTACCATTGGCCTCATCGGCAAGTTGCTTCGATCAAGGTCTTCAGAGGGTCCTGACTTTTGTGTAGGTCAGCCCAACGTTGGTAAATCATCTTTACTCAACGCCTTGTTTGGAGCCTCCAAAGTACGAGCCTCTAGAACGCCAGGAAAGGTTTGGAGGGTGCATCTCCAGAGAAATATAGAGCCTCACTCCTTGAGTCGCGTAGACAAAACACTATCAGACCTTGTTCTGGACGCCGGACGTTAGGTTGGTCGATTGCCCTGGACTCGTGCTCCCGGCCTACGTCGAGATGGATATGCAGGTAAGTGCACGCTTTTGCGTTACACTAGCATTAAGCGTTTTCCTCGTACTTACCTCGCACTTCATGAAAGGTTCTCTGCGGGACCTTACCCATTTCAAGGGTTTCAGCTATCCCATATTGTGTTCATCAGATAGCGCAGCGGATGCCTCTTGAGCGCATGTTCAACTTAACACACCCATCCTTTACCGAATCAGACACAGTAGACAAAAGGACATGGCGAGCAGGCATGAAGGCAAGCAACCGTAGACCAAGATCATCTGTTTGGACGGCTACAGATATCATGACTGCGTACGCCTTAGCCAAAGGATGGGTCACTGCGAAGGCAGGACGCCCCGACGTGAACAGGGCTGGTAACGCTAGTGAGTGCTATATCGGTCTGGTTTCTTATACTGGTCGATAGCTGACTGTACAAGTCTTGAGAATTGTCGCGGAGGGTCGAATTCCCTGGGCATTTTGGCCTCCCGATGTCAAGAATCCCAATGAAGAGGATAATGGGGCGGGAATATGGAGATCAAAGCAAAGTCAGGAACATGAGCTAGATATCATGAGCTTCGACGATTCTGGAAGTGACCTAGGCACGAACGAAGGAGAGGGTAGTGAAGAGGACTCGGATTCATCAGCCGAGAACGGCTCACATGGTTCTCGAGCGGAATTGGACGACGAGAGTGACGGTGAAGAGAATCCAGAAGAGAACGCACCCATAATTGGTAGTTCCAGCCGATTTTCAGCGCTCTCAATCGACGAGTAGATTACAAGCAGGAGTCAGAGGCGTAAGACCGACGCGTTTACGACGCGTCGCGTGGGACACTTTGGTTATATCAAAACGTTGAACGCATGACTACAGGCGTCGCTTGTCTTGCGGTGTTGTGGATACCGTAAGCCGCTTTTCAGGATACCCTATGATCTGAGGCTCGACGACATACTACAGAAGCACTTTGGACTCTGCTGTCGCATCGCTCGTGGCCATGGATGCAACATACAATATTGCGAAGTCAGCAGTTCGACCTCTCGTTGGACAAAGGTGTGACATTGCCGGCGTGGACAAGAATGAACCTCTCGCCGATGCCACTCCTTCTCATCCGTCAAAGCCATATACCCCTCATGACGCTCTACTTAGTGGTTTATATCGGCCAACTTCCCCGGGTACGCCTAAAGACGTGCCTCCAGGGCTTGCGCCGGGTGATGGCAATCCCAGCATGGTTGACACATCTCTATACACCGACTCTTTGCTTCCGGGCTGTACCAACAATGCTCATGATCCAGCAATTAACCAACGTCCCGGTCCTGGCGAGTTCGTGCATGCTCAAATGCTCCGTATCTGGTTCTCTGACGTCGTGTTCATGATCGACCTGATAGTGAACTGTGGTCGCAACTGTCTCACATTCTCGAGCTTCAAAGCGAGATCGCTGGCATGCACGTCGACCTCGAAGGTGTAGGTCTGCGTGCAGGACAGAAGAATGGTGCGAGCATGCAGGATCGTAGTACGAATAAACGTCGCGGCACGAAAGAGACTCACCAGCCCAGGCCCATGACTGAGGATGACGATGACGGCGAGGACGAAGACGAAGACAACGCTGCTGTTGATCCTGACGATGATTCCAACGGCAGTGGCGGAAAGAGGGCGCGAGAGGAGGAGTTTGCGAAGCTTTCAGAACGATTTACCGAACGCAAGCACGCAATCGACGCCATCATGGGGAAGGTCGGTCCTCATCTCCTTCATATGAACCAGACGGTGCTGACAAGCCTGCAATGCAGTTGGATGATCTCTCACTGGCTCTCAATAGCTTCCATGCGCTCCCTACGCCTACTATCGGCCTGTCTTCGCGTTCGAATACTGTATCATCCGAAACCTCCGTTCTCCCCTCACCTCCTCTAGCGCGCCGTGAACACAACATCGTTGACCCATTACCGGCCTTATCACTGTCGACAAACCTTGCTCCAGCAGGCAATGTATCACATTTTGTGTCCGAAAGGAGGGAAGGTCTTATAGGCACAGATGTTACTCCGAAATTAGTTGACAGCCCTCTGAGTATGCGTACCGAGCATTAGCGTAATCATGCATGCTCATATTTTAGATTGGAAATGGTTGCGGTTGATATCGATTAGTATTCGTTACGGCTTGTCGTCGGCAAGTAGTGCATAACAGTAAGTAGCGATGTAGTGGCCCATCTCCCCTAATAATGATACATAGAAAATCCCAAATGAAAGAGAAATGGCTACGTCCCTGTGGTGAGTACATGTAATGACAATGCGGGACAAGCAATTCTTACTGCTTCTAACCACCTAAGGCGGCAAGAGCAGCACGCAGTTCTCGTCGAGCCTGTTCAGCATCTTCATAGTCGAGAGACGATATAGCAAAACGACAATGCTTCTGAGCCTTCGCGATGATCGCCGGTGTAAGGGAAAATCCCACCGGAGACTCAACTTCTGGTAATGAGGTCTGAGGCGGACTTGGATGCATATTATCCGGTCGCCGGAGGGACTGACGAGGTGATGGTGGGGAAGGAGCAGATGGAGGTGGCAAAGGCGGGCCTTCTGGCAAACCGCCCCGTACTGAGGGCGACTTCTTGGGAGAGGACGTTGAAGTGGAGGGGGACGCCAAAGGTAGCGGAGGAGCCGTAGGGACCACCACGTCAGGGCGATCGTTCAGGCTGGAGAACGCTGGGACATTCGCGACGTGTCCGTTGGGTGCTATACCAGCAGTAGGGGAATAGCGTCCCTCACGAGGCGACCCGCTGGTTCCCGCGTCTGTACCTTCCATCTCCCAGCTGATACGGGCTTTATGGCTGCTAGGTTTCTGGCGAGTGCCATTGCTTGGCATATCGATCTCGTTTGTCGGTGCTCCCAGCTGCGGAGGCTGAGCACCATCGTATCCAGGCGTGGCGGCAGTGCTCCACCGCCCAGGGCTAATTGCCGCATCGTCTCCCGTGCTGGGGGCCATCGGGTGTAGCGAGGGAGGTATGTGGGGCTGATTGGCCTTGGTGATATCACCTGGAGTCATCTGAGGCGGGGGTGTGATTCGCTTCGGTGAGACTCCGGGAGAAGTGCGGGGAGGGGTACGCGGGGAAGCAGCGGAAGGATCTGTCGGCATGGATGCTACGATCACGTCGACTTCGGGCCACTCAGCAGGTGGAAATGTTACGATAGGGTCGGTTCGAGATCCAGGAGGACCAGGGGCTGGTTTACGACCCTCCCTGAACGCTTTTGCGATGTCTGCAGCCTTCCACTTGGCATACTTGATCTTTCCTTCGACCTAGGCACCTATCAATATGGATGCCCTCACTAGTCAAAGTAGTAGACTTACTGCTTCAGATTGGTCAGCCTTTGGGAACACCTTGAGAAGCTCGAAGAAGTTTGCAGCAGCCAGAAACTTCTTGGCTGTTGATCGCGTTGCCGTGCCATCTCGGTCTTCATCATCAGCCATGCGGAAGACCTTAAGGGCAAAGTTCTCGACGTATGCGATGCTCGCCGCCTCGACGTCAACAGCGTCATTGGGTCCTATATCTGCTTTGAGCTTTTCAAGCGCACCCAGGAGTTCGAAGAGTAAGTTGCGAGACGCGTTGTCTTTCGCCTTCAGTGAGATGCCTATCTGAGCTGCGCAATACGCACCTGTGGGCAGTTGAAGTTTGATTGAACCATAACGAAGATTGGCTGAACCGCTTACACCAGTAGGAGATCACAGGTTCCTTCCGAACAAGTTCATCTGCTCGTTGGAGGAAAGGAGATATCGCCTTGAGTTCAGGAGTAACAGGCGGCAGGCCAAGCGGAGGCATATGGACGATGAGAATCTACGCAAAGATTCAGAATGTAGCGTGGATAGCTGCTTCCAAGTCCGCGGGTAGCACTCCTGTGTAAGTTGCGGTTGTTTATATAAGTAGGGCGCCTGTAGCTAGCGTCCCTGACGATAGCAGGTAGCTGTAATTTGGACACTTTCGGGATATGGTCCGTAACCACAGGTCTTGTGCACCCAGATACCTGCACCTCTGCAGTGCCCCTGTGTATATGTATTGCTGTGAAGCGGAGAGGCCTCATGTTTGCAGTGAGGACGAGCTTGTTCCCTTTGCCGCAAAACAGAGGTGGAACGACGCCAGTGTTTGCTGGCGCTGCGCAACTTATCGTCTTGATACATATGTAGACGAGAAGCAAGCCGAATTGTGGACGACTGACGTTGAAGGTTCCAGTGCGCTCCTCATCACCATCAAACTCTAACGACCACTATCTTCCACCCCAGGTGCCACCATCTTAATATCGTATACTTGTAGCGTCGACGTCGCGTACGCATGGCAGATAATGGCAAACGGGAGGAGCATCAAACGCCGCCTCCACTGGGGCCGTGAGGCTTTCAAGTTTTTCTATTTCAAACCCCACACGCCTCATGGCCTTGTGGAACTCCCGATTGACACTAAGCATTCTGGCCACCCCGGGCGAGTTTGAACTCAGTATCGCAGCGGGGCATAGTGGCCGAAGTACTGCCGAAGTGCCTTACTCATAACCGTTCAAAGCAACCCAGGTGCCATCGAAGTCAGAAGTGGCCTTGGTGAGCACGCCACTTTCTCATCGTCTATGAATGCTGTCAAACCAAACGTTGATTCTAAGTTCTTTCAGTAACGAGTATAGCACACTGGCACCGTAAGTGCTCGTCCCACGAGTTCATGATATCTTGAGTCATATCTCACTGCGCAACATAGCATGCATACATATGGAGAACAGGGCAGAAAACAATCGCGCGATTGACATGTCCACGGACTCATGATCATGTTTTTCTCCTGGCCAATCAGCTGCTACCGTCGTTAGCACTCTGGATAACTACCCTTATACGCACCCCTCTATCTCAGTGCAAACTGGGCTAAAGACCACCGCTGCGTAATGGCAATGTGGTCCGATTCATAATCATGGACTCGGCGATGGGATTGAGCGGGTGGAAACATCTCATTTTATCTCCTGCTCCTGACTTCGACCTTCGGCCTTGGACGCAAGATCGTGGCTCCTACCGCCTATGACACAACACACATCCCAAGGGCTAGGTATCAACATGCCAGTCTCTAATCTACCAGTCCCACATCCAGATTCGCTAAAGCCATCTACCTTGAAAGGCATACTCAAGAATGGTGAAGCGCCCTCGCATCTTAGCGCTCGCTTTGCGGATGAAGTTTCCTATAATGATTCCCTCCCTGCCCTGCGATCTATGACTGGTATGAACGGACTTCTACAAGCTGAAAAGGGCGCATCTATGGTGAAAAAGGATGTCTTCGGAGAACCTGGGACCTCTGGCTTTCAGCTTGGCCAGAGCATAGAGCCCACGTGTGTTTCCCCTGACAGTGAATCTCAGATGCAGATCTGTCCTCGTACAGCGCTCTCTGACACAAGCAGTGACTCTCTTCTGGATTTCCCTCGTAGCCCCAACCAAAGTTCTGCTGGTCTCTGTTCTCTCCTTGGCGGTGCTGGGGCACATCTAAAGCCTGGGTCTGCGATAAATACTGGGTCAGCGCATAACGGCTTTCACTTGACCTCGGCATACAGTGCTCCGATGACTTTGGAAAAGGCAAAGCCACGGCCACGGATCGACTTGGATATCGAGCTTGAAAGCGAAGTCTGCGTCCAAGGCGCCCACCTGAGAGGAACTATCAAGCTGCAAGTTCCCAAGTGCATCAAGAAAGAAGTCCCACTTTTGCTCTCGCAAGCCAGAGTCCATGTCGTTGGATTCGAGTGCACTTCTTCAGTCGATAATATATTCATATTTTACCAGTGCCGGGCACCGCTGTCGGAACTCTCAGGCTCTTTTGATGAATTGTTCGATTCTGCCGCCGGACCTCTGGGATGGAAACAAGCGAGAGAAGGGAAATTCGACATCCCCTTTGCTATACTTTTACCTGAAGATGGTAGTTGTGGCGTACCAAAAGGGAAAATCAGTTTCAACGCTGGGGTGTCTGTACGGTACATCACTATGATGTAAGGCTACTCTTTCCTCTTGCTAAATATTTGACGCGATACCTGTTCCTAGTTCAATCATGACTCAAGATCCTTTGGATGGCAAGCGGTCCATAGCCCACTTTTACCGAGACTGCGAAGTGTGGCCATGCTTCAACATAACCACTATCTTGAGTCCGTCGTCACGCCCTTTGGTCGCAGAGACAAACAAGAATGTCTTCATGGGTGGCCAAGGAAGACTTCGACTCAGCGCTAGGCTGCATCGACTATACTGGGTCTCAGGTCAGCGCTGCACTGTCCATCTCTGCGTATCAAACGGGACCAAGAAAGCCATCAAATCTGCTGCGATTGCCCTCGTACGGACATCAACCATCTTTCGTCCGCACGAGAATCGTACCACCGGTGCGAGGCTGGACCCTGATGAATGCCAGACATCTACTGTTACCAAGTCTTTGACAGAGAGCACCCTCGAGGTGGGACATCAGAGTTCGCGAGGCCACGCGAGCGCTAAAGGATGGTGGATGGGCGTTGACGGTGGTCAAAGTATGGAATTCGCACATTTTATTATCATTCCCGTGAGTAACCCTTCTTAAGGATATGGGACTGACTGAAGCCGTCTTTTTAGCCCGACGAGTTATCGATACGACGTACTCGTCTCTTGGAAGTCGAGTATATGCTTCGCATTAGCGTATCCACCGGTTCTTTGGCCTCAGATGTGCATGTGGTTTTGCCCATTAGAATCGTCAATCTCGTGTCCCTAGATCCACCCCCTATTGATCAACTAGCGTTTGCTCCTTCGCAGCCGGAACCGGTGGTTTGTAGTTCCTTCAAGCGTCAATCCTGGTATCGAAAGTCACAAATACCTCAACCTTCAGTTGGTATCAACGAAACTATTCCTGGGATGAAATATTCCGCTCCAGACATGGAGGCCCAACAAATTGCTGTATCCGACGCAGACTTTGTCCCTCATCCGGATCAATTCAGTCTCGATGTCAGCGCAGATTCGGTGTCGATGTACCTGCCATCAGACAGTAACTCTATGACGGCCCATGAAAAGGATGGCGAGGTTGTACGACATTCTTTGGACCTGAAAGCAGGCTATGCCTCCGCGTCTCAAACTAGTCAACCGTCGACGGATGGACCGACTTCGCTCTCACCTATGCAACTCCGAAACGATGGCCATAATCGAGGAGAACAGCCTCTCTCGGCTTTTGGTCAGAGAGTTAGGGATAAGCTTCAGGCCTCACTTGCGGAACCGGAGGCCGCGTTCCCTCTTGACGATCGCGCTGCGGCACCTTCTCACCAGCTTTTGGAGCAGGATCATATTGGTGCAGATGACTATAAGATGGCCTTCGGTCGCGACGATAAACACTTTCCTTGCACTATCACCATTGCTTCACCGAGAAGCCCGAGACGACTTGCTGGGGGGAAGGCGCGTCAATCAGTAAGGGAGAGGGCTTTAGAATTCGAGAAAAAGATTAATTTCATTAATTAGTAGTATCTCGTAATTGGTTCTAATCGTTTTCAAAGGCGACGTTGACTGCGTATGCTTACTCCGTCCGCTTCGCGGTTGCTTGAAGAGTTGAAGTGATCCGAAAACTTGGCGCTAATCGAGGACCACGTGACAGACGCGACAATTTCGGTGCTGTTTTGGCGCGTTTGCGTTTAGCTTTGTGTCCTCAACTATGACCAGTGTACAACCAAACGTCCGACCGACCACCTCCTACTATCGAACTGGGCAATGGTCTGGACCCAACGTCACGGACGATTACGAACGTGCGTCCACAGGATAATTGAAGTACTCACTGAATCTCATGAACACATTGGCCAGGGTGGTACACGGAGGCCAATGCAAGCAACAGAATGGTTCTTGCACTCCGTTCAACAATTCATCATGAAATCGGATGGGCTCTGGATCGCCTACACAGGCTTTGCGAGAACGAACAGTTCATGCTCAGGAGTATACCTGGGCTTACCGACGCGCTGTTCGAATGGCCAGAGTGGTTTGCCCTGGGTGGCTACAAAGAGGCAGAAGCTGTGAGTTTGTTTTCCTCGCCCCCTCTGGTCGACCGGAAACGGCGTCATGCCCTTGAATCCCTCCTTATCATTCGCAATATGGCCGCAAACGAACCGAATGTCCAAGATCTCGCTTCACACCCTCGAACATTACCATTAATAACCAATGCACTCCAAAATCTCAACCCCGAGAATGAGTCGAACGTGGAATTTCTTCTGAACTCTATGGATCTTCTTCAAGCAGTCTTTCCTTGGATGGTGCTGCCTTCACAAAGTACGAAACCCAGCTTTCTTGCACCACTGCAGGCTATTGCAGCGCACTCGATGAACAGATCACTCATCATTGCCTCTATGGTGTTAATTGGAATGATGTTCTACAATCATCACGTTGTTCCATACTTGGATTCCAGTACTCTCGCTCTGGATGCAGCTGTGCGATACTTGCCTTTGTTCGCAGACAAACCACTGGTTGACGCTTGTGTGAACTATTTGTATGCACATCTATCACAACCATCCTTGGCGAAGGCGTTCTTGCTTCACCCTTCTATGCCTAGCACGCTCAGGATACTTATCAGCATCGTACTTGCCGAGCAATCGGAGGAAACCGTTTCTCTGGACGTTACGGGCCCTGTACGAACAGTTCCTGCGAGTAAAGGTGCAACATCAAATCATGACCTTTCAAAGGAGGAATTTGATCGTCTGTTGACACTTCCTGAACCTAACCGGTGCTACGAATGGTGCGCAATCCGCTTTCATGAACGTGTCTACATGTTGATGCCCCGCGTTAGGATGAAAACAATGTTTATCAGCGATACTACAAGCGAACTTACCCAGGTAGACTTCTGGAACCTCTACCGAGATGCATTTGGACCATCCGCCGAGCGCCACCCAATGCTTGCGGCTTCAGATGTGATAAAGAACGTAAACCTCGTCTTCCCCCAAGCCCAGGCAATGGTACTGCAAGGACCCCCTCAGCGGTTCGTAGTAAGAGGTGTCGCTCGCCGACAAGACACATCAGACGTCCGCGGATACAAATGCTCATGGAACCAATCTCAGTGTGAGGAACAGCCCTTTGAAAACATCGGAGAGCTCTACGAGCACCTCCTTAGCCACATCGCCGATAACGAAGAACCGACTATGTCTTGCTCATGGTCCTCTTGTTCTGCACCGCCTTTATCCAGAGTCCATCTTCGCTCGCATGTCCTCACGCATATCCCAGCCAGCCAGCCAGCCGTCAAAGATGCGTCTCAGGATGATACTGTTACACTCTCTTCCCCAGGCGAGGTATATCCCTTAGCGGAGCCAACGAAACGGCCTCCTCCACCTTTGCGAAAGACATACATCACTTACGCTCGCCCGATTGTTGACCCTCCTTCGACGTCTCTTACTGCTTTACTGTGTGCGCGAGTAATCTATCGGGTATCATTCGTGTCAACCGACGAGGCGCCAAAAGCTGATGCAGACCACTTTGGCTTCCCGGGCATTGTGCCTGAAGACGAGGAGGAGGAGGAGCAAGACTTGTCTATGATCTGTGGGACTGACGGGGACGGGGAAAGAAGGGGAAGAAAGGCGATCATAAATATCAGAGGAATGTTAGAAGGTGTTCGGATACGAAACGAGATCCTCATGGGCTGGATCATCGATATGCTTGAAGCTGGGTCTTTTCACGACGTGCTGTAGTGTTGTTATCGGCAAGTTATTTCCTATACGGCATAAACGCAGGTATCTAGACGCTGGCTATAGTACTACGTGTGGCCTATCATAACTGAAGATCAATCCCACTCTCGTTATCAGAGAGATGGGAATAGCGGCCGCGCTCCGTGCACTCTACTAGTAGTAGTGTGTAATCGCATCGCAATAGGTCGTCCTGTTCCGTAGGCAAGCGCCCGTGCCAACCTGCGTCAAGACGTGGCTTAGACCTGGGCCCGAGTACTTGATTTTCGAGTTACAGAGCGCTGGTGACATCTCCGGCGACTAGCCTCAGAAACTGACAGATCTGATACTCGGTGTACGTACTCGGGAACAAGGTGTAAGCCAAAGGCGCGGGGGGCATCCCTAATTAGGCTAATCACCCCCGGTAAACAGGTCGAAGACGGTGATAAGATAAGATGCTTGAGTGAAAAAACTTTTTTCACCATCGCTCGAAGAGGCGAAGGGATAGTGGTCAGTCATGCCGGACCCTCTTTGCCATGAACCACATTTACTGGCCCATTCAACGCGTTTCGACGCGTTTTATCGTCCAAGACCGTGACAGACTGGTGAACTCAACCAATGCACGACATTTTGACCGCGGGCTTCCGACGGCTTATCAGCAGGATTCTCATGTCCGCTAAGGAGCGGACTCGGTGAACGAAACATGGCTCGGTGAACCACTCACCGCGAATATTTCAGCCAAACCCTGCCTCACCCTCCGCCTTGTTCCGCACCTCTTGTCTGCGTCCAACCACCATGTCTGCCTTTAGGCTGGCACCCACCAGGCTATCAAGGCGAACGCTTGGGGCCTTCCAGTGTCGTCCTGCACAATACAGACGTGCTCTGGCTACCGCCAAGTCTCCACCTTCGCTCTTCCAGTCCCTCGACACATTTACTGATAGACATGTCGGTCCGGACGATAACGAGACGGCCTTGATGTTATCGAAGCTTGGTTTCAACTCTATGGATGCCTTTCTAGCTGCGACTGTCCCCCCGGCCATCCGCATAGACGACGCTACCATTACTGATTCGACTATCTCAAGCCTCAGTGAATCAGAGCTCCTAACTCGAGCTCGGACCCTTGGTCGCCTTAATAAACCGTTCAAGAGCTATATTGGAATGGGCTATCACAATGCCGTTGTTCCACCCGTCATCCTTCGCAATGTAAGAATTTATCTTTTGGGAAGTGCACCATGCTGACCCTTCTCTTAGATAATGGAGAATCCCGCGTGGTATACCCCATACACCCCTTATCAGCCCGAAATTGCCCAAGGTAATCACCACTGATCAACCAGCATTACCCAATCTAATCATCACGGCGTAACATAGGTCGCTTGGAATCCTTGGTCAACTTTCAGACAATGGTCATGTCTCTGACGTCAATGGACATCGCGAACGCTTCTATGCTGGATGAAGCCACTGCAGCCGCAGAGGGCATGGTTATGGCGTTTGTCGCTTCTAATCAGAAGAAGAAAACATTCTTTATCAACAATGGCGTCTTACCTCAGACCATCTCCGTTCTTCAGACTCGCGCAAAAGGCTTCGGTATTAAACTCGTCGTTGGTGATGCGGCTTCGGCTTTCCAAGATAGTTCCTTATCAGGCGACCTGTGTGGCGTTCTGGTCCAGTATCCTGACGTTAACGGCAATATTTCGGACTATACCCATCTGGCCAAGTCAGTCCACGAGTCAGGGGCTTTGGTCGTGTGCGCTACGGATCTTTTAGCCTTGACGATGCTCAAGCCTCCTGGTGAATGGGGGGCTGATATTGTGCTCGGAAATTCTGCACGGTTTGGTGTCCCGGCTGGATACGGTGGCCCTCATGCTGCTTTCTTTGCTGTTACCGACAAGCTAAAGCGAAAGATGCCTGGCCGACTGATCGGACGCAGCAAGGACACTATGGGCAACCCTGCTTACAGACTGGCCTTGCAAAGTGAGTAACCCTTCCTTGATACTTGCCTTTGCCCTCTAAATGTGTATTGCCTTGCAGCGCGTGAACAGCACATCCGCCGCGAGAAGGCTACCAGTAACATCTGCACAAGTCAGGCCCTCCTTGCGAACATGGCTGCCATGTATGCTGTTTATCACGGACCCGTTGGCCTCTTGCGCATTGCTCAGAAAGTGAACCTCTTCACGAAACTGCTTAAGTCTGCCCTCGATGCTGTTGGATTCAAGGTCACGAACACTGCCTTCTTCGACACTCTCACTGTTGACGTATCCTCTGTCGGTGCGGAAGCCATCCATGCCGCAGCTGCGGGGGAGATGATCAACGTCCGCCGCGTTGATGACAAGCATGTTGGAGTTACACTAGATGAGAGCGTGTCGGGTGAAGATCTCATGGCAATTACCAATATCTTCCTCCAGGCGTCGAAACAGTCCGCTTCTGCACTTGCTGAACTTTCGCCACCAACTACGGCGTCTTTCCCTGCGGAGTTATCTCGCACATCTCAGTTCCTTTCTCATCCTGTTTTCAACAAACATCACTCTGAGACTGAAATGATGCGATACATTTTCCACTTGGCCTCAAAGGATCTCGGTCTAGTCCACGCGATGATTCCTCTTGGTAGCTGTACAATGAAACTTAACAGCACAAGTAGCATGATCCCTTTGACGTGGCCCGAGTTCAGCAATGTGCACCCGTTTGCTCCAGTTGATCAATTACAAGGATATAGGGCAATAATCCAGGTGGGCTGCTCAAAAGCTCTTCTGGACTCATTGTTGATTGTTACTCAGGAACTTGAGAATGAATTATGCAAGATCACTGGTTTTTACGCGTGTTCAGCGCAGCCGAACTCGGGAGCTGCAGGCGAATATGCGGGTCTATCAGTCATCAGGGCTTACCACGAGTCGAGAGGGGAATGCCACCGTAACATCTGCTTGATTCCGCTGAGCGCTCACGGCACCAACCCTGCTGTAAGTGGTCGCATCTATATTGAAGCATTGCCACTAAGGTGTCTGCGTCAGTCTGCTGTCATGGCCGGTCTGAAGGTTGTCGCTGTGAAAACTCATGCTGATGGTAACTTGGACCTTGAGGACCTCAAATCGAAGGCCGAGAAACACACGGACAGACTCGCCGCGTCAATGGTAGTGTTGTCAAACCACGGATCTGCACAGGCATCTCAAATCTATGGTTTTATAGATCACTTACCCATCCACATTCGGTGTTTTCGAGGAGGGCGTGTCTGAGGCATGCAAGATTGTCCATCAATATGGAGGTCAAGTCTACCTCGATGGCGCCAACCTCAATGCTCAGGTTGGCTTGACTAACCCAGCTACATGCGGCGGTGATGTATGCCACCTCAATCTTCACAAGACTTTTGCCATGTGAGTCCTGCGACCAATACTCCAAGTCTTTTACCTGAAGCGTGACAATTAGTCCACACGGCGGCGGCGGTCCTGGCATGGGGTAGGCTCTCTTCAGCTCTTGTGAATGCTACTTTACTGAGCTTCTTTTAGTCCTATCTGCGTTGCGGAGCATCTCGCTCCTTTCCTTCCTTCCCACCCGCTGGTTTCCACTGGTGGATCGAAAGGCATTGATGCTGTATCTGCTGCGCCCTTTGGAAGCGCGTCAATTCTTTTGATTTCATGGGCTTACATCCGGATGCTTGGCGGTGCTGGTCTCAAGGAGTCGACCAGTGTGGCTTTGCTGAACGCTAACTACATGGCTCAACGTCTCGCTGGCCACTACACCTTACGTTACAAGAACAACAACGGCCGCGTAGCCCACGAGCTGCTCATCGACCTGGCGGAGTTCGACAAGAGCGCAGGACTGAAGGTTACTGATTTTGCGAAACGCTTACAGGTACGGCATGTCTTGTCTTCTTTTGGGATTGATTACTCATTTATATATCCACACACAGGACTACGGTTTCCATCCACCTACCTGCTCATGGCCAATCTCGACGTGCATGTTGATCGAGCCGACGGAGTCGGAGACTCTTGAAGAAATTGACCGGTGCGTGTTTTGTTTCCTAACAACAACCTCATGTAACTGATTATGCTCTCTAGGTTCTGCGATGCAATGATTCAAATTCGCCAAGAGGCTGAAGATATCATCACGGGCAAGCAACCGAAAGATAACAATGTCCTCAAGAATGCACCTCACCCTATGTCTACTGTCATTGTTCCCGATGCGGACTGGGAGCGGTATGTTCACTTGATCATGTTTGAAGTATGCACTGACCAAGTCGATCAGACCGTATACGCGGGAGACTGCGGCTTACCCTATGCCCTGGCTACGCGAGAAGAAGTTCTGGCCAACTGTTTCTCGTATAGACGATGCATATGGGGACCTTAACTTGATTGTAAGTTTCTTTTGAAGTCTCTTGACTACTGCTAAGTTTTTGTTTAGTGCGATTGTCCTTCCGTAGAGGAACTTGCATCCTAATTTCCGACGTTTCTTCTTGCATATTAATCCCGGTTCTAGTGCTGCCTTTGGTTACATAGTAGATTCTTCTCTCATCGAATATACCTCTTAGAGTTCCAGTGTTGTTCAACCACACGTGCCCACATCGCGCATTACTGTAATTATAAAACTAGACGCATATATACATACAACGCATTACGTATCAAATGACCCCCGCAGTTTGTCCGGAAGAGTTTTCCAAAGATCTGGGAGGTATCGCTGTATGCGTCCCCTGACCTCCTTTTCCTGGTTACACTTCGTGGCAAAAGATAATAGAATCTGCACCGTTTGCAAGTCGGGGGCCACGTCGTCCCGGTCCTTGCCCATCTCCAAACAAGCAGCCTTGACTGCGTCGTTGAGGCGTCCCATCCGACACAAGCACTCTATCCAGGTATTCCAGACACGCTGATTGAACTTGAAGCCGACTCGCGAAAGCTTCGTACATACTTCCGAAGCCGTCTTCCAAGAACGCGCAAACCCGCAAGCATCGAGTATAATGCTAACACTGGCGTCATCGTATATGCCTGTAATATAGAGCGTTTCCCAGATCCTCACGGCGTCACCAAACAAGCCAGCCCGCTGGTACGCGTCCATGAGCTGATTCCAGAGGGCTACATCGGGAGTGATGAAAGCGTCGAGGGTCAGATGGTTGTGAACACGTCTGATGACCGCGCCCAGTTCGTTAAAGGACTCGGGAGGGAGAGATTTGATGCAGTCGGTGAGCTGCCGGAGGAGGATGGTGTACACGACGGGGGTAATTTCGTGGCCGGCAGCACGCATGTCCTTGACGATCGTGAAGTAATGCCGCGGAGAAGGGATGGACATAGCCGAGCCGCACTGACAGAACGCGGACAGAACAGCCTCGTAGCCCTTTGCGTCCAGGTTGCGCCCGACAGCGGTCTCCTTGAACCTTCTGTACAGGCCGAAAGCTTCGTGAGAGGCGGAAGAGCTGCGCAGGAGTATGGTGACCACAGAGACGGTAGCGAATCCCATGTCGACGTCCCCTCTGCGTGCTTTGATATCATCCAGAAGGGAGAACACAACAGGAAAGTACTTCTTGATGTGTACCTTCTTGCTGATGGTTCGCAGCAGGACGGTATAGATGGCATTGTCCGGACCCATGTTGTGCCGACCAAAGTCTGAGGTCCTGCGAAACAAGATGGGGTCCGGAGGTTCTGAAGGGGGCGATGAGGCTGAGTGTGAGTCTGGTAGAGGGTCATGAGATGATGTGGGGTCCTGTGGGGTGATGGATTGTGGAGACGGCAGATAGGAAGTAGGTTCTGACGATTTCGCAAAGTAGGTGGGAGATGTGGAATCTGCAGATAGGCTGGAGTCTGGAGGAGCGGGAGGAGGAGCGGGATCTGGGGGTACGACGGGATCTTGGGCAAGGAGGTCTTGATATATCTCGAGAGCTTTGTCGAGCAGAGGAGCATGTGCATGGCTCTTTATCGAAATTTGGCAGAGGGTATTGATTAATGGATGCACAAGAGGAGCTGTTGGACGGATGTCATGCTGCTTCGAGTCTGAGTATATGCTCAACGCAGCGTCAAGGTCGTCAGCTAAGACGGCATTGTGGATGAGGATGCCCCAGTGCACCGCGGTCGGGTCTGTCTCTAGCTCTTGTGCTGCATACTGAAAGTCGTCGAGTTTGTAAGTGCTCCGCGCAAGAGCTGTTAAAGCACGGCCGGGAGAATCAGAATAGTCGGCACCCTGTCCCTTAAGCCACCGTACAGCAGGCTGTATGCCCTGGGTCCGTGCAATTTGCTCTAGCTCTGCGTACTTGTTCTCCACGTTCATACTCTCCGAAACGCCTAGAGGCGAAAAGCGAGCTCTATACGCAGATGCAAGTGTATGACCGCGTTTCCTCCCGTATCTCGACTTGACTCCATCGAAGATGACCTTGGAAATGGACGTACCGAACGGAAGGCGATGTTTATGCATGGCGTCAAGAATTTCCGTCAGATGGGCTAGTTCAAAGGCAGGGTCTGAGAATTGTGCGGAGAGGACATGCTTGACTGTCTCGGCAGAAGGCTTGCATTTCATCATTGCGAAACCATGGCGAAGGGCCTCGAAGTCAGACGCTTCGCAGCAATGATCGAAGTAAACGTGCCAATGTCGAAGTAGGATTGGAGCTGAAGATGAAGGAGAGTTGTGTGAAGGGTAGAGAAGCCAGCGCTGGAAACTCTTGTGGTTGTTACTCTCGACCAAACCGCGGAGAACAACATCGTGCATTTCAGATGTGACAGGAATCTGGAACAATGACGGCATATCCTGCAGCATTTTGGCCGCCATTGCCAAGTCTGAAGGTCTGCCGGACTTGGCTAGGAAGTGAAGTGCTTGCTCGAAGTCGGACTCTTGGATGGCTTCGTCATTCGGATCGAAGGACAGCTGGAGTTCGCGTAGCTTGGACACAAGGAAGCTGTAGCTTCCGTGGACGTGGGTGATTTGACCCAAGGCAAGGTGCTTAGTGAAGGTTTTGTAGCGCGCAAGTAGCCATGACCGGTCTTTCTTTGATATTTCACTAAAGTCGCGTTGAAGAGGCAAATGGTTATGAACGGGGCCCGGATGGAGTCCACGGGCTATTTGACCAGTGCGGACGCGTCTCAGCGGTAGCCTGCCTAAGCGACATGCCAGCAAGCCCAGGGACATTCATGCGCGCCGCCCAGTCGATGCAGAACGGGGACCTGTCCACACTGACTTCAGCAAAAGTTACACCGTTGAGCCAGCATAGAATAGCAGCCGTACCTCTGTGGTGACAGAAATGGATCGAACACCGTGTGAAAAACGGGAACACGTTTGCATGGCACATTTCTCGGAACGCGACTGAGCTACTTACCACGTTACATCAACCTCCCACTTCCACTACCCTCATCATGTCCGACAAAGTCAAGGAGTTCATCGAGATTCCCCAGGAGTTTGTTCGGGACGGCAACCAGGTCGGCTTTGCATATAATTGTTCTTGGTTCATTAAGCTCACCTACTTTGTAGTTCCTCACTCGTTGCACGAAGCCTTCCCAGAAAGGTACGTGTCCGGCCACGACACTGTTTGTTCCCCACTTATGTTCCCCGTAGAGTTCGTCCAGATTTGCAGGGCAGTTGCAATTGGTTTTGCAGTCATGGGTTTCATTGGGTATATTGTAAAGCTGATCCATATTCCTATGTGAGTAACTTATTAGCTTTCGTTTGCGCAAATTCTTATACGTTTCTTCCTAGAAATAACATTCTTGTGTAAGTTCTTACTTGTCATGATGTCTGAGCTATTGACTGACTGGGTATAGTGGAGGGGCATAGTTTAGACTTGTATGCTGCTGTTCTACCCGACCTCTTATGTATAGAAGGCTTTCGAAAGCCTCGTTCATTCGTTAATACCACTGCAACACCTGGGCGAACTGAATTCTGTGTTCTGGCTCGAGGCATGTATTGCGCACTTTCAAAACCGCGATGTCGCCCAGGGTTCTCGTCGACGCGATTGGCACATATTCAGGTGAGCTACACATGCTGGTATCTGCTAGAGGACGATCCCAAAGCATGTCAAACGACTACTGTTCTACGTTAAGTAATGTGAATCTCGAAGATGGCTTCGCAACAGAGAAGACAGGGTGGAACTGCGTATCCGTCGCAGGTACTCCGTAGGGCAACAGGGCCGCCAGAGACTTGTCGGAAGCCTTGTCAGAGGAGCTATCCTTCAGCACAACAGTAGAAGGGGAAGGCAAAAGTGCCGGAAGGACCATCTGCGTCCGCATTAGAAGGTTGCGAGCTGCAGCCTTCATTTCCCGCTCAGAGAAAATAGAAGATTTGGCCAGAGATGCAAGCTGCATGAACATTCAGCACCAATAAGAAGGTCCATAGTGAAATACGCACCCTCGCGTCTAACGATGAAATGGCCTCATCGAGTCGTTGATCAGCACAGTCTTGCCCCTGCCACGTTAAAAGTATCGTATGAAGCATCGCTAAGTCGAAAATAGCAGGTGCAGAATAGGAGTTCTGCGGTAGTTCGTTGCCTTTCGATATTGACGCGCAGAATGACACCAGAGAGCCCAAAGCCACCACATCCAACCTCATCGGCGACTGAGCTAGCCCCAAGCTGAACAGAGACGTCGAAAGCGTATGGAGACAGTTCATGAGTACTTCCGTCGGAGAGAGGGTCGTCTCCGCGTCTCGAGTCTGAGATAATGGAGACTGTGTGAGGTAGTTGCTCGCTAGAGCACCAATGATTCGCTCTTTCCAGCAGCTTATGACGTGGTTGAAAAGCTCAAGTGTCGATGCTTTGAATGCTACGGTATACCCGAGTCAGTGACCGCGAATGCACCATATTAACATACTTACCCTTCGACATGCTTTCGTCTGGTTCCACGTTGTATATGAACGAGGACGTGGTCGAGAGCTCGAGCAGCAATCTTGAAAGGAGCTTCTGACTCTCTGTGTTGGAGACGGTACCTGATGCTGACATTGAGCCCATACATCAGACCATTGAGAACTACCACATGCATACCGCTTGCATCAACGACTTTCTCTGTTAGGTCTTTCAAAGTAGACAATATTTCAGAGCACAATTCGTCTGCCGCAACTCGATACTGTTGGCGGAGCTGCTTCGCAAGTTTCCTGAAGCCTTCCTGAGGACTAAGTATGTTTCATGACGCTTAACCACTTACTTCTCTTGGTCAGCAAGTTCGATGCGCCGAAGATCTTGCCAGATGGCTTCCGCCGGGGCCTCCAAGCTCTCAAGCACTGAATCCAGAATTTCCGTACGACCGTCCAGCTGATGAGAAAGGGCAGAGCTATACTTATGGAAGGGCCCAATAAACACAGCCGGTCCACTTCCTGGAGGAGGCAGCGAAGGGACAGCTGGCGGATGATACAGCTGAGCGACCAAAGAATGCTGGATTTCTGAGGTGGGAACAACCACCACAAGCTTGTCGGTAAAGGCCTGTCCGGATTTGACGAGGATCGCCTTCCATATGGCCAGAATGCGTCCTGAAACCGCCTCATCTATGGCGTCGCCCAAGACATCTCGATCCTCAGCGGTTAGATGAGACGAATCGCCGAGCCATTTGTGAATGAAAGTCCTGAGGTTCCAAACCTGCGTAACAGTCTCCAGGCCAGATAGCCACTTCTGAAAAGCGGTTTGTAGACTTGCCGTGCTCTGTTGAAACCAGCGGTCTAGTGCCTCAGCGACAGCGGCTGGCGAAACGGTAGAAGACTGAGACTCTAGATCCACGTAAGGTTTGTAGGACTTGATTGATGGCGGGAGAATCTGAAGGTATGACGAAGACGGCAAGGTAGAGAGTAGGGACAGCGTATCCAGAAGAAGCTCGCTTGGAAAATCATCTTCAGTGCTAGGCGATTCAGCTTGAATGTGTTCGAGCGCGCGGACCGCTAGGGGTCGATCACCTTCGGCAGGGCTCGAGAAAATCTCGCGGGCGGTGACAACGGTCCTGGAGATGATCTCCAATGCCCGTTGCAATGACGCTCTGTTTTCCGCCGCACGTTGAGGAGCTAATCCAGATGCAGATCCGCTAACCTCGAGATGGGGGATGTCAGCAGATTTGTTGAGGAAGGTATTGAGCATTCTTGTCCGTTGGGTAAAGTACATGGTGAGCGTCTCTGTAAGAGGTCTTGCATCCAGAATATGCAATGTCAGCATTGTTGCACACGTATCCTACTATGCATTGAGCAAGGACCGGAAAACTGTAAGGGGGGCACCGCCGTACCTCCGTTGACTTCTCGAATGACCGAAGAGAAAGCGTAGCCTTGTGGATGATCTGTGTTCTGAAGTGGGATATTGTCTCCCATTGCCTCTGAACGATCGGGAACTGCTCCTAAAGACCGTATAAGTTAGCCGACCATCATACGGATTGCGCAACACATACCATAACGTCTATACCCCGATTGATCCAACTATCGTCATCCTGGTCGTCATCCTGCACAAGCGCTTGATGGACTACGCGTGCAAGTAGAAATAACCAGGCTGCTTGGAAGAACTTCTCGCGTTCAATGAGTCGCCAGAGATGCTCGGGCGCGTCCAGGAGAAGCTTTACATGGGCTGAAAGCGCCTGAAGGGTATCGAGATGGTTGTCTGAAGTAACATCAGTGACCTGCACACAAAACCACGTATACACGGACGTGCCTCCCTTGCTCGCGTCCGCCGCATGCGTAGGTAGCTTCATGTGCTCATGTGAGGAAATTGCACCCTTGATCTCCTCCAAAGCATCGTGGACGCGCTGCGCTGACTTGGACAATAGAACAATAGAAGTCGATGCCTGTAGGAGATCGCGGTAACGCTCCCTAACCTGCGTGAGCTAACATGCTAATGACATCTTGCAGATGCACTCACCCGACCATGACACGCAGCTCTTCCTGCTTCGCCTCGGCATCAGCTCTGCGCAATGTAAGTGCGCATTCACAAATGCCTCATAAGACATACCTGAGCTGGAGCTGCCTCGTCTTAACCTCGGCTATCGTGTACCTTGTGAACAACTCATCTGGATCTGCAGGGAGGGCGCCAGGTCTGGGAGGTGCTGTAGTCTGTAATGGTGTTGTAGGCACTAATTTGAATACACTAGCTGGGGACAGTAAAGATTGTGAAGGAGCCGTAGACGAAGCTGGAGAGGTTACGGGCGTCTGACGCGCCATGCAGGACAGTCAAGGGGTTTAAACAAGGTAATTTAGCCGCGCGTATCAGGAGGTTTAGCCATTGACGGATATATGGACCGCGCGTTTCCGCACAAGTTAAGAGGTCATGGCAATCTATGAGTTGCATTTTCTATTCACAAAGAATGTCAAAAGGTAGAACAACATTAAAATCGTGCGCTCCGTATGAAAAAAATAAATGACGTGAACAAAGTACACTATCGGGCCTGATCCTTCGAGTCCACACTGTCTGCAACATCGGCTTCTTGGGGAGCAACCTGTTTGGAGGGGCCATCCGGCTGAGAACTGGAGGCGGCAATGCTCTGCGACCCTCGCGGGGGGTTGGTGGCGGAAGGTGGTGAAGAAGTCGAAGAGTTGGCAAGTCGCTGGTCCAATGCCTTGAGGGCCAATGCGCTAAAAATATTAAATTAGTGTATGTTACAACAAGCGTGTGGCAATGAAAGGTCTTACCGTCTTCTTTCTGCCTCAGCGCGTGCACCACCAGGAACCTGGCTGTACCCAGCCTCTAGGTCTGATGGTACAGACGACGGGATGAGGTGGAATCGACTCGCCAGGCGATGGACGGTGTTTCCAAGCATGGACAACGGCGTGCTAAAAATATACATCAATACACTGCACATCACGAGGGTTGAAAAAGATTCACTGGACAAAGGGAGGGAACCAGCTAATCAAGGAGAAAGTCTCGCTGCGATCTCCGTACGTGTCCATGCCACCAACGGTGTCACTAACGTTGCGTTTGTAGAACCGAAGGTATATCCACGACACAAACCATCCAAACTGGATGAGGATGTAGGGGCTTTGGAACCCTAGCAGAGTCATAACTGTTGAAAAGGTGAGGTATGCCATCGGAAGACGCTAGATATTGGTAAGAATGAGGTTTGCACTTGTGATATCGGTGTGTTACCTTGACGCGGGCTTTTATGAACCCAAAGACTTGTACTTGGTGTTCAGGGATGACTTGGGTGAATGCGACGAGGAAGGATATGAAGAGAGTCATTTGACCGTAGTACTGCATGCCGTACCTTGCACAGAGGTTAGGATATGTTACTAAACGTCAAGGATAGCAGGAATCGCGTACAAGAACATGTCCGCGTTTCGGGTGGCGATGAATTCGATCCAGTTGAAGGCAAAGGCGATCAGGTTGGGACCAATGATGCAAACGACGAGAAACTTGATGGTTTCTACGGTCCCCCACAGTCTTTCAAAGTATCTGAGCGATGCTGGTATCATGATTAATGAGACAGCCAACTATGAAGCACATGAGCAATTATGGTTAGAGGTAGATCTAGCAACGAACCTCGATAATGCTCAGCTCTACCAGGCCCGAAGTTAGGAATGTCCATGGAAAAAAGAGACTCGATCCAGGGACAAGAGTGAGCCATGGCAAGAAGAACTGGCCAGTTGTCCAGCGATTCCAGAGGTAGTAGGAAGAGGTGACCACGGTTGCGCCGGTGAAAACGCGTGTGACGAGTGGGACTGAGGAGAGATAATGCAAGGGTGTGGATAGGATTGCCATGATGAGGCCCTGGGACTGTCCTTCGAGCTAAAATACGTTAGTCGAGGGAAAGGGCACAACTTTGAACGTTTGAGGCTTTCCTGTCCAGTTGGGAGGGCGCCTCAGTCGGACGAGATGTGCCGTCAGTTTACCCGTATTTGCCGTCTGTCATTACGTGACGACGTGACCTCGCGTGCCCGGCCTCCTCTTCTTCCTTGCGTCACTGCCGCTGCCAGCCGGAACGGTCCTCAGTTTGCTGGCAGCAATGTCAGACTACAATTTCAAGCCCGGGGGCTCTCTGAAGCTCAAGGGGAGTGTTCAGGATGGTGGCATTGTCAAGAAGTGCGTTTCACAGTTACTTCTGTTATACCGCTCCTCTCATATGTTCTACAGGAAGAAGAAATCCAAGTCCAAGTCGACTTCGGATGATGCCAAACGCCGTGAGCGTGAAAAGGTGAAGGAATTGCTCTTAAAGGACGAGGAAGGCTCCCCTCGAGACTCTCCGTCTGGGAGTGGCAGAAACTCTCCTGCTGTCGGGGGCTCAAATGACAGAAAGACAGATGCTGAGAAGCGCTTTGAAGAGGCACAGCGGCGCCGAGTTAGTCATGCATCTACTGCCTCGAAACGCACCCACTCAACGCATCTTCTTACCAGCTTGCCGAGAGAGTGGCCAAGATGGCGAACAAAACCCACAAGGATCGTGTTAACGAGTTTAATACAAAACTTGAAGCTCTCAGTGAACACCATGACATTCCAAAGGTACGTTTCCGTTCTGACTTGGTCCGTGCATATATTTACGCCGCTCGATCAGGTTGGACCCGGATAAGACATTTCCACGTTCTTACTGTCTGGAAAGGGTCTCTTGGACTTCCCGCAGATTCGAGAAGCTGCACTGTTGATGTTGCTTTGAGACATGCCTGATGTTCTGTTGTGTCTATACATCAGATTCCCTGTATAATACATTTCCAGTGTCTGAAATTACGATCGCGAGGCGCCGCTATTGTAACTTGTTTGTTGTAATGACTTGGATATAAGTAGGCACGGATATGCGGCTCATTAATCCGTGACCCTTCTTAACCCTTTTCCTCCACCTCCACACAACGCATCACCCCACATGTCTACCACATCGCTAGCGAAGAAGAAAGGGCATATATGCCCCCCCTCAGACGCGGCGGACCCCGCAGATCGCTGGGAGACCATGTTTGTCTACGCGTTCATATACAAATTCACCAACCTTCGAGCAAAGACAGAAGGGTTTGAAACTGCCATGGAGTGAGTGCAATCCCTTTTACACGTGTCTTTGAGTCGTCTCATTACAGTGCACGATGGTGCGGGCTGGCAGTCTCGAAACTGCGCTCAAGGCACCTGGCCCAGATCCTGTACTCTGTAAAGTGCTACAGCACTTCATACTGAATATGCGACCACAAACGCGTACTTTGAGGTGAGAATATGTCAGCAGCCATCGATGGGCTATATGAAAGCATTTTCCGTCGCGTTTGCACGCGCCAGTGTCGATCAAATCTCTACGACCGTGGCGGGCGTCCTGGCAGACTATACCAAAACACCTGAAAGAACAGTGTTTTGGGACGAGGACCTCAATGCTAATGTGGACCCTCTTGCTAACGTCGAAGGGGGCATCTTTTCAGCGGACTGGGACCTCAAAGTACGTAACCACGGCCCCTTTTGGCTCAACTCCCTAATTAACGCGTCCCTTTGGCTATATGTAGCTTAGGGTACTCCGCCAACTGGTGGAATCACAGCTGGCACATTCCGCCGCTATCAAAACCAAAATTGATCGTGCTTGGGGCGTGATGCAGCAGAAGACAAAGAAGAAGGACGCTGATGCTGCACCCCCTGAGTCTGATGATGCAAATAGCCTCCAAAGCCTACAAGTGCAGCCCTTGGGCCAAGACTTGGAACGAAAACGTTACTGGGCTGTGGACGGTACGTGTTCTTTCATGTTATCCAAGGTTTCATATTTGCGTATATTTGTGTGGTACCGCCGATACCGCATTTTCTGGCCCCATGTCACCCGGCGTTATCCGTTTGCATGCAGTTTTCGCTGATTCGCCATCTATCTTAGATTCACCCCGGTTATATGTGTCGACGAATCCTTGGAAAATTACTTCTACCCTCCGAACTATTGCTTCCAGCCGGGAAGAGTACATGGCACTCATTGAGCAGTTGAAGGCAGCATCTCTGCAACTAACTGACAAAAAGGCGAAGTCTCGGAAGGGACAACATGATCTGCTTGTTGAGACCCTGGAAAGTCGCGTAGAAGCGATAGATCGGGAATTGGCCGTGAGTCTTTTATTGCCTCCGCATTTGCCCAACAGTGAAGACAGTGGATGCCGTTCACGATCACTCAATGTTATACAGAGGATTGCCAGAGTACGCCGGAAGATTGAACAACGACAAATTGCTCTAGCCCAGGCCGAGGTGCGCTCGACGCGAACTCGTAGGCAGACTCGGCGGCCAGAATATGTTTACAATGACGTTGAGAGTGACGTACGCGCCTTTGTTTGTGGGTTGATGATTTAATGTTAATTTTCACCGTCTAGGATGGTGGAGACGAATATCAGTTTGAAGAGGATAACGACTACGACGATGAGGCTTTTGGAGACGATTTATCTAGCAACCATTCAAACCGGCGCCGAGCGGAAGGAACACGAAGGTCATCCCGCGCAACAAAAGGTAGACGCGTTTCCCGCTCCCCAGACGGTACAGGCGGGATGGAATGGGGAGCAGAGCGACGGTCAACACGTCTCGGTCCCCCGGAACAAGCGACCTCGTCTCGCAAGCGTGCCAGAACAGAAGACAGCGTCACGAGTTCCAGTTCTTACGACGTTAACCCATCAATCCCCACGGAGCGTACGGCGGCTAAAGTAGCCAGAACGAACGGCGCGGCAGCTGTGAGACCGACGGAGGTAGCTGTGGAACAAGTCGCAGGGAAGAAGAAAAGCCGGTATTGGTTTTACGCGGTTGAACCGATACCAGCGCCATCTGGTGAGGCACCGATAGGTGCCAACGGGGATGATAACCCGAATTCTTCAAACGGACACTTGCCCAATAGCAACGGCGTGTCTAATATGAGCACAGCGCATTTGAATGAAGATGCGATGGACGTTGACTCCAACGTTGACGTAGAGACAGAAGGCAGCTTGCCTCCCGCGTCCAGCGTCGAGTGAAGGGCGGTATTTACTTCCGGCCAACTTCCGGAAAGCATTCTGCTCAGCTTCGCAATTCTCTTTCGGGGTATCCTACATGTTCTCTCACAGTCATTCATACCACAGCATTCCTCCGGCGACAAATAACTTAACTTACTGTGTCACCATCCTATTATGCATAGGTTCTTAATATCTGCTCTTGGAACACAGAGCACATACATACATACAGCTCCGTTTGCACACGAAATGGGACCTAGTACTTACGTAGTTGACAATTCTCAGCAAGTAGTTGTGATTTTTATGGGCCTCGAAATAAGGATTTCTGGTATACTGGATTGTTCGTAAGGTCCCGGGAGGTCGCACCTCTAAGACAAAATTTGTTTCGATAAGCATACCTTTGATATGGACGTATCGCAGCGACCGACTATGAGGGAGCGCTGCGAAAAGCGAACGGAGTCAGGGGCATTCTCCTAAAGCCGAAGACCGCGGATGATTGCCTGATTGAGCGAGCTGGCTTATTAGGCGGGGGCTTCGGTCTGAGTTATACGACATATTGCTCTATGCTTGCCAGGTCTGCCAGCCGTGCTCTGCTGCAGCCTGCACGTCGCATCAGCCGACTCCGCCAATGCACTTCACCAAGGATCAAGACTCCCTCACGGCGACTCGCCACTGTCGCGCCAACGATACCTGCGTCTACCGATGACCTAGAACTCGTCGCGCTTTTTGACCAGCCCCAAGGCAGGTCTGCCTTCGCCGGACCCTCCTCGACTGGAATCTTCCAACACTCGCAACTGACGACTCCCGCGTCCTTCACCGCCCTCGCCGACTCCACCCTCGTCCGAGCACAGCTGCTGACAGAACGCATAATACGCGCCCGGGACAACCGACATGAGCTAGGAAAGGTCGTCAAGAACTTGGACAGACTGAGCGATGCACTTTGCGGTGTCATCGACCTCGCTGAGCTCGTCAGAAATGCACACCCGGACGCGGAGTGGGTCGAGAGCGCGAACACGAGTTACGAGAAGCTGTGCGAGTTCATGAATGTTCTTAACACGCATGTTGGTCTTTACGAGGTGCGTAATGTCATTAGATTTTGTGAAACAGGCAATCAACTGCCTGAAAAAAGGTGCTACGTGATGTTCTTTACAATCCAGAGCTCTCCGCAGCGCTCAGCCCAGAAGCTCGCGAGACTGCTCTCATCTTCTGGCGAGACTTTGAGAAGTCTGCCATTGCCCTTTCGCCCGACAAGAAGGAACGCTTCGTGTCTCTCTCGTCCAACATTCTCTCTGTTGGCCGAGACTTTGTCAATGACTCCTCTTCTCCGCGTCCGCCAGCGTCCATTATGGCGTCCGAAATTGCTGATCTCAAGGACAAAGGGATGGGTTCTAGGCTTCGGCGACAAGCTCTCTTCACTCAGAGGGAGCTCCTTGTTTACCCTGGCTCGCACCAAGCGCATATGATAATGCGTTCTGCACCCTCAGAGGAGCCTCGGAAGAAGGTATACATCGCAAGCCACACCAGCACACCGGAACAGGTTGCTCGGCTGGAGACTTTGTTGCGTTTGAGGGCAGAGCTTGCTCAGCTGGTCGGTAGGGATAGCTACTCGGGGATGGCACTGAGCGATAAGATGGCAAAGTCACCGGGTGAGCAGTCGTGTGCGATGGTACGCAAGGTGCAAGTTAATGTTGTATTATTTGGTAGAGAATGTGAAGCAGTTCTTGGACACCTCGCTAGAGCGCACAGGCGTGTCCGCGAGGCGTGCACTGCATGCGCTGAGCGTGCGGAAGCAGGCTCATTTGAACGCTTCAACACTACCTATCATACAGGCTTGGGATAGGGACTTCTACTGCCCACCAGAACCACGATTGCCTCCTGTTGCCCTTCCACCTCTAACACTCGGCCGAACGATCATGGCATTATCACGGCTGTTTAAACACATGTATGGCATATCTCTACGACATGTCAAGGTAGAACCAGGAGAGGTGTGGCATTCTGACGTCCACAAACTCGAAGTTGTCGACGAAGATCACGGTGTCATTGGATGGATCTACGCCGACCTCTTCGCCCGACCAGGTAAAGCGCCAGGTGCTGCACATTACACCGTTCGCTGCTCCCGGCGGACAGATGATGACGATGAAAGTGGGGACCTTACCTTTGATGGTGCTGACAACTTTCTTCGCTTGTCTCGAGACTTTGAGGCTGCCAAGAGGCATCGAATCCGTGGCCGGGAAGGAGAATATCAGCTCCCGCTCGTCGTGCTTTTGTGTGACTTCTCGCCTCCAACAGCGGCTCGCGGTGCCACCACTATCGACTGGCCAGACATCATGACATTCTACCACGAAATGGGTCATGCCATGCACTGTGAGTTCATCCCTTGAAAAGCACGATCAGGAGCTCAACTGCCTCCAGCCATGATCGGCAGAACGGAATACCACAACGTCGCCGGGACGCGCTGTGCCACCGACTTCGTCGAGCTGCCTTCCATCCTTATGGAACACTTCCTTACCTCGCCCCGCGTACTATCCCTCTTCGAAACCGACGGGTCCTCGATCGCCAACCAGACTGCCAACCACCACGAAGACCCGTGCCACCACATCGACGACCACACCAACGTCCTCCTTTCCATCCTTGACCAGAACTACCACTCCACCGCCGTTCTCGACCCGAAGTTCGACTCGACCTCTGTCCTCGCCAACTTGCAGAATTCGCGTGGGTTGATACCGCACGTTGCCGGAACCTCGTTCCAGACGCAATTTGGACACCTCTTCGGGTATGGCGCGACATACTACTCGTACCTTTTCGACCGGACGATCGCATCTCAGGTCTGGCGGAGAGTTTTCGTACAGGATCCTCTGAACCGCGAGACAGGGGAGAAGTATAAACGTGATGTACTCAGCTTCGGTGGAGGGAAGGATCCTTGGTTGATGCTCAGCACTTTGTTGAATGCACCGGAGTTGGAGACGGGCGATGCTGCTGCCATGCGCGAAGTGGGAGAGTGGCGATTGGCGAGCGACGACGTGATGCCTGAACGTCATTAATCGATTTCTTCTTGCTTGATGTTCCCTGTTCCTAGATAGAGAGCCCAGCAGATTAGATGCTATAATATTATAAGATCCAGATAACAAAGTGATAGCGATACAAAATAATGAGACAACAGTATGACCAATAAAAAAACAATCCGGGTGAATCATGCAGGTATGTGTAATGATGCAAAACATGCGGTGGAATGGATGCGAGATAAGGTATGTGTACAGAGATGGGGTATGGATGCAGTGTCAAGTGAGATAGGGATAAATACAATAATAATAATGATACTAGTGATATAGGAGAATGTGATGAACAGTGGAGAGGTGGATTACGTCAGTTGATTGAAACAGGGGCGGCAGTGATTTGACTCCTGCTAGCCACGAGAATGCGTGCAGAAGGGTTGATCAAGCTAAACCAAGTTCTAGTCGAAGCCGGTCCATCTCGACAGTATGTTCGTAGAGGCGACGAAGTTTTGCTTCTTTCTCCGCGTCGTAAACTTCGTACAGACCGGAGAACCCAATTTCCGAAACCATTTGGGAAAATGTCCCCTGAGATCCAAGGACATTTAAAGAGAGGGAGGACCCAGGATTGGGGGGGCCTTTATAACCTGAAGACTCTAAGGCGGATAATTGAGTTTCTGCCTGAAGGAGTATCCGACCAGAGCTCGAAGTTGCGGTTGGCTCGTTAGCAGATGAACAACCTTCAGAAGCGTTGGGAAAATAATCGAGGAAGTCCTGGGGAACGGGGAATGCTTGCGAGCCGTAAGGGCTTTGAACATCCGATGATATGGCAGTCAAGTCCAGATTGGTGACACATCCGTCAGTGAATGATAATGAGGCTGCAAGTGAAATTAGGCGATCCTCACAACAGATCTAACCCGTGTGACTCACATTCGAAAATATCAAAGGAACTAGGGTCGACTGCAGATACTGTGGTATAATCGAATAATCGGACATCGACTGGCCCTGAGACATCCTGAAGATCCGTGGTGCAAACCGCCGTAGGTGTGCTAAACCAGTCATAGTTCGCGTCCAAAGCGGTCGACAAGGGAGGGGATTTTAAGGTAACCTGTGGGCGAGAAACGATGTCATTAGGCCGTACACGCTTCGAGGGCTTCTCTTCGGTGTCTGCATCAGAAAACAGCTGTTTGCTCTGGGAATGTCGAAATCGATGTGTAACAGGACATTCGTCGGCACGAGCACTAGAGGTCTGCCGAGTATGATATACATCAGATAGGCATCTTTTCCGCGAGGGGGGCTGAGAAGGTTGCATTGAAGGACTCCTGCTGATAACGGAGCATTCTGAAGACGCAGGAGACATAGCTATGTGCTCGAGCACTTTGCTCTGTACCCGAGGTGTAACCTCGCCATCATCCAGCCTATGAGGGTGTTAGCTTGAGCTGGTAGATAATCTCCAAATACCTTACCTGCGCTTCTTTGCACGAAGACTATTGAGCGGAGAAGTGGGCTCTGAGTAATCTGACGATATCGACACGTGGCGGCTGACGATAGTTTGGCCGGGGGAAGGTAGCGAGTCAACTTCTTCATCGTCCGTATCTGTCAGGAGATGCTCCAATGCCGGTACCGGAGAAGAACTCGTAGAAGAATAGGGTGTCGGGTAACGCTTTGAAGCTGGCCACCTCCTTTTCCTTGGCTCCGACTCTCGTTCAGCTTTCCGTTTCCGTTTTCCGCTAGTTTCACCGCCCCAGTTTCCCCGACCCCTCAAACCCTCTACTACATTGTCGAGCTGGCCGGCAAGCCCGCTGTTAGGATTCTTTGTTTCGTAGAGGCTTTCAGCGGCGACCTTCATTTGTACAAAGTCAAAAGCAATATTCGGGGGCACTGGTGCGTTAGAGGAAGTGTCACCATCATCATCGACCAAAACGCGGTGGGCCGCGACGAGAGCATCACGCTTATAGCCCTTAAAGTGATTCTGGAGGATCGCCGTCCAACCTATGCGCTTGCGAACGTTTTTAAACCAGTCATTGACGGAGTCCAGCGGGGAGCTAGATGTATATGCGATGGTCCTCCTGGTCTCAGGAGAGGGGTAAGGGTTATGGAGGTTACAGAGAAGCCAGTCCAGGGCCGGTGCAATAAATGGAAATGTACTTTCATGCTCCAAGGCAGATGGACGTGACGGACCGGTTAATTGAGACGAGGCAATGGATGGCGGCTCCGGAGAAGAGATGGAGAGGTGACAGAAATCTTCCATAATGCTCTCCTGGTCACATCGGATTCGCTGCACTGTGTCCTCTTCGGAATGCTGGAGTTCCTGGATGTAGATGCTCAGATCAAATATGTGCGAGGCGACGGTGTGGGCAAGATGAAGGACATCAGAATCAACTGCATTCGAGGCGATAGCAGACGCGAGATCGTTTCCCAGCGAAGACCATACTTGCTCGTACGAGGCCAAGTTGTGATGGTCAGCACTAAGCGCGGACAGGAGCTGTTCTTCTGCACTTAGGAGGCGCCGTCGAATATCTTCCTCCATAGTATCCTGAAAGACGATGAAGACGGCCAGTGGCACGCGCAGGACTGGTAGCTGTTACGGTAGTACTGGAGTTACTAGGGATATACTGGAGTGTTTGTAATGTCAACAATGCGGCGATTGAAATGGCGGGGTTTCAATTGGCAACCGCAAGGGCGCAAGCACTGGATGCAAGCAGTGGGAACCAGCTTCATCCATGCATCCCTAACCTAGTCACCAGTCACTCTTCAAGCTTCAAGCGTCAGACGCCTCAACTGACATGGGTACCCGTACAGAGGTTTCTCTCTCTGAGCGTCGGGACGCTCAGAGCGTCATGAAGCGCGTGCTTCGCTCCGTTCACTCTATCATGGATCTCACCGCAAACGTTGTCAAAGAGTCATCTCATGAAGTGCTGAATCCACCTCCAATGCCCATCAAGCTTCCCGACCCTCCACCTCTAAGGCCTCATTTAGTTCAAGCTGGAGCTCCAGATCAGCTAGCCTCAAAGATGGACCATGCCTACTTCAAACGCGCTCTTGAGCTTCGCAGCCGTCTCCAAGTTAACCTGGAGACCGTTTGGAAGCTATACAGTCGAACTTCTTCATCCCAAGCAGCTGAGCATATTTTGTCATATTTTGCTCAAACCTACCTCAAGTGGCTTGCTTCAATTCGCAAAGAAGGGCTAAGGGCTTACCATAAATACGCCGAAAGGATAGCAGCTTTCAACTCTCGTTCGATGCCAGGGCAGCGGGGAAAGGTACATCCGTTTAACCACGTAAGTACTCTGACTTGTTAGATAAACCGAAACTTACATACTCACTAGGAATATATACCACTGCTTGAGCATTACTTCGAACGAAATCCCTTTCCATCCTCCGCTGACAGAGCCATGCTAGCTAAGAAATCAGGGATGACGCACCGTCAAATTACTGTATGGGTGAGTGATCAACAACGCTTTTCAATCTCAAGTTCATGTGTCGCCAGTTTCAAAACCACCGGAACCGTGCCAAGAAGGAAGGGAGACTCATCGAGCGCAAATCTGGTGACGTGCCCGCTGTGCCTTTGGATACACTGGTAGCTCGTATGCCGCATCTCATAAAACCTGATCATCTACGCCCGCAATCACCTAATTCCGGCACTGCTGATGGAGAAAAACTTATTCAGGTAGGTAGTTAGTTCGCTCATTTTGCAAGTGCCAATTGCGATTCAACAGGATCTCTACTATTCTACTGTCACGGGCGGCCCTCATGTTTTTGATGTCCCTGCTCCATCCCACGCATTTCCTTCAAGCTATCCACCACAGTGCTCATATAACCCCTTTCCTAGCAAAGATGGGTCTGCCTTGTTCACTTCACCACAGTGGTTTCGTCATACTTCCCAGGTCTTGAGTAATCGCAATTCTCGCGTAGTATCTATCGATGAGCTTACCGAGAGGTTCTTACAAATGTCAGTCATGGATGTGTCGGGGGAACCACGCCGAAGATCACAGCAGCCAGATGGGTCTGCTGCAGTTGCCGCAATCACTGTCATTCCTCCTCGTGCGCCACATCCTGCACTGATATGCAACTCGACGCGTTCCACACACCGTCAGCGTTTCCTTTCACTACCAACCGTACCGGCACCTGCTCAAGGTCAGCGCGTATTTGAGACTCCGAGCCCTCAGTCGCGGCCAGTCACACTCGTACCTCAAGGCGAGTGCCCTGGTTCTCCAAGTGTGTTGCGTAGAAAAATAGCTCCGCCGCCAAAGCGTACCCCTAGAAACGCTTCCCTTTCTCGCACTACTACACCTGTTGGTTCTCCATATCCACGTCGATCTCGGACCCCCTCGTGCAGTTCTGGGTCCTCCCGACTTGTTTCTGAAGGAAGTTTTGGTTCCGAGATCTCGAACGAAGATATACCCCTTCCGACGACGCCGACCCATCCCGCCCACACTTTTTCACCGTTGCTTCCACAGCTTGAGATGCCACTTCATATGGATAATTTCTTTGACATCCCCTCGCTTCTCGACGGCTCCTCCGTCAACACCGAGCTGCAGAAGGAGTTCGATGCGATACTTGCGAAAGCTAATTTTAACCACGATTCATTCTTTGATTTCCCATTCGGCATGCCCGAGCCCCTTCTCACTGGTCCGATCTAACGACTGGGTTACGTCAAGTCGTTTGCAAAATATAGGCTTGGCCCACGAGCCTTCCATAGGGCTCTGCTATTGCATGTCGCCTATCCAAGTATATGCACGCGCCGAACCGGTTTGTTTGGCGTTTGCTCCTTCTCAATGACGCTGGTTTACGCATGCTCGGCTCGAGGTCAACATGCCTGTTCAGCGCGGTTCTGTGTCGCGACACGGCTTGACCCAGCGCACCCGTTTGGCACTGACTTGTTCGCCTCTGCACAGTCGAGGCTGGCACATGCGTCCATTCGGCTGTAGTCGTCATGTCCCTTTGGGCTCCGACATCTCCGTAGATTCATTGCCTCAGGCTTAGGGTGTACCACTTATCGGCACTTCGTGGGGCAATTGTCTCCTGCTTAGATCGCGCGTCTCAAGAATACAGCAACCTGCTGTGAATCTTGTTTGCCCTCTCTAGATGTTCCCCATCCACCGCCCTCGGTCTTTATTTGACCAATGCGCTTGGCTCTCCGTTTATCATCTACTCCTTGTGCTCATCGCTGCTGTCTTATTGTTTTATTATCTGTCGACGTGGGCTTTTTATGTTGTCTTTATTCTTGTGGACTAACTGTACTTCCTCACTAATTCGTTTCTTCTCCGTGTTGTTTCTGCACCCTTTTGCATATTATACCCTGTTACCCTCATTGCATTGACTGTATCTCTAGCATCGCATCCGCATCCGCCCTCACGTTCGTATTTATGTTAACACCAGCATCTGCATCTACATTCACATCCACATTCGCATCCACCCTCACGTTTGCATTCGCATCAATTGATCTCTTGGGCACTTTGCCCGCTCTCGGACCACGTTGGGCCGACTCTCACTGAAATTTTAGACTGTTCCGAAGTTTCGACTTTCCTCAAGCTTCGCTCCGTGAATATGCCATCTGCCCATAACGCAAGAACACGACAACACGACCCACTATGACCTCACAGGGCGGACCCAGCAGAAGAAGTTTTCGAACCTCAGTATCCAGGAAGAAATTAGGTAAGATCACATTTAAATCTGACTAATAGATGACCATATCCTTGTGGGAATGAAATCAATACTACGAGAGACCGTTTGGACTTCAGCTGTCGGACCCAACCATGCCTTACAAGAACTTGGAGGCCTGGATGGAACACGCAGTACGTGAGCTTCACAGGATCACATGGTATGATAACGGCTTACGAGGCTCATCATGGAACCCATCCCACCGAGGCCTCCGCTGTTGCCGCCGCCTATCATGCTACTCATTTTAGACTGGACGAGAAGTTTCATGACGGTCATGGCGGCGCCGTTGACTGCGTCCTGCTTGTTTCCGGAACTAGCTCCGCCCGAGGAGTCGAAGAGCTGGCTGGCCTCTTGCATAGCGAAGCTAATGAGCTCCTGCTGAGATCCTCCGCCTCCTCCGCCGCCGCCGGTGAACTGCTTCAGAGCCTGCGCAGATAAGATGGTTAAATTTGGGTGTGGGATTTTTGGTGTCTTGACTACGGACCTGGAGAGCAGCGGCACCTCCCATAGATGAGGCGTTCATGCCACCAGCGCTTCCGCCGCTATAGGCCTGCTGGTGGGCACGCTGAACTTGCTCCTCGTCAATGGGTTCTTGGTGTTGTTGCTGATCGCGTAGTTCAGTAGATACTCATTGAGAAAACAATAAAGGTTTCACAGGGTTCGACCGGATGTGGTTCATGGCCTGAGAAAAGAGGCCACTGTCCTGACCGGAATTGTTGGAGGCATGAGAGACAACCTCATCATCGTTGACTGGTGGTGATTAAGCGTTCAATATGACAAGAGTAAACGGCATAGTATGTACTCTGAGGAGCGTGCTCGGAAGAGTATTGCTGAGGAGGGCGGTTGTCGGGAGAGTTGAACTGTTGTCCGCCGGTCTGGTGAGCGTTCCCTTGAGCTTATGGACAGATGAGGGCAAGCAAGATTAGATGATCTGACAGAAGCTTACAGGATGTGTAGGCTTTAAAGCCCTGCTCTGCGAGATTTACGAAGGTATCCTGGGCAAGAGGAAGAATCAATATCAGAGCGCTTGGAAGCAGGTGAAAGACGGACTGACCATGGTGATGGTTGCGATTAAGGATGGGGTGGTCCAGGAACTGACCTCTGAATCTTAAAGAGCTTCCAGAGAGCACTCTAGAGCACTGGATTTGTGGATCTATTCATCTCCGACGTCATGATTAGCTTTTTAAGGAAAGTGCACATGTGCGGTGCTTTCCCCGATTTGAATTGGGGTAAGAACGCGCTTCCGTCTTCTTCATGTCGGTTCCTGCAACTGCCCGGCCGGTTCATCATCGAGTGTTGAGGCTCTCTACGACTATCAGGACGCGTTTTCACGCGTCACAGGGCGCTAGACGCTCTCGAATGTCAACAATCACGGCAGATGCACCGTTTTTCCCGTCCTATCCCTCCAAGTCGTCTTTCCAACCAATACAAGGTTCCGACACAGACTGTTACTCGGCCCACCCTATACTCTCCATCCTTGATCGAGTCCACTCACCAGCATGTACTAGCCTCCTATAGTCTCTTCAGCTGATCGATGAGTCTGTCTATCTGCATTGGTTTCATATTTGTACGCTAGCAACAACAGTGCGGCGGCATCCCCGACGAGTTCTTTTGGCTCTCCACCTTGCCTTTGCTCCACTGGTCCTCTCAATATTATCGGCTACAAGTATGACGCCTTAGTAGGACCACTGTTGACGTTGAAGATGCCTCGTCGCCTGATATGCTGGGTCCTCGCGTTCTACGCTGATCCAGCTCCTTCGCTTTCTTCCACTCTGACTCATTGGCCTGTGAAGATGACAAAGGGCCAACAGTGACCAATTACGAGGACTCATACTTGAACCCTCCATGTATATTGCAAAGGATATAGTCTGGAAGTCGCTGGTAGAACACGTGTTTCGAACCCTCGTACCCGTAATGACACTGAGAGCGCCAAGCTCTTGATCTTCTAGGAAAGCTATGTTATTACTGACGATGGTTGGTGCTGCAAGAGCTGGTAGACGGCAAGGAATGGGCGTACCAGGGGCAAATATAGGGTAAAATCTATCTGATACTCAACCATACACCACGGAAAATGAAGAACTAACTATATATTTCGTCCGTCTAAGTACATTATTCGCAACATTATACAAACAGTGAGGATTGGTCAATATAGCGAATACTCCGCAATCGTCTGTCCGTTTGGTTCTGTCCTTTTATGCTACAGTGGTAGGAGGCTTTGCTCTCGGATCAACACCCTCGACGGTCGTTGTCATTGGGACCGCGTCGCCAGGCGTGGTGCCCTCAAGCGGCTGGCTTGTGGTGGGTCGGCCCTCAGGCTCGGCGCCTCCAGCGCCACCCATGCCGAGGTAGCCCTGAGCGGTCTCCTTTGCGCGGTCGAGGTATGGTTGAGCGGTTGCCTGCGCGGTCGCGACATGTGGTGCGATCGTCTGGCGCGCGGTCTCGACGTGCGGCTGGACGACGGCCTGTGCGGAGGCGAGGTATTGCTGGGTCGTGCCGAGCGCGGAGGCGGCGGTGGCCTGCAGAGCGGCGAAGGTGTCGCTGCCACCTGACGAAGAGGTGGCACCGGTGTTAGTGCCTTTAGGCTGTCCGCTTTGAACGAAGTTCTGTGGCATACATATTGCGTGAAATTCGATGACATGACGTAGTGAAGAAACACACCTGAGCAGAGTTGTAGACACCACCAGCTGCCGCCTTGGCCTGGTCGACATAAGTAGCACCAGCAGCCCTGGCGTGCTCAACGTCCTTCTGGCCTTGCTGAGCGGCGACGTCTGTCTTCTGCGACATATCATTGGCGAGCGAGTTTAAGGGACCGCGCCCACTGCCACCGGTGAAGTCAGGGCCCATGCCTTGTGCAGCCTGCGCGGCCTGCTCAGCTACGCCATGAGTCTGCTCCGCGTTGGCATCAATTTGACGTGCAGCCTTGGGGCTAGTCGCGTCTATGCGTGCCTCAGCGACGGTGGTCTGGTGAGCAACTTGCCTGTAAGTAGTATAATACGTCAGTAACCCTGAACTGGATCAACGACGTGGTCAGGAGGACATACTCAACGCCGGTAGGCTCCTCGACGTTAAAGACGCTTCCTTGCTTAATGTTGTTGGACATGTTCAGAGTGTTGTAGGGGGTGGAATGAGATAGTGCTACCAAGAGCGGCTTGGCCGTAATTTATACTCCTCCGAGCATAGCGCAGCCCACCGACGTCATGGTTTTCGTGGAGACACCAAGGAACAGGAAAGGGAAAAGCGCGGAAACGCGTAATAGGGGCTGATCCGTACGAGCTATGACGACACATTTGCCTTTCTTAGAATTAGGTGTCGGATACAATTGTACAGCAGCTCCGAATGGCTGTAAATGTAGGGAGAAACACTGGCGCGTTTGACAAGTCTAATACGTAGTCCGAGTACCAGGGAGGAATATAGTAGGAAATACAACAGAAAACTGAAAAGAAAGGTAGATAAAGTCTATGATTATGCATGGGTATCACATATAGATGATCGATAAGAAGACGAGCATGGTGGAGGTGGATCAGAGTAAGGAAACGTCATGCAAACAAGAAAAGAATACTTTGTTGTAATCACTGCCCATGCTGATGAGATTGCTCGCCCCATGAGCCCATCTTCAGAAACCTCGCCAACACCTCTTCTGATCCGCGCTTGAACACGTCCACGCCTCGAGCGGGGTCGAACACTCGGCTCGGCTTCCTCTGCCGCGTAGGCGAAGGCGTCGTCGTCTCCGTCTGGGAGCTAATGCCTCCAACATCGAGCAGCGATGAATTGGGCGATGTTCCTGAGGTTTCGCTAACACTAGATGGATGCCCAGCAGTGTTGACCTGGAGTCGAGGCGGAGCCGACAACGTAGCTGACGCCTGAGACGTCGCGATGACCCCGGATGCTGGGCCTGCCTGACCAGATGGCGTCCGACTTCCAGGTGGGGAGTCGTACACCGTAGGAGTGTGTATACCAGTTGGACTCTCCGACGGAGGAAACACCACGGTCTGAAGCCGAGTCGAAGGAAACATCCCTGGTGAAACAAGTCCAGATCCTTCAGGAGATGCATACGCTTCCTCAGCTTTGATAGCAGGAAGCCCAGCAGGCTGGCTTGCGGCAGGTGGCATCCATTGTCGCCGCGAATTTAAGCTCGGCCTTCTCGTTTTCTTCTTCGAGTGCTTCGAGTCCGTCTTTCCAAATGCCGCCGGCTCCTTCGCCTGCACGCCCGTGCTTACATGCTTTGTTCTGTCAGTCTGAATCCCAATTGAGCGATACTGTTTGCGTTCCATCGAGCTTGAAGTGCGTGAATGCTGCCTCACCGTCTTGCCCTCCTCTTCGGAGTCGCCTTCGTCTTCAACGTCGCCGTCGCGGCTGCTTGCTTCGGAGTGTTCCTCCCATTCTCGATGATCGCCCTGAGATGGATCCACAGCAGGTGCAAGGGGTGATGGTCGGGCAAGCCGCGATGCATACTTCTGAATGCTTGCGACACTGTCCCATGCATTACCGTACTGTGTCGTTACCTGGAAACCGACTAGAGGCGAGGGTGGCTCTTCTGATCTGTTGGACTTCTCGGGGGTGACAGCGGTTGCTCCTAGAGGTGGACGCACGAAACCAGAACCCGAGGGTGGCCCTTCCTCACCAGGGAAAACTCGAGTAGGCATGTATCGAGGGCGCTCTTCCCAAGGAAAGACACGCTTGATCTTTGTCGGGTCAGGACCGTTAGCAGTAGTAACAGAATCATGTACAGAACCGACAAGGTTCTTGTAGTGTCCTTGACGCAGGAGCAGTTCCGGGATTTCCGACGGAGGAGGTGGGTTAAACAACTCATGCGGTTTCAGTGGGGCGGCGGTAGGCTTGTTCTTTTGCGAACGTGAAGCGCGAGAACCTTGCTGCTGACCCTCGTTGGTCGGGGAATCATCCCAGGCATTCGGGAAGTAGGTCTCCGCAGGAAACGCCGATGGAAGCGGAGAGCTTTTAGGAGGAGATTCCACTGCAGGGTTCCACGCTAGAAGAGGAGGCGAGTTTGGTCGAAGGTGTTTTCCAAAAAGCGACTTCTGTGGTCCACCGGGAATGTCTTTGGCAGAACTCGGAGTCATGACACCAAATGGAGACGAAGGGAGGGACAACGACTGAGGTTGAGGTGCCGAAGGCACGTCGCGGGGGTCAGGAGTGGGAAGCGTCTCTGTTCGGAAAGGCGAGTTGTAAAGCCCGCCAGTCTTCGACGGAGGGGTGTGCGGGCCAGCCTTCGGAGTGATACCCAAGTCATCATTCGAATCCCATTCATGAGCAGAGAATGGCACTGGTCTCATCAGATCTATCCGTCCTTCGAGAGGAAGAGTAATGTATTCGCCTTCGCCCCCGCCGCGGTAGTTGACGTGAACATTCGCCGAGCCCATACCATGGATAGCCATGCGTCGCAGCTCTTCCAAGCTAAGCCCCCCACTGACAGGTATGTTGACCGAAGAGAGAAACTCTGCTCCGGCACCGCTCTGTTCATCCCAGGCAGACACGTACCTACGAACATCCACCTCGGTGTCTGGAACATGGCTTTGCGAGCGATAATGTTTATCATACACAGCGTACCACCTGTCAACCAGAGAGCCATAATCATATGCTTGCAGGCTCGGGGGTGGCGCAGTCTCTCCTGAGCTCCCTTGGATAGCAGCTGACCCAGGAGCGCGATAAGGGATAGAGTTCCACGGCTTATTTGGCCCAATAAAGTGAATGGCAGATATCTGTTTTCCAAAGCGGGCATATGCAGGAGCATACCTGTTCAGTGGGAATTCAGCAGGCCACACATGGACGAAATAGGGGAAACAACTGACGTGTACGCAGCCGTGGGGGTAGTGTTGTAGGTGAAACTGAGTCTGTGCCAGTCGTCGCCCCTCCACTCGTTCAGCAGCCCCTGGTCAGCACCGTCCCAGCTTCCGGTGGTTTTAAGAAGCTGGCGCAGCTGATCAAACTTGTCCTCGCCTGGAGTGAGGACCATGACACCCGAGTTAAATATGTCAGGCCAGCCGACGTCAGGGACGGCAGAAAATTCATGTTCAAGGTGGAAAAGGTGGGAGAGGGGTCGAACAGGAAGGACGTCCGCATCGAGGAAGATAATCTTGGAGTACTGGGTAAGGCGGAAAACATGTAGCTTTGTGAGAACAGAGTCGAGATCTGGGCGACCTGAAGTCGACAGGATTAGTCTCCAGCACAGAGAGCAGGAGGTAGCTTAATGAAGCTAACGGAGTAGGAAAGCAATGACCAAACGCGTCTTAAGCTTGTTCAAATAACGCGATGGAAACGCTTGCTAAGAATGGCCGGCCGAAACATGGGAGTCATCATTCAATCAAAGAGAATGCTCACCTAGCAAGTTGAGCGCCCCGTCATCCCTCTGCTGGCTGATAACCTCGACCCCTACTGCAATGTCGAACGTCTTCCTGAGGAGCTTAATGGTCGACACATCTAGTGTCTCCGGAGTGACGAGGCAGATAATGTGGAAATCTATGGGGCCGTTATCGGCGTGTACATCCTTGAGGGCACCAGCAAGGGCGAGTGCGCCTGGGAGATAGGAATCGGAGGAGAGGAGAGTGACAAAAGCGAAAGGAGTAGTTGACATGAGAATGCCGACGACGGGCCGACGACAAGACTTTGACACGCACGCCCAGGCGATGTGTGTTCACGATCTCTGGGAGTTAAGTTAGGCAAATAGACAAGAAGAGAGAGATCTAGAGAGAGAAAGCGAAGAAAAAGAAGAGAATTTAGATAGAGCGAAAAGTAAGACTAGGCCCGATGCCTATAAGGAGGCGGGAGCTGTCCAGGGAGCACGTCGGACAAAAAACATTAGACATGCACAAAAACTTAGTTACCAGCTAATAGCAGCTAATTAACCCTCTCTAGTTCGCCCGCGTCATTGATCAAATAGATCTTTGAATTTCAACCTCCCATCTCCAGCGCTCAAGCGCTCAAAACTTAACATTATCCTACTGACTCCGCCCTGTCCTCAAGGGGATGCGGCAGCCAACGCAATACACAGTGTCGCAAGCGTCATCAAATCCACAGCAGTCCGCCATTAATCTGTAATACAACACTCATCTTCGTGTCCGTTCTACCTCCTGCTCGTTGTGCTTCTCCCACAGCAGCCTTTACATGAGATGAGCCTGAGGTCGGCGCTCCCAAGCTTCCAAGAGAAGACAGGGGCTTTATACCAAAAGTAGTAAGGTCGGATTTCATTTAAAGCTTGTCAGGGGAAAGTCTCCTACCGTGGGCCGTGGCAGTCTTTGTCCAGATTTCCTCGTGTTTTCAGCAATTGAGATATTCAAACCTTGCCTGTAAGACTGGCAACCCATTCATCCACTTCTCTCTTCCTCACCCTGGTAAAAGTCTAACATCTCCGCACCCTAGACTCCGGTAGATCCGAGTCTATATCTGCAATCTGCAAGTGGACCTAGAAGTGGACTCCGACAGGTCAGATCGTCAGACACCGGGACGTGGCACCTGCCAGCCTCCAGGCCCTCATCGACTTCCTCGCGCCGATTAAATACTTCAAGTTACAAGTACGACATGCCCCATGAATCGACAGCGTATCAGATTGGTTGTCGCTGGCCTGGATTCGACAAGATCAAGCACATCGTAATCTTGTGCGTTTTATTCTCGCTTTGTTTCTCCGCTCCTATCATATCGACCCTTTGTTCAAACGTTCCACCTTACAGCGGTGCATCATATTGTGAAGTTGGTTACAGTCCCCGCTCTCCCCATCCGACCCCGGAAAATCCACTTGGTGTACCGTTTCCAGGGCTCACATCCAACGAACCCGAGGAGCCCAACTGGGTCGGCTATCTTACAAAGATCTATGAGTCTCGAGGCCCAAAGCTTATTTACGATTATGCCCTGGGCGGCGATCGCGTGTTTGGCGTCAGGCGCCAGGTGCAACAGTGGTTCCTCCCCGATGTCGGCGCTCATCCAGACTGGGCGCCATGGACAAGCGAGGATACACTCTTCAGTGAGTGCAGCCCTATATTTCATCCAGGGTTTTGTTTTCTCCCTTTCTGGAACTAATGGTTCTTGCTCCCTTTCTTCATTCAAAATGTATGACGATCAGTAACTTGGATTGGGATCAACGACTGTGCGTAAGTATCCTCCTCTCCCAATGCCACGGAGATCACACCTCAATGTTATCTCCTTTCCTCCCTACTACTAGCTGGGGCGGCGACTACGAGGAGCCAATGACGCGACTGTTTGAGTACCAAGAAGACTTGTATGCCGCCGGTGCGCGCAACTTCCTCTTCATCGACGTCCCTCCCATGCATCGCGCCCCAGCCAGTACGTCTCTTCTCATCATCCCAGATCTATCTCCGCCCTCGCGGCGTTTCTGCGCTGACGGGATCCCTCCGCCGCCAGCGACGTCCCGCTCGGAGTCCCGCGCATCCAACTATGAGCGCTGGAACGATGTTCTCGAGGATCATGTCATGGGCCTCGCGGGCGACCGCGCCGATATCAGCGCCATGATCTTTTCTTCGTGGGACACGTTTACCCGTGTTCTAGACGACCCGCCGGCGCACGGCTTCGACCGTGAAGATGAGTCCCGCGTCGGTTCGATATGGTTTGATCGCATACATCCCACAAGCAAGATGCACGACATTATCGCGCGAGAATTGTCCGAGTTTCTGGACTCGCTCGAGCCATACCAGGACGATATTCCAGAGAATATCAACGACAAGGTGAACGTCCACGGGGGCGAGAGGTGGCGGTGAATGGAGGGAGCGACCTTCAAGGATGGGTGCGCTAGTTTCGCGGATTTCTTGTCGCCTTTCATCCCATACTATACTATCATTATCTGGTTTGAGAGCTTTGGATCTGTACATGAATTTATTGCGTTTTGTAATTTCTTAGCTCGCTGGCAGTAGCTCCTTGATTACTCGTTTAGTACTCATTTATCACACTCAATGTAAACTGCAGCTCTCCAACAGCGAGGTTTGCAATCACACATGGCGATAGCGCCACTCTACCTGAAGACAAGTTTTCCGTATGTCCCGTCATAATTGTACTCTACGTAGGAAATTAAGAGAACGATAAAGGATACTCAATACAAACGAAGCTGAAAAGTCCCAAAACAGTGACCGAAACTCACTCGTCTCGCATGAGCCCTGCACGTTCGTCTTCATGGCCTTCCTCATCGTCACCTCTCCCGCTACGGCGCTTCTTGTTAGATGTTGCCAGATCATCATCTTCCTCATCACCAATCTCAAATACGACGTTATCATCGGCGACTTCTGGCTCCCTTCTATTATTGACGAGAGTGATTTCGTCATCATCGCGTCCACGATGGCTCAGTGACTCTAAGTCATAGTCTTCCGCATCTTCGTCTTCTTGTGCAAGTTCCTCAGACATAGCAAGCGTATATATCATACGGAATATTGAGTTCTGGGTTCAACCTAAGAAGAAGTGAAACTTATCTGCGGTTGGTTTCCGTTGGCCTCCAGAGGTAAGCAATTGCCCAGAAGGCTACAAAGTAGAGGATTGCAAGGTAGCCATCCAAAAGCCACCACCTGGTGCGCCAGGACTTAGCCGCGTAGTCTGCCGACCAGATATTCATTAGCAAGATTTGCAGGTAGGGCACGACAACATACCTTCAGCGTAGCGATCGGAGAATGACAAGGTAGATATGACGAAGAAGACGGCAATGATTATGACAGTTGCTAGCAAGATATGATAGAGGCGCTTGAACATTGTCAGCTTATAGCGCTGTTTGCGAGCTGCGAGGTTGGTCATTGTTCCTGGGAGCACGATTAGTTAGGATATGAAGGTTAGGAGAGGAACTATGCTCACCATTCAGGGCGTATAATATCCACATGAAAAACCCGCTCAGTGTAAAGGCCAATGGAATAATGAACATAAGCAGAATCAAGGCTGATGTTGACTCCAGCTCCAGCTCCACGATTCCTACTCCGTACAGCACTGGGAATGACACATGACTGTTAGCATTAAATGAAGCGTACACAACGAAGTAGTGCACCTCCGAAGATAAAATGAGCGCCAGCCAAAATCTGGCATCGCAGCATCGTACGCCCCAAATCTTCTCTGACAACACTCAATCCCAGAGCTACGACAAGAAGCATGAAGAATGAAAGTGCATTACGTCCCGCATCGAGTATGGATACTGGGTATATATGAGTCTCCATTCACATGAAACAAGCCATGAAGTTCTCACCTACAAAGAGGAACACAGTCGCAGCCGTGTTTCGACCATGTGCGTTGAGATATCGATAGTAAACTTCGTGGGGTTTAGTTAATGTCGATCAGACGCTCAAAGATTCAAACCTACCCCAGCTCGCAATCATCTCGACAACAAGGAATCCCACCAGACCAGACAAGTAATGCTAGATGTGTATACTTCTCCAGCCCATGCCTTTCGATCAGGTAACTGTGTACTCACCTGAATTGGGAGCAGTTCCGTGACATGCTTGTAACACTGCCAGGCCCACAACGAGCCGAACGCAACGTATGCCAGAAACATGACGAAGTAGAACTGGAAAGCAGCTCTAGCAGCAGCAAAGGCAAGAACATAGTACTCACATTAACTTTGGGGTAATCTGCAGCGGCAAGTTCGCCACTGAAAGTATTCTGGAAAAGGATGACACCATTATACGTTGGATGGTAAGGAACGTCGGTCGATGCTTGGCGGGCACCATTCAAGACTGTGACAGGAACGATGGCTAGGAGGCAGTCAGGCAAGGACAGCCTCAGGGGAGAATAGTAACTTACCAACGCAATAATAGCCTGTGTACCTGACCTCGTATTGGATGGGATCTTTGTAGGAAAGTGCACCGCTTTGTGATTGACGAGGGTGGACTACAACCGGGGCGACGCTGCGTGACCGCCAGGGAGAGGTATAGTCTTCAGGAGGAACTATGGGGTTTCCCTCTGGATTATCCCAGAGCCCACCTGTGCTTTCTAAACTCTCACTTGAATCACTCTCTCCGACTTGAGTTAGAGATAACCGTGCCAACCAGAAGCTGGTCTCGTTGGCGGGCTTATCGGGAGGAAGGTCAAGAATGAAGGTGCCGAGTTGGGATACATCGCAGAAACCGGCTTTGAGCGCATCCGTTGTGCACACGTACGTCCTCTGCTGCGCATAAACACAGAGGAGGGGACACTTAGAATTAGCTCCTGTCTGAGCGCGCAAGACTCACGGGAAGGGAGTCATCGGTCTCGGAGGTGACTTTCCCAAGATAATCAACATCTTTCCACTCGTATATAACCATAGAAACCTGTCCTTGGGACGAGGCGCTATCGAAGGTGACTTGGACGGCGAGTGAACACCTTCCATGAGTTCTGACAGGTCAAGTAACGCGTACCATTTATGAAGGCAGAATCGCCTCCCCACATTCCCGAGCATGCCTGACGCGAGTAGTCTGAGTCTGTGAATGGTACTTTGTAGGCGGCTGCAAGGTGGATGGCCCAGCTCAGCCAGCCCAGCAGGAGGACTGCGCGTCCAGCTCCGAAATATTGCATCCAGGCGAAGACGTTTGTTTAGCTTTGTTGTCCGACACCTTCGTCAGATACCTCCGTCACGATCGCTGCGCATCACAAATCACAAGTCACCCTCCGTCACAGATATGACAGCCGCGTATGGTGTCACGCTAATTACGGACCTGACATAGTGCTCGGCTTTCACTCTGTCCGCTCCTCGACTACGAACACTCGTCCATCCTCCCTTCTCCGTCAAGGACCCACTCACCGGTTGCCCATCGCCAAACTATGTTCGGCGAAGACGAAGATGTCTTTGATAGCGTCACCTGGGATTCACCCTCCGCCCCTCACGAGGCTGACCGTCATAACGCAGCCCCTACAGGCCCCGGCTTCAGACAGAGCATGGATGAGGGACAAGATCCACATCAGCCCAAGTGGGAAGGATATCTCATAACCTCCGTTAGAGATCCAGTCAAGGAATTGCCAGAGACCAAGGATGCCTATGTCTCCTACCTTGTATCTGCCAAGGTGCGTTCTGTACGAACATCCAACTGCTTTGCCATCGCTGACGGAGCCACAAAGACCAATCTCTCGATGTTCTCTACTTCAACCACGTCATCTCGAAGGCGATTTCAAGACTTTGTTTTTCTGAGAGAACATCTGGTAAAGGATTTCCCGGCATGCGTTGTCCCAGCACTTCCAGACAAGCACAGACTCGGTACATGATCTGTATTGTTGAAGTGGTTTGGTTTCTGATCTACCTACCAGAGTATTTAACTGGAGATAGGTTCAGTCCCGAGTTTATGGAACGCCGTAGATTAGAGTAAGCACATCTAATGTGCCCTATTACATTAAACTTCCTGACCTCCTTTCAGCCTCCACCGATTCCTGCAGCGGATATCTAGGCATCCTACACTCCAGAGGAGTACCCTGCTACGAGCATTCTTTGAGTCGACGGAATGGGTGAGTGCGCGCCATTGTCCACCGTTGGTGATCTCGCTGACCATTCGCAGCATGTGTTCATGCATCAACATCTTGCTCATCCTCCTGGACCAGAACCTACCCCTGGATTGATTGACAACCTATCAGACACGCTTTTGAACGCGTTTGCACGCGTACGGAAACCTGACGAGCGCTTCCTTGACATGCGCGAAGGCGTTGACAAGTTTGAAGACAGCCTTGTCCTGTGCGAGCGACTGTGGAATAGGATACGCAATCATAACAATGGTAAGCTCTCTGTCTCTCCCCATAGCATAGTCTCCTCAGGCTGATCGAGATGGGAATCCGGAATCTGGAGAAGACTTGACTGCGGATTACCATGATCTCGCAGTTGCTGTACAAGGACTTGGCTTCTTGGAGTCAGGTATCACCGACCCACTTAATCACTTCTCAAATACCCTACTGGAGTTTTCGGCACTTTTACGTCATAAGGTCAGGCAACTTTTCTCGAAGGATCTTGAACCAAGGCCTAACAACCTCGTTTCAGACGCACACGATAAACGACCCATTCTTGGTTCATCTTCACTCTTTGCTTACCTACTCCCATGCAAATCGAGCAGTCCTCAAGCTGCGGGATCAGAAGCAACTTGATTTCGAGGAACTGTCGGACTACCTATCCGGAGTGACGGTTGAACGTGATCGTCTGTCTGCAGTTATCAGCGGGCACGCGGGTAGCTCAGGACTGGGACTCAGTGCATACCTCAAGGACAAGGTCGATGCTATACGCGGGGCCGATGATGATCGGAGTCGCGTTGAGAAGATGCGAAAACTTGATGTCAGGATCAAGGAGGTATTGTGTGCACTCAAGGCTTATATGCATTATCACTGACTTGCTTTGAAGCTGCAAGAAGCGGTGACGACTGCTCACGAAACCTCCGATGCATTCAGCGACGAAACACTCCGGGAGCAAACCGTTTTCCAGTTTGCTAAGGAGGCAGAGATGAAGGAGATGTTATCGAACCTTGCTGACGGAGAAATCGAGTTCTACCAATCGGTAGGCCTTGGAAGTCCTTCAGACTGTTCAATTTGGCTTATGACCGTCATAGGCAATGGAAGAATGGGACCGCATCATACCCATAATCCAACGGATACGCGTGGACGTTTGAAAGCGCACATCGACTTGCACATTGGGACAATCTTTCACTTCTGTATTTACGGTTTACGCGGTTTATGCTGTATTCTTGTTCTTGTTCGACGTTTTACGCTCATTCCGTAGTCATGTCATGCGACTAATAATTATCATGTAACAACCGTGGTGATTGTATTATACTGCCTTTTGCTTGCCCTTCTTTTTGAGGTCAACCTTCTCTTTTGTCTTCAACTTCTCTGTCGATTCTTGTACGGCAAGGGAAAGCTATAAAACATAAACGACATTGTCTGCAAAGATGTAAATATTTGTCCTCACATTGATTATACCAGTATCAACCGCTCGCAGCATATGGACCTCCGCATCATCACTTGCACCAGCGGTCGTATGCGACTTATCAGTTGGTAGCCACGGAGGAGGGTTCTATACGGGGTCATTGTCACCGTTGGGCATCTAGTGACTAAGATATTCACTCACGCTGCCTTGCTTTGCCGTAGGAGCTTTGTTGTCCTTAAGCTCAAGCACTATTGCAAATGTGGCATCATCTGTCCAGCGCCGTGAATGAGAACGTGTAAATGACACAGTGGTGTAACGTTACCCTGTAACTTTAGCAAGCCTAGTTGGGACTCAAGCATGGCTAGCTTGATGAGGAACGAACGAAAGTACTGGCCAAGCGTCTGGGCAGACATTGCATCTTCGACGCTGTAAATGAGATGACACCAATTAGCCTTTAGCTCGTGTGTAGCACATGGTTAAGAAGATACCTTGTGTTCTTATTATACGACTCGACTTCAATCATCGTCCGTATGGAGAATATGAACCGTTCAAGAGGAATATCGCCTGCGTCTTTCACAACCATGACGACTTTGTCCACAGATCCCTAAAACAAAGGTCAGTTTCTGTTCTGCGCACGGGGGGACCCCGATGCATACCAGTACGAGCTCATCCTTCACTGCCTTGATGGCCCCTGAGATGTACTCATTCAACGCTGGGTGCCGAGATTGGTAGACGGGAGTGTCATACTTCTTCCGTCGCACAAAGAGGTCTGCGGGGTAGACTTGACGGACGTAAAGGATGGTATGTATGGCAACCTCAACTAGAGCGAAGAGATTACACGTCTGAAGCATGTGGCAAGAGAAGAAAACACTTGCTGAATTCTGTTATGCCGTTAACCGTCTCTGCCGTAAGGGGGTAAGTTAGGGGCTTTAGTCAAACTAAACTCAAAACTTACGGTTGAAAGTCAAAGCAGAACCTTCGGGAGCTATTGACATATTATAGACCGCAAAGTCGAAACCACAGAAATCTTGTCTCGGGTACAGAACGGCAATCAACACAGGGAACAATTGTGAGGCGAAGTTGAACGTTGAACGGTAACGTCGGTGAACGTCGAATGCATACCGCTGTCATCAATCCGTGTCTCAGCATGTCGGAAGCTCGGTCCCGCTTTGGTAGCCGCTTTGGGGAAAGCAAGTAATGCAATTAATAATGATAGTGTACATGCCGTTGTTGTAAGTAGATCTACGTTAATGAAAGGATGGAAGGACACTACGACGAATCCCTAACACGCCCAGTGGAAACGGTGTACAGTCGAGCAGCAATGTTCATAGATTGCAGTTCCTAGAGACGAGTCAGCCTTATATATCAGGTCACAAGTAATTGTCCCTTACCTGGAACAGCAATTTTGCTGCATAAGGAATATACAACTGAGAACATGCTGTCTTGTTTTTGCAAGCACGACACTGAAAATAAAGTTAGGGAAGGAGAGGAGTAAATAGTGACTTGCGTCGTACCTCAAACGTTTGCTTTTTCTGCAAAGCCATGGTCAGCAAGAGTTCGAATCGGGAAAGCCCTAAGACTTACCAAGTTGGCGATTGCTGTCAAACCACAGCTGCAGAGAGTGAGCTATGGCCGAGGCAAGGGTTAGAACGCCACTCACATATCACATACATGCAGACGATAAGCGTCGCTGGCCTCGAAGAGACGCTCCTTCAAGAACGCAGCGACACCATGCGAGATCATACAATCACGCTCCATCTCTCCGAAACGCAGACCACCGTCACGACTCCTACCCTCGACAGGTTGCCTGGTGAGGATCTGCACGGGACCTCTCGCACGGGAGTGTATCTTATCGTCCACCATGTGCTTCAAGCGCTGATAGTACGTGGGACCGAGGTAGACCTGCGCCTGGAGCTTCCGGCCAGTGTGGCCGTGGTACATCACTTCCAGGCCACGAGACTGGTAGCCCTTCTGGCGGAGGAACGTTGATACCGACTCGACAGTCAAATCGGTGAAAGGAGTGGCATCACCCTCGTTACCAATCAACGTCGCCACCTTGGAGAGCAAACACTCAACCAAGTGACCGATTGTCATACGAGAGGGGATAGCGTGCGGATTGATGATGATGTCAGGAACAATACCCTCGGCCGTGAAAGGCATGTCCTCTTGACGGTAGGTAATACCGATAGTACCTTTTTGTCCGTGCCGAGATGCAAACTTGTCGCCAATCTGAGGAATACGTGTCGACCGCACGCGGACCTTCACAAACTTCTGACCCTCCGAGTTCGTAGTAATAAGGACCTGATCGACGATACCGTTTTCAGTGCTCTTCAAAGGTGTCGAGACGTCTCGGCGAGTGTGAGTGCGTGTCCGTTGCCCCAGTTCCTCGCTGTCTGGCGGTATGGGGGCGGTCTTTCCAATGATGATATCTTCTCCTGACACGCCAGTTCCAGGCGCAATCAGACCGTCATCTTCGATCTTGTCGTATGTGCCATGCTTCATCCGCAGTGTGGTGTCACGAGTAGGTTTTTCAAACTCCTCAAGCTGTTGAATACCGCTCTTCTTTTCCAGATCCATGTAACTACGGTAGTAGATACTACGGAACAGACCACGGTCGATGGAGCTTTGGTTCATGATGACTGAATCTTCTTGGTTGTAGCCACTGTAACACAGGATGGCAACGATCGCGTTCTGTCCGGCAGGGAGCTCTCGGAACTTGAGGTATTCCATAGAACGCGTCGTGGCCAGAGGTTTCTGAGGATAGTACAAGATGTTGGCCATGGTGTCCATACGGACAAGGAAGTTGGTGAGGTAGATGCCCATAGCTTGCTTGCCCATAGCAGATTGATATGTGTTACGAGGAGACTGGTTGTGATCGGGGAACGGGATGATGCTGGCACAAATACCTAAGATCATACTTGGATGAATTTCGCAATGCGTCCAGGTATGTGCATTGATACCAGATTTGAGGCGAGCTGCGGGGTCATAGTCTTCATCGCTTTGGCGAGTGTCGATGCCAGCGGACTGCAATCTAGAGTTCTCCAAGTCTTCTGGTGTCATTGCGATCATCACAGTCTCTTCCTCCTCTGCATCTAGAAGTTCAATCACACCGCCTTTCACTAACTGATCCCACTTGAACTCCTCCGTCGGATCATCGTCCCGGTACCCCTGGTTGAGCCATTTGATGTGCTTCTTCTGCAGCAGGAGTTGCTGATCCTCAACAATGAATAGTGGTCGGCAAACACGACCGGCATCTGTGTACAGGCGCAGTTCGCGTTCCCGGATATCCCGAACGACGGAGACTTCCGGGCTGATATCATCCTTTCGCCTGAGCTTCTTAATGGTCTTGACCAAGTTCGCAGGGTCACGATGGACCCCCATCCATACACCGTTGACGAAGACCTTTGTACAGGCCGCCGATGAGTGAGCGTTCTCTTCCAAAGATTCGAGACCCCACTCTTCCAGGAATTCAATGACGGGTGCTGAGAACGAACCAACGGAAATACACGACATGAGTGCAAGGTTCTTGACGAGACCACAAGCTTGTCCTTCTGGTGTTTCGGCGGGACATACCATGCCCCAGTGCGTATTGTGAAGTTGACGAGGCTTAGCAATCTTGCCTTCACGTCCAAGCGGCGTGTTACACCGGCGTAAGTGCGATAGTGTCGAGGCATATGTATATCTGTTCAAGACCTGAGATACACCAGCCTTTGAGGCCATTGACTTCTTCTGGTCGCCCCAGTTGCCGGTAGCAAGGGAATACTTGAGGCCATTCGTGATAGTCTGGTGTTTGACTGCGAGCGAAATGTTGAATTCCTTGTGAGTTTCCACACACTAGGCAACAAAATATTAGAGATGGCATATGCTGCAAGAATTACGCGCATACCTTCTGAAGATAACGATACACATCCCTGGTGAGTTTCTTGAACAACATGCGGAACAGGTTGGCAAGCAGAGGACCAGCGAGATCGAGACGTTTCTTGCCGAAGTGGTCACGATCGTCCAGCTCTCTACGTTCCATAGCAGCCAGTAGAAGTCGATGTATCATATAGCCGAAGAAGTAGGCCTTCTTCGACTCTGAGCCTTCCGACATGGAGACATGTGGCAGCATCTCCTTCTGCAAAATTTCCTGCGCATATCGTATACGGCGTTCTCTGGAAAGACCAGTGGTTGTCCCACGATTGCCAATGAAATCCAAGGCAACCTCGCGGTCCTGAATGACAAAGCCGTCATCGATACACGGTTTCAGCATTTCTAGCATTTGGGAGTCTTGCATGTCGTAACAGATATGCTCAAGAATATCGCGGTCAGAGATGACGCCCAAAGCGCGGAATACAACCCAGATAGGAATGTCGACCTTGATATAGGGTATTGTTGCTTTCATGACATTCCCAAGCTATTTGCTTTCAGTCTTGCAGCGATGCTACAGATCCATGCTACTCACCGAACGCTCCTGACTCCGATGGAACATCTTCACCTGGAACTGCGATATAGTTTTACCACCCTTCTCAACCGCACTACGGATCTCCGCGAGGAAGCTGATGGGGGAGGGCTGGGCCTTCGCGAAGACATAGACGTGGTTGGTAGCCATACGTTCTTGTGCAATGAGAACCTTTTCGGAGCCGTTGATGATGAAATATCCTCCCGAGTCATACGGACATTCGTTCAAGTCGTAAAGGTCCTGATCCTGCAATTCACGAAGGATACAGAAGGTTGACCGTAGCATGATGGGTACCTAGGCAGAGCGTTAGATGCTCCGGAGGCGAAAGGCAGCTTACGTACCTTGCCGATCCAAACTTTTGTTCCCTCTTGGTTCTCAGAGTCGGGGTCTTCAGGAATCCAAGTAACCTCTCCAGGCATATCAGGGTCCTCGCGACCCGTGAGTACTCTCTTCTTCATGTCAATGTAAAGTGGGGCCGAGTAGGTCAGGTTGCGCAAGCGAGCTTCTTGAGGGAAAACAGGGACCACCGAACCGTCTGCTTCCGTGACGGTGGGTCGCGAAAGATAGATTTGACCGAAATGAATCTCATAGCGACGCGTCATGTCTGTTTCGTGGCCGGTGTGCTGATCTGCTTGGTCGAGAATGAGGTCTGCGTTCTCGTCGACGAGTTCCTGCATTGTGTTTTGAACGAATTCATCGAAGGAGTCAAGCTGCTGCCGAACGAGACCCTTTTGATCGAAGAAACTGGATATGACGGTCCAGCAATCCTCCTGCGTGATTTCCTCATAGTCCTCCTCATCCTCCTCTATCCCGTACCCGTTCTCATCGTAGGTGGGTTGCGACGTCTCAAAATCTTCGTCAAGCAATTGAGATAGGACAAACTGAAGAACGGGGGTTGTATATACCTTGGCTCATCCTGACCTCTTAGGAAGCTTAGCCTAGCAGAGCGCAAGATACCAGCAGGGAGTGGAACGTCGTGAAACCGTCGTTCACGTCGACGAACAAGCCGCGTTTCGTGAGTAGTGTTGTTGCTTATTGACGTCCATATGCCGGTCTTCTTTTCAAACTCAGCCTTGCGGCTTAGTGTCCTCAATTTCGGCATTCAGTCCGAATCGACTTTGTTGCTGGACACTATGGTCTACATCCGTCCTTATTCTCCTTGTACATTCAACGCTCCATGATCAACAGAAACCCTAAGGACATTCTCTCAGCAGTCTATCCATCTTCCTGCTGGGACTGCTAGCGTAACCTCCCTGTTTGAATGAATTAATCTCTTTCGCAGCAAGACCTAAGTAGACCCACCCCAAACAGCACAGTGTGATTCAAATAATGGTAGAGTTCATACAAGTCGGAGCGTAGCTCATACTGACCCGCAGGCTCGGTCTTGGGTAGCTTTTCATGGTATGTCGTAAAGAATGATCCGGGAAAGCCCCCAAATATCCTAGCAATGGCCAAGCTGACGAACCAAGGATCAGTGTTTGTAAATGAACTAAACATTCCCAATCACTAACTCGGCCTCGTTGTGTCCATAGAAGGATGAAGGATCAAATATTACAGGTTCTCCTGATGATGCATCCGCCTTAGCATTGCCACTCTATATGACAATCAGATCACGAGTACGCTCTGCTTGATGCAACAATACTGACCCATAGATCACCATGCATCAAGACTGGGTATATTTTGAGGGGGTGCAATAGGTGAGGAATGACTCTATCTTCTTTGAGAAACCGCTTCATAAGTTTGCAGCTTTCCTACCTTGTCTTTACCTGCTCGCCTTTCTTGCATAGGTCCGAATATCCCCCCTGGCTTCGCAACTTGCTCAGGAGGTTTTCAATCATTGCAGCATAGCAGTCTTCCCACGTTTTATACCAACCGTTAGGTTGTTTTGTATCCCCACAATACGTTGGGACATGAAAGCCGAAACCTTTGTCACTTTGGTATCTGTGAAGCTCAGTAGCCAATCTCTCCCCAAGTTTTTGTCCAGCAGCTGGCGAGACATACTTGAGGTCCTTGTACTCTGACAGGAAGAATGGTCGACCTGGCTCATCAAGACCAGTAGGCTGATCGTTGCCGTCCACCACACCGTGTGCAAAGAGCTTTGGTGCGAGACCAGGAGCCGCATTGTAGATGGCAATGAGGGACTCCGCCTCCCCTATGTACTGCTCCTTCTCCCTAGGAGCGCCGACCTTGGCGAAGTACTGTTTGCCAGATGATGACTTGACCACGGAAGATCCCTTGAAAGAGAATGTCGCATTTGACTCTAGTTTTTGGAGGTGAGGAAGGAGAATCTGTTCAATGGATGGCATGTTAGAAGACAGGTCTAGCAAAGCGTCCTTCGGCGAGTGTGTCGATGTCATCACTCAGCCAACCAGTTGATGATGTCAGCCGGCGGTACTTTATTGCCCCAGGCGCCACAGCCGACTGAGTCTGGACAGCTGGAACAGCGGCTTCCCGTTTAGCTGACTGAGAGTACCTTCCCAATCATAAATCCGACACTCGTGTATGTATACGAAATTCCCCAGTCAGCTGCTTTTCCGTACATGTACTCCATCACTATAAAGGTATATTTGCGCGATATGATCAAATCGTAGCGTTGCCCTAGTCCTTGTCATGCTTATCAAGCATCGTTCAGGCGTGTACCAACTCAGTCGTGCAAATCTCAGGGTGGTTCAGTCAGCCCCTAACGTCCGAAGCCTGTCCGAGGTACCTTAAACCCAGTCGGGTTTCGTGCAAAATCTCCCAACACCTGATCCTACTCCTCCCCAGCGAACGACGCCCACCTTACCATATCGCAACATGTCCAACATCAACAAGCCCGTACAACACGTCGAAGGGTTCTTCCCTTTGAACCAACCTGAAATTGGTTCGCCATATTTGAATCTTGTTAGTTAGCCTCCTTGTCGCTCCTATCCACCAGTAATTGACACTTCTTAAACCAGGATGTCTTTCCTCAGAACAAAGGGCTTCCTGCTCTCTTCAAGCCTTTGACAATCAAGGGCACGACATTCAAGAACAGAATCTTTGTTGTACGTCCTCTTTGCCCATAGAGGTTTACCATTCCTTCATGATCTACGCAGGCCCCTATGTGTCAGTACAGCTCTGACAATGGCCATGCAACTGATTGGCACTTAGTCCACATCGGGGTAAGCTTGCAAAAAGTGGTCCACTCAGTATGACCGTGCTAACGCGAAGATCAGGGCTTTGCCAGCCGCGGTGTTGCAGGGATCGTGATTGAGGCAACTGCAGTTCTGCCCGAAGGACGGATATCGCCCGAGGATGCTGTAAGTAAATACGACTGCTGAAGTCGTCTTATATCTGAATTACGTAGGGCCTTTGGACAGACTCTCAAATTGAGCCGCTAAAACGTCAGGTCAACTTTGCTCATTCGCAAGGGGCAAAGATCGGCATTCAGCTAGCTCACGCAGGACGCAAATCCTCTACGCTTGCTCCTTGGGTGATATCGAGCGCTGACGGAACGCACAAGGCGAACACTCAAGTGGCCTACAAGGAGGAGAACGGCTGGCCTGACGAAGGTATGTCCGATACATGGAAAACCCCAGAGCTTTCCTGATCTTTGGTTTAGTATTCGGCCCGAGCGACATCCCTTATTCAGAAAGGACACCAAACCCGAAAGCTATGACAGAAGCAGATATTAAGTCTGTGGAAGACGCTTTCGTGGCTGCTGTCGAACGGTGCAAGAAGATCGGCTGTGAGTTTCAGGCCAAACTCCTCCAGACTCTCTCGCTAAATCACCTTCAGTTGACTTTATTGAGATCCACTCTGCCCACGGATATCTTTTCCATAACTTCTTGTCACCCCTATCCAACGATCGGACTGACCAATATGGCGGACCTCTGGAGAACCGCATGCGCTTCCCGCTTCAGACTCTGAAGAGGGTTAGCGAGGCTTGGGGAAATAAGCCTCTATTCGTACGCATCAGTGCCTCGGACTGGGCTGAAGGTCCGGAACAAGCCGAGGATGGTACCTGGAAGCAATGGGGCATTGAGCAAAGCAAAGTATATGTGGGCGAGCTACATAAGCTTGGTGTAGACCTTGTCGACGCTAGTAGCGGCGGAAACTGGTCGAAACAGAAGATCGACATCAAGCATGGTTACCAGGTATGCCGGATATAATTTGCACAAAGTCCTAGGTTTGAAATTTACTGTCTGATTTCAGGTCCACTTCTCTGAAGCTTTGAAGAAGGCCCACCCGAAAGTGACAATCGGTGCAGTTGGTCTGCTGACCGACCCGATCCAGACCAACTCGTACGTTCAGGATGGGAAGACAGACGTGGTCTTCCTCGCAAGAGAGTTGATGCGCAATCCGCATTGGCCAATCATTGCTGCGAAGGCTCTTGGAGCAGCAGTCAAGCCTGCAAATCAGTACGAGAGAGCGTTCCCAGAAATGCTGGCTCCTCCTAGGCACTGATCGCGAGACATGCCCACATGTGGAACTTGAACATCGATAATAATTTTGGTAACTATGAGCCGATGAATGCGACAAATAGACAGACGTTTGATTGCCTAGCAGATCATCACCGAGTCAGAATGTCCTTTGCATCTTGGTACTTTCGCTGCGTTTCCTTGATGACCTCAGGGTCGATAGACCACCCATCGCCGTTTGGTCCGCTCTCGAGCCCCTTCTTGTAGCCTATGCTCTTGAGATAGTCACGGACGAACTGTTTATCGAAGCTGGGTTGTGGCCCTCCTACTTTGTAGCGATCAGCTGGCCAGTACCTCGAAGAGTCTGGTGTCAAGACTTCATCGACAAGAATGAGTTTCTCGGGGTTTGACGGATCGGTGGACGGGACGAGACCAAACTCGAACTTCGTATCTGCAAGTAGCAAGCCTCGTTCTGCTGCATAGTCCGCAGCGGTCTGGTATAGCTTAAGAGCCACTGATTCGACCTGGTTATATCGATCTTGACCAAGGAGTTTGGCAGCTAAACATGATTGTTACGGCGCAATCAAAACGAGTACACATGCACTTGAGCAAGAAAATACCTTGCTCAGGACTGATGTTCTCGTCGTGTTCGCCCTGCTCCGCCTTTGTTGAAGGAGTAAAGATAGGTTCACCAAACTTCTGAGACTCCACCATCCCTGGGGGCAGAGATATCCCATGCACAGTACCGGTCTTCTGATACTCGACCCATGCAGAACCTGATCATCCATATCAATATGCCGAATACAGGTAAATACGTTAGGCTTACCAGTGAGATATCCCCTTACTATCGCCTCGATCGGTAAAACCTTTGCTTTCCTTACGAGCATGGTGCGACCCTCGAGCTGGTCGCGATATGCATGTACTTCCTTTGGCATAAGGTCAATGTCGGCCGTGACAAGGTGACCTGGGATGATGTCCTCCAGGAGTTTGAACCAGAAGATCGAGATACCGGTCAGCAGCTTCCCTTTCTCAGGAATGGCCTGTCCATGGCGAGAGATCCGGTTGAGAGACGGTGTCAGAAGATAGTGGAGAGATGGCTGACATCGCGGAGAATGACATCGAACACTGAGATTCTGTCGGTTGCGACGAACAGGAGGTGATCCGGAGACGACGTCGCGTAAATATCGCGGACTTTGCCTCTTGAAACTAGCGTTAGAGTCGGCAGATCGGTGGTGAGCAAGCCGGCCGCCATGATGATCGAGAGCGTAGTGCAGGCTACCCAACGCGTGAAATTGTGATAGGAGTCCGGAATCCGGAATCGGAGTCTTTGCCCAACTAATGGGCTATAGTCCAGTGCTACAGATTATTACTAGTTGCGTGTCTATTTACATGCTATAACGTATTCTATCTATGAAATGTCTGCCTCTAGGGTACACAGTGCCAATCTAGGATCTAGACAATGATGCAATGTCAAACGCTGGGGACGAGCCTATAATTGAATTTAGTTCTAAGCCCGTGAACGCATGAGAGGCACTGACTGGTCGTATTTGACAAGGTTATCCACGTTGATGAACGCTGAGGAAGCAAGCTGGCGAGCCTCTAGCCATACCCAAACCTGCGCTGATCATGAGAACTATTTCAATCTGGTTAAAGGGGATAAACTGACCTTCAGCAATGATGCAAGGTTACCCTGAGGTAGCTGTGTCATTGACTCTTGAGCAGTCATTTGACGCCCGAGCTGACGCAAAATGGGTAGAGCGCTCTTGAACAAGTCCAAAGTAGGGTCCAATCGTCGGCCAATGCCCTCCAGTAGCAAGATGGAGATGACTGTGTTGATGAAGTCACCTTCCATCTTCACGTGGTGCTGCCTCACGGCCACGAGAACATCCGTGAGGATGTCAGAGATCTTGATTTGTCCCAAGGAGAACGTTTTTCGTTTGACACTGAGCACAATGTGCTGCATTTTTAACGCAAAAGTCTCTGTCTCAATCGCTAATTCAGGAGTCCGACACCGTTCAACCATGAGTTGCCCTGTTCGGTAGCCATCAAACTCGGCCACAGCCCGGAAAAGGTCCAGGAAATTCTTGCGGTTCGTGGAATTAAGAGTCGTGATCAAGCCAGTGTCAATAAAGACGATTTCCGGAATATAACCTGCACATGATAGCTCCGTTAGCTCAGCTTGCCACTCAGGTGGAGAATGCCTGAGTTCGCGAAGGCGCCCCACGATGGTGTCGGATTCAAGGGGCTCCTGTATCAAATGGTGGGCACTCTTTTTGAACAAGGAACTATACATGTTGCGAAGGAAATCCACGGTGGTGGGCGGCTTTGTGAACTTGATCATGATATTGCCGGCGTGCAAGTCTGAATGTACAAAGTTATCAAGTAGAAGCATGTTCTGTAACATTCACGTTGAGAAGTAACCACTTAATGAATATTGTGTACTTACCAAAAATGCGTCTAGACCCAACGTAGCCACCTGTTCGTCGTAGGGCCCTCCCCCATTCCTCAAGAACAGTTCGAGAGGAAGAGCGTTTTCATACTCCTCGACAAGAATCTCCCGACTGGAAAACTCTTTCAGCGGGCGAGGGAATGTGACGGGTACATTCCTTGGTGCAAAATTCTTTTCAAAGATGACAAGATTCTCCGCTTCGTGCCGGAGATCCAGCTGCTGACGCATCATATCGCCAAAGACGTAGACTTCCTCCGGAAGAGAGATCCATTGCACGCCCGGTATCAACGTGATGATGTTGGCGAAGAAAGACATGATCGCAAGGTCTCGCGCAATGGTCTTTTGGATACGAGGATGAAGGATCTTGATTGCAACAGAGGCTGTAGGGACTGACGGGGGTGGATCTTGCATAATAACAGGAGCAATGACGGAGCCCGGCAACTTGGCTTGTCGTTTTGGGCCAAGATAAGATATAGGAATTAAGTCCTGTTTCAAAGTACCCTTGTAGACCTGTAATGCACGCCTAAGCGCCCTGTGACCGAGGTGTCGATGTTCAGTAACGCACCTGTGCGATAGCGCCTGTCCCAATGGGGCTTTCGTCAAACTCCTCGAACACTTCGTGGAAAGGCCGTTGGAAAACGCGTTCGATGATGCGCTTTGTGTGTTCAAATGAATGTTTTTTGGCGTGTGACTGCAACGCGCCCATCTTTTCGCAAAGCAGGAAAGGGAATAAATCCGCTCTTGAGGCGGCCCACTGAGCTAACTGTAGTGTCGTGTAAGTTGTATGCGATAACGCAGAGTTTGATGACGACTATTACCTTGATGAATGTCGGACCTGCCGCTTCCATACGAGAAACGAGGAGATTGTACCACCAGACAGCGCCCCATCTATCACCAGATAGCCTCCTCTCTGCTTTACCCACCAGCAGCATGGGCGTAGAAATGATAACTGGGACGAAGAGATAGAAAAGATAAATGAATCGGCGAGCTGTAAGGATGGGCTCCCAAACATGGTCTCTTAGAAGGTCGAATATGCGGAAAGCAATGGATCGGTGAGGTTCATGTGGTGATCCTATGAACTCTTCTTCGGGGAATCGGGGGCTGCACTCATTGCAGGGGATGAGGGTCGGGGAAGAGAATATAGAGGGCAAGTGCAGAGGCTGTCCCGGAGAATAGCACAAGACAACACCACCTACGACCGGGGCCACCCACCATAATCTACGCCATGCTGGAGGTCGGATGCACGCTTTTGTGAAAAAAGGGACATAAGAGGGATTGGTGCGGTGAAAGTGACGTATGGGCGGTACAAGCCTGAGAGTCGTGCTCGTGCGGGAAGATGCATGTTGACCGAAAGACGTGATTGATACTCTGAGTCCTATTGGAAGGCTAGCAAACCGGTGGGAGAACATCTGCAAGAGATCACGTATATGGTAGCTTGTAGGCTCCTTACGACTTCGCCGTCAGAGTTGTCCTCAGCGGGAAGAGCGTTGCTAGAAGGATGCGAAACCCTTGAGCGCAAAGAGAGAGAGAGGGCGAGTGGCGTTCGCCCACCCTTGGTGTTGATGTCGGTTTCAAGAGTGAAGACGTCAAAGGCACCCGAGCCGATGAAGTTTCAAGGGCGCATATCAAGGCGCATTCGATCGGCACCAGCCTGCGAGGCAGAACGGCTTCGGCCGGCGGCTGATTTTAGAATCACATGATTAGCGCGCCTATTAAATTATATGCGACGCGTCCTGTCCTTTTCGTCCGTCCGTGTTCACATGGACTAGTTTTCCTCCTGACTGCTGTTTCTATTCAAGAGAAACATCGGACTTACCTAAAAGCACCCTGGCTCTCTTGTGTCGGAATACTTCGGTTACTCTCGGGTAGTACGCACCAAGCCAGTGCGTCTCAACTTCCCAAGCCCGGCCGAGGTACGCGTGAAGGCTACAGTAGCAGATTTCTGTGATTATAGCCTTTAACAAGATTGAGACAGCAACATGCAGTGGTATGTTGAACTTAGGAGGGCTGGTAGGTTGCTGAAGCTATGCAGGCGCTCGAAGCGGCACCGAACTTTGAACTGGTTAAGCGCCCGTGGAAATCCGTCCCACTGCAGGCCGTAAAGCGTGTCGTTTGAGAAGATCAATATCTATACTTTATTGTAACTCTGCTTGGAGATAGATATGAACTTCATTAACTTCGAAGATGGCCTTCGACTGCTTCGACTTCCCCCTGGTAGATCAAGATAGCGAAACTTTACGTGACGTCACACGCGCTCCCCCAAGTCACGTCGGGGAGCTCGGAGTGACTCTCGTTGGCGCCTGTCTTGTTCCGCGGAGGGTTTACACCGAGCACGTTGAGCTCAGTATATTTCCATCCCCATTCACACCTTTAGCATCGCTTGCAAGCTATCCCTTGAACCCGCATTAAGAAGCCACTATAACACTCTCTACTCTCTAGCCTGACGATCTGCTCAAGGTGTGTAGTGTATATTCACTCGTGATCCTAATCGGTGACTGCCTCATGTCCACAAGTAATCTCCCTCTATAGAATGCCCAAGGCTCCGAAAGTGCGAAAGCAACGAAAACGACCTTCAGTGACCCACAAGGATCTTCTTCTTCGCCTCCTTCGGGAAGCAACAGCGGCAGAACTTGACAGCTTCAACCTCTCTCCCAGCACGACCTCCTCTTCCAAGCACGGCAGTACCAGTCCCTCACCACAGTCCCCCAGCCTCGGCCTCGACACACTTAACTACTCCAACATCCTACTACTTGAAGAACTCGGAGATGCACTGGATAATCGTACAGCTGTCATTAAGCGCCTCGAGCATCTCATGCGCGACTCAGGCAAGAAGACGCCTACAGACCGAGCTACGCTCAAGGAGTGCCTCCGCCTTGAACTCGTCTCGCAGCAGAAGTTTAGAAGCACAATCGAGGTCCTCAAGCACTCCGAGTTCATCAGCGCCCTAGCACCTCCTGAGGACTGGATCGACATCCGGGATGGTATACGAGAAATGACAGCACAGTTTGAGAAAGGCACGAAGAACCTTTGCAAACTGGGAGATCGAATCGCTAGCACCGTTGTCTCAGGGTAAGCATTCGTGATATTTTTGCTGTGCAATACTGAAAGCATTGTATTACAGTGGATCATAGTATGTTGTACCGTGTTAGCGTCAAGTCACATTCCGTGTAACTACTAATTTGTATTATCGTGTGTAATATCTATCGAGACCATCAATCTAATGGTTGTTTACTCCCGTGCGTATCTTTTTGCGCGGTATCTTGGGCCGATGTGAATTGCAAGGTAAGTCATGGGCACAGTGAGGAGGCAAATGAAACCGTATATCGTGTAAGTCCAGCCAGGCCTGATGGCTTTGAGCATGATGTCTATGACAGAGACGGAAATCGCCCCTAGAGAACATCTAACTATGTTATTCTATAATGACATAATCAGCCAGTGTTTATGTAGTCAGTGTATGCGCCCCACTTACGCATGCAGTAACGGAGGAGCTCTGTGTAGGGACTAAGTCCACCAACAGCGTTTGTTGGGCGCTCATGATGGCAACTGCCACGAAGCCCTCTTCAGGAAAACTTGTCAAAAGCTCCGTAGGCGCGAGTGAACAGAAGATAACTCACGAAGCATGCTTAATAGAAGCGGACCAGCGAGATTAACTTCTTTCTGAAGGCACCATCCGTAGCCGAAACACGCAGCGGCATTGAGAAGGACGAGAATCGGAACAATCCGTAGTCTAGCTTTCTCCACAGGAAAGTTTACGTCTGCCGAGCCACCCTCGTGTACTGCAGCCTTCTCTCGGTCTGTTCCAGACCCCTGTTTGAGCAGATTCTTGAAGCGTTTGTAGTCCCTGTCCAGCAGCCTGCCAATGAGAACGGAGCCTAGCATCATGCCACCGCCCGGAGCAAGGTAACACAGCCCGATCTCGGTTTCCGTAAGCCAAGGGTACACTTCCTCAAAGAGAGTGGATATGGTCGCAATGATGGCGTAGAATGCGGCATACAGAAACCCGTTGAGGACCAAAAGATTCAGGACGTCGGGGTAAGTGAAGAGCCATAGAGGGTTTCGAAATGGGCGAGGAGGTGGCCTTTCCTTGGACAGAGAAATACGTCCTCGACCCACCAGAGGGATCAAAGGGCGATAGATCTTCGACGGCATAACGCTGCCATCGTCGACTAAGCGCCGGAGCGTCTCCGGTAGAAAGCTGGGAGGATGTTAGTGATGGTAGGCTGCTACCGACTTGTAAACACTTACAGCAGCATAAAAACAAGGCATGCAGAGGACAGTATGCACAAGAACCAGAAGATCCACCTACGCGGGTATCGTGAGCAAAGCAGTAACGTCAAAAGCTAACAGCGTACCTCCACCCAAGTTCCTGAGCAAGGATACCGCCTAGAACGGGTCCAATACAGGGGCCAACCTATCAGCGATGGATCAGCGAGCTTGACTCTTGCCTTGGTGGAAAGACTCATACCATAGGTCCGATATTGAACAAGCCGTAAAACCCTCCACGCTCAGAAGGCGTAGCAATGTCTCCAATCACACCAGCACCTGGTACCTATCAGCATGGATCTTGCCGGGTAATTCAAATGTCATACCAAGAGCGATGGTACTAGCAGATCCGGCCGCCTGCACACAACGAAGGAGCATCAAAAGCCAATACGCATTGGTGGGCGTAAGTGCCAGTCCGACACAAGCTAGCGCAAGGACGAGGATGCACGCCAAAAATATTGGTCTTCGTCCAAGCCGATCGGCCATGGTACCCCAAAACATAGGTGCTGAGGGAGATGGTTAGATAGAGTTGACATGTATGTATGGCATCATTACTTACTGACACCTTGAAGTACCATGTAGACGGTGACCGTTAAGTTGATTAACTCCGTTGACTTGTTGAAAGCCACGGCAATAGTTGGGATAGCGGGAAAATAAATGTTGGCAGTAAATGGGCTATCGAAAGGGTTCAGACATGTTGTTGATGCGTTGCAGGACTTGCTGCAGGACTTGATCAGGGGTTCTCACCTGAAGATACCAGCCACTGAGGCTACCGAGACGATAAACCACTTCTCCCTATATGAGTATATGCTGTACGGTTTGTCCTCGACATCCTTCGAATTAACAGGGGCAGTTTGCTTCTCACGTTCAGGTCGTCTGCCAGTAGTCTCGACTGCTGCAGGCGGTAGCGGTATGGTCGTTTGAGAGTCGTTACGTTCGTCAGCGGTCATGAAGTGAGTAACACGCTGAGGGCGGTCGTCGTTCAGGTAAGCTCCTGAAAGTTGACCTTAAGTACGTCAATCAATATGTATAGCCCGATAAGAACCGCAATAAGGTCATTGAAGGTGACTGCAATGGATACTAACTCCCATCGGGGAAGCCCAGTCGGAACATAAATCCGATACTCCTGGTGGACCAACGTGAGACCAAAGGTAAATAGATTGGAGGCAAGCTCCGTCATTGGTTGCCTCTTTCTCGACCGATGTTGCGGATCGGCGCGGAAGGTTTCGTTCGCATCAGTGGGATCAACTAACGCCGACACGGGCAAACAGCTCGGTTGTTGTCACATGATTATTAATACTGGCGGTTGACGTTGAGCCGTCAATACTAAACTAGTTGTCCGATAGGTATGTAGGAAGGATGGAGTGAACGGAAGTTAACGGACACGAGGCATGCTTCTGTAAGATATCCTCAAAAGACATATGTTCCGAAAGTGGATTGGGATTGACGATATTATCGATTTTCAGCTGCTCTACCTGAAACATATCTTCAATTGAGATGCTAAAAACCAAGCATTAGCGGGAATGGCATACTTGGTCTTGCGTTAGCGTAAAAAGGTTTTCGGGAAGCTTTTCAAGGACGGCTGCTTGTAGCTTCCCAACGCCAAAAGGCAACGATAAAATCGGACGCCTTCGACCTGTGTAATGTAGCACAAGACGCATGATTTCCTCATACGTGAATACTTGATGATCCGATGAATCAAGCACCACTATTGATTCACAAACGCTTAGCTTACCTTCTGGTCCACCAGCCTCGATTATTTTTCCAGAAACGTCCTTCTCCACCTCTGGATCGTTTCTTGATAAGAGCTCAACAGCTCGGCCGATGTCCCCGACATATACGGGCTGGAAGCGAGTCTTACCTCCGCCAAACACGGGCATGAAGGGTAAGAACCGCGACATCTGAGCAAACCTCTACGGCAAACAAGACAAAAGAATTAGCATGAGTGCCGTCTTGAGGATGATGAAACAAATTACGTTGAAGAAAGCATCTCCAGGACCAAAGACGATACTGGGCCTTATGATAGTGGCGGTTGGAGAGGCGGCCAGCACAGCCTTCTCGCCCAATGCTTTCGTTCGCGAATAAGCTACTTTGCTGGTCTCGTCGGCACCAATGGCGCTGAAATGGATGAGCTTCGCGTTTGCATTTTCGGCAGCCTTGGCAACGTTTTCAGCGCCATGCCACTGCAGCTTCTCGGCGACGTCGGGCTTGCTGCTCATCGTTCCGACTAGAGAGACGACGACGTCGGCATCCTCGAAGGCTTTCGCGAGAGAAGAAGGGTCCGTTACGTCCGCCTTGCACGGCGGAAGAAGACGATGGCTGTCTTCAATATTTCGTGCTAAAGACGAGTGCACCTTGTCTGGGGCCCGAGAGGAGATCTGTATGTGGGGTGTCTTGTTACGGCTTAGGCCTGTCGATGCGCTCAGCAGAACTTTTGCAATGTGAGAGCCTGATGTCAACCAAGCTCATCAGTCACGAGGTTTGGCCGTGCAAGATTGTCCTCACCAACGAATCCTGCACCACATATTACTATTCGCTGAGACATTTGCGGAGTTCAACGGCGGCCTTCACAATGATGTTCGACTTTGGAAGATGCTCCACGAAGTTAACCGTCCGGCGGGAAGGCATGTTTGGTGTAACTGAGGGATAGGAGGCATAAATCGGGTCAGCGTAAAAAGAGACGTCATTAATCATTGGAGGCCATAGCCGTCGCTTCCCTCTCAGAAGCGCGGGTTTCTCCGAGCCGCTTAGCCGAGCTTCGGGGTTCTCGGGGCAATGACAGCCGGAGACAGGATCGGCGCGCGTTTATGATCCGCTGTTAATCTTGCTCAGGCTCATTCATGACAGCAAAAGGATGGCATGCAAGGGGCGCGTTGATATGACATGCGTGGTGTCAAGAACACAACATCCAAGCAAGCGACAAAAGGCGGTATTTGAGCTTGCAGCAACAATCAGGCCTCCTGACCATGCGTCATAATGTAATGGTGAGGACCACGAATGGAATCTCAGGGAGGATATACGATCGGCCGAGCTCCAATGCTTGAGACCAGCCGGTTTATAAACACGCCCGCCTCGGTTGATGGTGACCTTTCTTGCACCCGAGCATATACCCAGCAGACCTCTGTCCACCACCCCTTACCCCATCGCTGCGCATACACCAACACTGGCTTCGACGGCCATGTTCTCAAGTCACGTCCATTTTCCTCCGGAGCTCCCAGCGCCTCATGGGGACCACACCTGTCAGGTAGAGTCCTCGACCCAAGTCTCCATGGGACGTCCAGACTCATATGAGGCTGTTGCAAAGGTGGGCCAGTACCCGAAGATGGCCCAGTGCAAGGGAGCGCACGACCGAGAGACATATGACTTATGCTGGAAGTGGGCCAGTCTCTCTGCAATGCCGTGCAACGGGTCCGGGGAAAGCATCATCTTGACTGAGACCTTGGACTCGTCTCAGTTCAGCCCCTCCACAGTGAGTGTTGGATTAAAAGCGTGCAGACCATCGGTGCTGACGACGCCTAGAATCTGGTTCTGCAACGCTCAACAGCATCCGATCGCCTCCTACTTTTTAACATTTCTAAGGACAAGAAGTCCTTGGTTTTCGACTTCACGGGAGGTCTGGGCGGAGGCAGCGTTCGTCCGCAGAACCTCGCTCGTTCATCATCGGCTCTCACCCTTCCGACGAAACGGTCACAAAAACATACGTCGTCGCTGAAACGTTCCCTCTCCGTCACCAATCGAGCCTTCGCACGAAGTGGCAGTCAAGACTCCTCATCTTCGGATTCGTCCACGGAGGGAGGTGATGATCTTGAGAATGGCCTCGCAGCCTGATCGTCGACTGGTAGTTTGGCCATGTTGGAGGTTTCCTGGCACAGTAGAATAGATTAACATGACTTAGTATACATACATACATCATCGACGCCAGTCGCATTTGTGAAAGTTACCCAGTAATAACGAACTTAATCAGCATCAATGACCATACCACCGCGTCCCCGACGTATGCGATCTTCGAGACCACCCTCGCCACCAAAGACTCGTTTCTGTTCGTGACTGAGGAATCCGCCCATACCCTTGGACTTGGCCCGCAACCTTTCTTCTTCCGCAAGCTCGGCTTTCTCCTTCTCTAGCAGAGAGATGAGCCGTTTCTGACGGTCCTGCTCGTGCGTTGAGGCATTTGACTGCATGGCAGCCAAACGAGCAGCGCGGTCTGTAGTGCCGTTGGCGGAATTCTGAGATGGTTTGGATGGCCTTGAACTGGGTGGAGCTGATGGAGACCGACGGGTGCGTTTAGAAGTAGGACTACGCGAGCGTTGGCGCCGATCCTCCACAGGGGCCATGCGGCCATCGTAACGGCGTCGGTCGTTACTGCCGTCGGACTCATCAGACCGTGGCCAAGTATCAACACGGCCAGGTTCGCGACTTGGAGGATCGCCGCGAGGATGAGATCGAGCATCAGGAGTGGGACTGCGTTTACGTTTGCTGGCATAGCGATCCTCGTCTCTCCGGCTATCGCAACTTGGGCGAATAGGCGAGCGAGAGCGCCGCGAGCGGTCATACCGATCATGTGAAGGCGAACGACGGGATCGACCGTTTCGGTCGTATGAAGGCGAGCGACGAGATCGGTTATACCGGTCATACGAAGGCGAATGGCGACGGGGACTCTGACTTCGTGAGTAAGAGCGGCTCCTACCATGCTCTTCCAACCGCGCTCGTTCTTTCTTCTCCTTCTTCTCCTTCTTCTTCTCCTTCTTGTCTTTTTTAGGTTTGACACCGTTGCGTTGTTGCATTTCTCGGAGGCGGAGAGGGTTAGACATCAAAGCTTGGTAAGCGGCTTGCTCCTGCTGCTTAATGGCAAGTAGAGGGTCTTCGCGAATCTTGGAAGCAATGTCACGAGCAGTGTTAGCATTTTGAACCGCGATGAATTCCTTGTGCGAGGCACCAAGCTAGAATGAAGGGCGTCAGTCTGCATAATGCTTGTGCACCATCGTCCGCAGAACGCACTTTAGCATTGTCGTCAGCGGTCAAAATCTTGTCGACTCGCTTCTTGCCCAGAAGATAGTCCTCAAGGTCATTGGCATTCTGACTACTGCCAGTGGCAGGTGTTGAGTACATCCATTCCAACTTCTCGGTTCGTTTCTTGCCCGTTTGCTCTTCTTGCAGTCGCTGAAGTTCCTGCAGCTGTCGCTCTTCCTCTTTCTCTTTGCGTAGCTGGTCTAATTTCTTCTTCTCTTCGAGCTAGATATGACTGAATGAGCAACCGTTGAAACTAAGCTAGCAAAAGCCTTACCGCTTTCTTCTCCTCCAGCCAGACCCGCTCCTGATTCTTCAACAGGAGCGGGTGCCACGACTTCTTCATGTTCAAATCTCCACCACCCATCTTGAATAAACTTGTGTCTGTTGTAAAAAAAGGATGAGGTTTTAGGAAGAAGGAGGCGCAGTGCCCAATGGAAGATGAGTGTTGAGGACACAAGGGGTTGAGTCCAAGATGAGGCTGTGGGAAGTTTGACCATGTTTGGCACCTGCCCTATAGGTTTCCTTCGCACCTAACTAGTAACGAAGCTATGCTCATCTAGTACGCTAACACTGCACACACTGTTCTCTCATTCCCCCCCTTCGCAATTTGCACTTGGCTTAAATCATGGCAGGCTCGGGTGATGATTACGGCCAATTGGAGAGCGAAGAGGCCAGCCACCAGCCTGTGTCAGTCTTCAGTTACGCTCGCGGTGTCCTCGCTTGTCTCACCAGGTTACGCGTCATGGCAGGCCCACAACCTCGATCTATGCACTTACACGAAGCGAGATGACCAAGGGCATCGCAAACCGCTTCGTACATTCTCAAGCTTACATATTCCTTTACCTGGGCATGGCAGCACTCTCTGTGACAACTGTGGTTCTCAGTCTCTCAGACGGATGTCCAGGATTCGCTTTCTACGTCCTGGAAGTAATCGTTAACATGTCTATGATCCTTGAGGTCGCTGTGCGATTTGTTGCATTTGGTCGGGTGAGTACTACGACACATCGGACATTAGCGAGTAGTATCCTTAGGTCACCATGCTCTTGCGCAGCAATTTTGGCGCTCACCATTCAACGTGCTTGACCTCATTCTTACCTTGTTCTGCGCCATCACGCTGCTCGTCTTAGCATTTGCGGGTTGCGGCGCCACGAGCAAAGAAGAAGAAGTTCTTGATACCCTTCTGCTGATTGCACGGAATGTACTGCAATTTGGGCGTCTAGCCGCGGTGATGAGACAGTAAGTGCTTGAACTATATTTTAGCATATTTCGTCCATTCAAGTGTCTGCTCAGGTCAGGTCAATCAATTTTCTCTCGCCCAAAACCGATCGATATTTCGGCGGTTCGACGGGCGGGGTATTCGAGCCTGGATCTAGACCTTGAGGATGAGGAAGAAGAAGATGTCGAGAGCGGGCGGCCTCTAGTCGATAACCCGGTGCTCTTTGACACTCGGGATCACGATCCCTGGGCAGAATGATGGTTTCTGTTCCCACTTTCCTGTAGCTTGCCGTTCGCGTCGGGTTTGTTCCCGCGAAGCTGAAGATTCAATTCGAGTTTATGGACCTTAACTTATATTAACTGCTTTCTTTCCTGGATTAGGTAGATTTCCGTTTAATCGAATGCTACGTAAGTTACGGCTCTGGCCCCCAGACTTTACACAGGTGTGACTTCTTGTCTTCCGTGCAAAGTGCATAATGCGATCGCTTCATTGGGGCAGGGAAGTAAATGTCGGCATGAACAGACTTTATTGAGAGCGAGGACGCAGCCGGCGCATACGAAGGAAGGTTCAGGGGTACTAACCGGAGCAACGGGACGGCTCCGCGGGCCAGGCACGGCGTGCCCACTTCACGATCGGAATCAGGGCTCATGATAAGCTACCATGACGAGTCCGGAAATGTTTTGAGGCGCGTTGGGTCCGTGGCGGAAGGAGAGATTAATTTGGCGAGACACAATGAATGCAGTATGTGTTGATATCATTGTGTACATTAGCGAGGCTATTGACTTGTTGCAAGGTTACAGCTCGTTTTGCATTGAGTTTCGTGGCAGGATATGGCGCAGCGCTGTCCATCTTTTTGATCGATGCCGAGGCTGCGAAGGTTGCATGTGCCTACGACGGGTGGATTGAAAAGCTGGGGAGGTGAAGGAGATGGTTGTGGGTAAATATCATATTCTGCTGCGGTTCTCTGGCGTGATCACAAGGAAGTGGAATCAGTTGTAATTTTTTTTTTGGAGGCCGGCGCCGGAAGCACTTTGTAGAAGCGTGAGTGGGTGTGAGAGAGGGAAAGTGAGCTAAGGCCGAATGCCGTGTTGGCGGATCGCGCGGTTGTACATGTCGGATTGCCCACTTAGCGCTTGTCCAAATACACCGCGCGTTGTTGCTACGGTAATCTTCCGTCCGTGTCCCTGGCCGTCTCGATTTTCTCTTGCAACGAGCATGCATCAGCCTGTTCTTTGCTGATTTCCACTCCTTACTCCCGTGTCCTACCTGTACACCGCACAGGCCCACGACCGTCCCTGTACACTAACACTATTACACCCACTGTCCTTCCTTCCATCACCTCCGCACGGCTGCTGTTGTCTGGGATAACTCCTACCCTCATCCCAAGTCATGTCATGGTTCGCAAAACGCCACCAGTCTGCTTCCCAAAAGTTACCCAAGGATGTTGACTGCTCCGTTTCCACCGAGAAGGTCCCCATGCGCTCCTCCGATACGCCCGGGAAGCAGCCACCCGCGCTCAAGTTTAATACTCTCGCTGCAGCAGTCATTGGCAAAAAGCCAAAGCGACAACACCCAACCCTAGGTATCACTATCCAGGAGCCCCCATCATCTCAGCCTTCTCCCACAGAACCTCACAGACAGCAGTATGCAAATCGTCCCCCGTCCAAGTCTGTCTCAACAGTCAGGTCTGGCGACGACTCTATCGTCCTTCGCACCCCTTCCGACGCGCCCAGAAACCGTTCCTCGTGCTCCTCATTCCCTCGCTCTGTGCTTACCCTATCAGACCCCGACCCTTTTGCTGCCAATGCAATAGCTGTTCCTTCAAGTGCTGTCCAGGCTAGCCGGGTCTCCGTCCTTTCCAAGGTCTCTAACGAACTCTACGTCAAGTCTAATGATACGCTCTCCCCTATTAACCGCACTTCATTCGCGTCTTCTTCCTCCAAATCTCAAGATGCTTCCTTTGAGATGACTCGCTCCATGTTCTCCAGCCCTCCTTCCTCTGTAGTCACGTAGGTTTACTTCATGCACTCTTAGCATCTGTTTCTTATCTCCTTCCCCAGTACCGATCCGGGCTCGACCCGCCCCATGTCAGCCGAGAGCTCTTGGGAATATACCGCGAAGCCCGCCCTTGTCAAATCCACTTCCGTAGCCACCTTGACGGAGAAAACCCGCAAACCGAATCCGCAAATCCTGCGTCCCCGTCTGCCAAGTCGCCCAACGGATCCTGGCTTCACTCGCAGTAATTCTAGCATAGCACAGTTAGCCCGGAAGAACGTTTCTGAGTCATCCATGTCTCCGATACCTCCCATGAGCAATACCCGCCCTCTCAACCGACACCCATCAATCTCACGTGTTGCGGTCCACCCTCCAAATGCGCCACCTCTTTCCCAACTGCCTCCTATCCCAATCGCAACGCCTCTTTCCCCGATATATACCAGCATTCAAGATAGCGAGGATCATTTATGTCCTACTCCTTCGGGCTCCGATTCATCATCAAGCATATCGTTCGCTTCCTCCAACTCGTCGTCTAGAGACCTTGGTCTGGAAGAACACTATAGCGCACGGTACAAAGCCACGAGAGATCGGAATTGGGGCTTGGATAGGGATTTTGGTACGGCACACAAGACAAAGGAGCATGATTACACTGCTCTCGCAGACTTCGCGCTGGGACCAGGGCCTGTAGGTGGTGATCATCCACAGACCTCACCTCAGACTCTGAAGAAGGCGATGTCGGTTTCGACGCTGCATATGTTCAAGGACAGCTTGTCCATGCCTTCTAGAGAGGACAAGTCCATAGAACCAGAACTCAAGAAGCAGCGCTCGTTTCATCAGTCTCGCTGCCCTCCTCCCCTCGCGCCGCTGCCACTTAGGCATTCCAATTCATATGTTCCACCCAGAACGTCATCTCTGCAACCAACTAGCCCTGTTGAGTCACGAAAGGGTGCCTGTGCCGTTGCATCACCTGTCATTCGGAAACGACTGTTCTCTGGTCCCTCACGGAGGCCTGTGACAGCGGCAAGCGAAGACGATGATCGCTCCCTGTTCAGTATACCTACAGATAGTGGCCACCAGTCTGCGGGACATTCGACTAAGATCAGAGAATCTATGCTTTCTGACACGTTCTCAGTCACATCAAGCTCGACGACTGGCACGGATTACGCGCCACAGCGGATCATGTCACCTGCGGATATGTTCAAAGTCGAGGAATCGTTGCAGGACGAGCTCGACGCGAAATATAGCGACATGCAGCACAACCGTGCACGGGGTGTTTCTTTCACATCCGCCTCGGCATCGTTCCTCGCGGACCACCCCTCTATTTCTGAGTTGTCGCAACGTGATGCGCCGGTTTCGTCCACGAAGTATCATCCCCCGGCGCGGAGCTCATCGACGGTCGCTAAGCCTGCTAGCTCCTCTCTTCGGTTGAATGTTTCCTCGCGGCCTGGTACTGCTCAGCCTGGCCCGACGGCAATGCATGCGGAGTCCCCCGTGGAGAACCCCTCTGCATTGCTTAGCATAGGCCTTCCATTGCCACGCGGATTGCGGTCTCGCCCGACAACGGCAGACACGACCTCTAGTGTGTCTTCATCGGGAAGTAGGCGCCTCAATGCTGCGCCTATCAACCCGCTGTCTCCACGACCTCCTCCCTCCCGGAGGCGGGTTACGCCGCAGCACGGAACCGTGGACAAAGTTCCGCACCCTATCTTGCGCAAACCCTCATTCTTGGAGATCGCAGACGAAAGCCCTTCCCCTTCATACCCAGTCTCTCATCCCTCCACGGCGGCACGTGGCTCTTTCGCGCGTAGCTCAGTGACACCGGCGCCGCTTGAAGAGGACAGTTTCCTTGATATGGGGAAGGATTCGCTTGACATACCTAGAGATAGTCTAGACGAGTTCGGCAGTTAAGATTCTTAGCTCAGCCCACTTTCATTTATGCTTGTCACTCCTTTGCACTTATTCCTGCTTATAACACTCACCCGTGCGTATTCTACCATATCTCACTGGCCTTTTCGGCACATAGTCCTTACTTCGGTATTGTCTGTTTTATTAGGTTACATAAATGCTTGCACTCGGCTTCGTTTCCTTACATTGAAGTGCAGTTACCATTACCACTTATATTTTGAGCGAGAACAAATGCAAGTTTGGATCCATCCGTCATTTATTTCCTGATTGAGTCATCGACAATCGAGTGATAAGAGCAGTAGTTTTAGGATTAAGCAAATATACAAGGAACGAAAAAGTGAGTCCCGACGTTCAGTTCGTTTCGTCTGTGTGATACCCTGCGCGACGCATGGCTCCAAGCCTGTGGCGTGCAGCACCGAGGTCCTTCTCTAGCTTCAAGATCTCCACTTGTTGCTCCATTTCGCGCCTCTTGAACTCCATGCCCGCCATGTTCTGGTAGTCAACGTCTTCCTCTGCAAGCTGCTTCGCAGAGATGGACTTGACTTGGCGAACGAGGGCCTTGCAGGCGTCGGTGACTGCCTTGGCGGCGAGCTCCAGCCGCTGCTGTGTCTGGGACATTAGGTTCGCCTTGACACGCGAAGCGGCCACGAGCTGGGCGGTTGCGGCGGACACCTCGTTCGACGCGACGATCAGCTGCTCGATAGAGTGCGTGCCGGACAAGACGCCGTCTGCGCTCTCGATGAGCAGATTTGTCGCGAACGCGACGGCCTTGGCGGCGGAGATGAGACCTTCCGTCCAGCGGTTGTTCTTCTTGTAGAACTGCTGCACCGAGCTGGACCCGCGGCCCTGCGCGACGATCTCCTGCTGCGACTCCGTAGCCGCCTGGATGAGGCGCGCGATCGCGTTTGTAATAGCCATCGCGGCGGACAGGATGGAGTCGTGGACCTGGATGTCGACAGCGCTGAAGCGGCTCGTGTCGCGCGGACGCGCCATGAGTTCCTGCAGGCGCCGGGTGGCAGCTTCGATCGCCTGGGCAGCTCCAAGCATCTCCTGCTCGACGAGATCGCCGATGTCGCCATTGGCTTTGGCGAGCGCTCCGCCCTTGCCCTTGGGGATGAGTGCATCGACGACCTCGGACAACCTTGCAAGACCACCGCGAACTTCGCTGTTGTTACGCATCGAGACTTCTTTTCTCTGAGCCGGCTGGAGAAGGTCCAGTTTGTACGATTGCAGGTTCAGGAAGAAGCGCAAGCCAACATCTCCTGCAGCCTTGCCGACGGAGATGAGCTTGTCCGAAGCATCATCATCGTTAGTGAGGCGTGTGATACCCTTGGTGTTGATGAGGACATCCGACAGCACTTGTGCGAATTCGTTTGCGCTCTTGATGACGTCGACGTGATCCCCGCCCACATCACCTCCCAGGTAAAGGTTGAAGATTGTTGCAAAGTCGGTCGCATTGTTGTTCGCCTTCTCAATCATGGAGAGCGTGTACTCAGGCGTTGAATTGATGTTACCAGCTTGACTGGGAGATTCAAGTTCGTAGATAGCATCATCGACTTTCTGCACACAAGCTTGTAGGATCGAGTCTGATGTCGAGGATGAGCATCGAACTGTCCCACAAGTAACATAATCCGTTCGAAGAGCACTTACCAATGATCTTGTTCAGCTTCTTACGATTGTCCAAGATGAGAGTATCGATCTGGGCGTTGGTGGCCTCCTCGCTCAAACCCTGGGTCTATATAGACGGTGTAAGACGATGTTCCCTTGAGTATAATTGGCAACGTACCTGTTGCGTTTCCGAAAGTTGCTGGATTGTGCTGTCCATACCCTCTTGAAGAATCGCAATTTCTTGGTCCTTCTCTTCTCTCAGCCGCTCAAGATCAGCGCTAGAGCCGTCAAGCTTAGATAACAAGTCGTCGATTTGCATTTGCTTGGCCTGAAAACACAGTTGGCATTTTGTACGGAGAGGACACGGGATGACACTTACACGCAGTGAATCTTCCAGCTCGGTGAGCTGACGGTTGTACTTGCCGAGAACATCTGAGACCTCTGAATTTTTCGACCTGGCAGCATCGTCTGCACGCTCGTTAGCAAATCTAAGATCCCGACGGAGGCGTTCCATGTCTTCTTTTTGAGAGGCCTTGATCCTGTCAACGTCGAAGCGAGCACGATCACGCTCGCGAATCATGTCGGCCAGCTCCAGGTTTTTGGCCTTTAGATCACGCTCCATGCGCTCCATACGATCCACGGCTTCCTGTGCAGAGTTGGCTTTCAGCTGCATCTGCTTGAACTTGGAGAGCATGTCCAAATGTTCGGTACGCAGTTGACTGTAGAGCTTGGCCAGCGCCTCGTACTTGTTCTTCCACAGCGTGACCTGATCTTGCAGCTGCCTGATTAGCTCATCCTTGGAAAGCATTTGAGCATTAATGTTGGCAGTGACGCCACTAAGCTCGCCCTCCAAAGCTTTAACTCGCTATAAAATAGTGAATTCATTGCATGGGACGCATAGAGTGCTTCACGTACTCGGTCATACTGTTCAAGAAGTAGCTGATCACGCTCAAACTGCCCACGCATGTTCAGCAGTTCGCGTTCATAGTTGGCTACTTGCTGAGCGGCCTGGTTGTTATACTGCTGCATCTGTTGCTGCATCAGCTGCTCTTGGGCGAGGCGTTCACGCTCAGCCTGTTCTCGCTGTCGTTGTTCGAACTCATTCTGCTGCAACGATTCAAGCTCGAGTCGCCGCCGTTCCTCCTCTGCGCGCTGAGCCTGAAGAGCTGCCTGTTGATCCTCGTATTGCTTCAGCATACGGGCCTGCTCATTGACGGCAGCGGCATCGGGGGATGGGGCGGCTGGAGGGGGCGAAGGAGACTGAGCGGCTGTCTTCGGTCGCGCGGGGAGGTCAGGAGCATTTCCGGTATCCGTGAGATTTGGTGGTTCCTTGAGAGTAGCTATTGAGTCACTCTCTCTTTACTAGTGCTCACAAGTACTAACCTGGCCCAGCTTAGGAACATTGATGAGACCAGTAAGATATTTGAGATTAGAACATTCGTAGTAGAATTTCCTTAAGCTATAGTGTTGTGAATTGAAGCGCTGGCGGAGGGGCTCCAGAGCTTCGATATCGTTCGTTCCTTTGTAGCGCTTATGAGCAGTTGGCGCATTTCAAAGTCATACCACGTACTTCGGTGCATCGCTCTCAGCATGCTAGTGATGAAACGGTAAATTCCCCAACTCTCCTTCACCAAAGGCACAAGCGACGATATGCGACATTCATTGTTGGCAGAATGCCGGAAGTGAGCAAAGACCATTCGTTGGAAGGACTCGATTTGGTCTTGTAAGCCCATGAGGTCCGAAATAGTCTCGTATCTGCTCCAGTCAGGTTGATATTCGCGAGGCAGCGAAGTAACGAGTGAACACACACCCTTCGTTGGGATCATCGATACCCTTCAGAGAAATGTACTCTTCATACTCAAAGAGACCGTTGAATTCCGGTCGGAAGCGATGGAACCGAAGCTTGGCCAAGATGAACTGAACATAGGTCCTGATCAGTGGGCCATAACCTGACAAGACTAATATTAGCTTCCGTGATCCAGTGGTATAAGAGTCACACCTCTCTGGCTTTCTGCTCCAACTGTCCTTGCACAAGTCTCAAGCCAGCCCGTTTGACCATGCGCTTCTTTGATCGTCTGGACACCAATAATTGATACGCGAATGTATGATGATGATGCAAATGACGCACAATAGGATGGCCTTCTTGCAGAACTTTATGGACTGTAATGAGCGCCTTGAACGTTTGTACCTCGTCAGCGAGAATGGGCTGTACGCGCAGGCCACTCCAGAATGAGATGGAACTATGATAGTCCCAAGTATACACGATGCATTCTACGATGGAGGGTGAGCAACGAGGACTGATGGCGAAAGTTCAGACTAACTTCGGACATGTTTCTGTTTGGGCGCACTTTCGTCCGGACTTGTAGCCTTCTTGATGTTGACGGCCAACTCTGTCTCGGCCTTGTCCTTGTCTACAGGACGTGTGGGATAGTGCACGTCGTCATCGCCAAAGCCTCTGCGACCGAAAGACCTGAGAAGTCATCAGACGAAGTTGCAACAGCAATTTTGACCGCGTTTACTGACATTGCGCCTTGCGAGAGCCCGAGATATAGCTGTTAGTGGGAGATGGAAAGTGGGTGAGCTTGGTTGCAATCTGTCCACTTGACTGCCCGCGCAGGCGCAGCTCTACTGGTGGCTGGGGGAGCGGGAACAATTCGCGTCACAGGTGTTCTCGGCCCCGTGCGAACTCGACACCATGTTGTCTGCCTTGCGCTCATTCACGTCAAGACACAGGCCAGTCGCGTCTGCTTTCAAGCGAGTATCCCGGCCGCGGCTACCCACCGCAAGGGCTTTCGCGACTGAGGCAGCAGAAGCGGGAGGGCAAAATCTCTATAAGCCTAAGAAGGATTCTTTACTCAGTCCGACAATATGGCTGCTAGGCTTTCTTCCTGTCTTCGCTTTTGGTCTGGGTACATGGCAGGTCCAGCGACTGCAATGGAAAATCAACCTCATAGACGAGCTTGAGGAAAAGCTGCATCGAGAACCCATCCTCCTTCCCAGACATGTAAAGTGCGTCAGCGAGTTGTTCTGCCTGCTGGGTGTATACTGACAGTGACATAGTCTATCTGCCGTGCCAGACTTCATCTACCGCAGAGTTCTATTGAAGGGCAAATGGGACCACAAACACTCCTTGCTTCTGGGTCCACGGGTGAGAGAAGGTGCACACGGCCATCATGTTGTCACTCCTCTCGTCCGGTCGGATGGTTCGACCATCCTTGTCGACCGAGGTTTCATCACGAACGAGCATGCAGACGACTACGTCAGAGGCGAAGACGCAGAGGTGGAGGTCGTGGGGATGCTTCGGACGTCTCATGTCCGCAATCGCTTCACGCCAGACAACGACCCTCAAGGAGGTCACTGGTATTGGGCCGATGTTGACGCCATGGCGAATTACGCTGGTGGAGAAGGTGCCAACGTGCAGCCAGTTTACGTCGAGCAGATTGCAGGTATGTGTTCACCTTGGCGTTCATGGTATACCCTCTGAACTGAAATTACTTTTCCATCGTCTTTGCAAAGATTACAACGATGGCGAAGCACTGTCCCGTATCAGCAGAGGCGTTCCCGTTGGCCGTTCTGCTACGGTAGATGTCCGTAATGCGCACCTTTCTTATGTGATCACATGGTAAGTACTGATTGACTTCCACTCGTGCACTCATTCAACGCCGTCTAAACCGCAGGTATTCATTATCGGCTTTCACAGCAGTGATGTTAGCCAGGTTAGTCACCAAACGTCGTGCACAACATAGAATCAGGCCCCTCCCACGTTAGGTACCCCGTCGTTGGTGTGTTCATTCTACTGTAGTTGGCATATTCCCTCCACTTTCTATCCTGCCTTGTGATTTGCGTCAGTTGCTATTCAACTGTTCAACATTCAGCGTTGAGATCAGGCTTTGGAGGTTTGTAATCTTGTCCGTGAATCTGAAAGCCCGACCGCAGCTCAACATTAACTTTGAGTTTTGGGGTCGGTCGGCTCAAATACCTTGCCCGGCATTCGTTTATACGCGCCAACTCAGTGACACTCTTGGGGTTGCGCTTGTCAGAACACCGTCGCAACCACAACGTTTTGAACTTTGTAAGACGCAGTAGTAACGTCACGCAACTAACTTGTTTCTTGGGTTCATTGACAGTGGAACAAAAAGGGTTTACAATTCTTTATGCCATCAATAATAAATGATTATCTACCGATGCATGTTTTCGCAGAGCATTGACAGGGTAACAGGGTATCGGCCCGAGAACCGCAAGCATCTGGAAGAGAAACGAACACTCCGTGTTTAAGTGGGAAGTGTCTTCGAAGTGTCTAGGCAATGAACTAACATGTTCGATGTTTCAACGAGGCCGTAGGGTATTGACTTTACTCATGAGCATTGCATCACCGGTTACCGCTCGTGAGCGCGGGGATGCCGCATGCTCTCTTACTAGTGAGCCTTCCTCGGGTTGACCATAGTGGGCGTTGTGCGCTAAGTCGGCGCTCTGCGGAAGTAGTAGTGTAAATGAAATCACATGTGACTGTGGGACTAGCGTAGCAAGTGAGGATCAATTATGACACCAAGAGCTAAAGTACTTACGGAGTTATAGTCGGCATTGCATGCAACCTGTTCTGTGTTCAAGCACTTCACCCCCTTCCGCTCACTGCCTGCCCTGTCTTGCTAGAGTCTCCTTCTCCAGTGCTCTCGACTAACGTGAGCTTGCTGATGGCAAACTCGGACTCGGCGGGCTCTCTCAGCATCAACTCGCTCGGGCGCACGTCGAGCTCAAACCATCCCAGTAGAAACACCCGGATACGTTTTCCCGACCAATATGCTGGACCTTCAAACTCTAGCAAACGGGCGTCCTCGAAGCACTCTTACACTACTGCTCCGAATAGCCCCGCGATGAGCAGTGTTGACTCTAGCCCTAACGCTCGATTATACCCCCCCAAGGATCCCACTCGCTTAAATCCCGAATCCTCCCCAACCAAGCACGCCTCTTCTCGCCGCAAGTCTAGGCGCTCTATGGGTCAGAATAGTGGTCATTCTCCGCTCAAGATTACCGACATCATCTCCGAGTATGATTCACGAGCATTTTCTGACGAGTTTGATCTTTGTGAGTCACGTCAGGGACTGATTGTACTTCAACCTCTGACCTTAGCCGTTGTGAATAACTCTTACTAGCACACGAGAGTAGGTAAACTGCCTGAATTTTCCGCGACCGCTTTCATATACTATTCGACAGATCCTCAGCTTTTGCAGGATGTACAGCGGGCAATGCATTTCCAGAACCGACGACGTGATCGAAAGTCTCTTGTACCCTCAGAGCCGATGGTTGCTGAAGCCACTGTACCTCGACCAGCGGCTACCATGACCACGTTTCCCTCGACCTCTCCAGTACTACCAACGGCGTCTCCACCACCTTCTTCCCCTGTTGCTTTGAACGCTATGCTTTCATCGGATGTAGACTTCAGCCCTGTTACCCATGCCATTCCCATGCATCCCGTTCCTATCTCTTCCAATGGTGGCGCGACTTTGGATTGGACAGGTTCCTTGTCTGATGGCGAGAGAAGTGATCGTCGTTGGACCCTTTCCATCAGTAAGCGCAAAGGGAAAGACAGGGCATTATTGTCTCCTCGGTCTATGCTGGAGAAACAGGAGGCCCTTTTTGCAGGTACCAGTATTCCTGGGCTATTGGCTATCAAATCACTCATCCTGGTTTTAGATAGGATTGCCAGGATCAAGGCTGAAGCTCAACCACATACCTTGCGAAAAGCGGCAATCATCAGCGAACAGCTTGAACGTCGATATACAACACTGGGTGGACCTTCTGCCACCGGCAAAGCTGTGAACTTGTTGAGTGCAGCTCGTTGGTATGCTTCTTTGGATGAGCACGTTCAAAAGTCTCTAGACGAGGCTGAGCCTCTAACCTGGCTTAAGCACTTGCTGGATAAGCCTGGTCGAACGCGATCGCAGTGGCATCTGTCTTCTCTAATAGTCGAAGAATACGCGAGGAATGAAGGTCACCCATCAGCGACGACTGACCACAAATCCTCCGAAGCTTCAGCACTTCCCCCTGATAGTGGTAGCACGACATTGAGCCCACCGACTAGCCCATATCATTTCGTGCAGTCGGCTCCTGCATCAAAGCAATCTTTCAATGACTCGCTAACTAGGGTCCGCTCTCATGACGACTATCTATCCTTCGAGCCGCGAGTAACCCCAGCCCGCTCATCCGAAGACATTGAACGCAGGGACTGGAAAGATCCGCGACGGACCCACCGACATTCACTACCCGGAATGTTTGAGTCTCCTCATGCCTTTGCTTCGGCCTTTGCTGCAGCCTCCTCCCCTCAGCAGACTTCTTCCTCGGCAAAGCAGGGAGAATTTTCTCCGGCAAGCAGTCGTCTGCATGTGCACGACCTCCTCCAGCGCAGACATCGCAAGACCTATGAAAGCGATGAGGGGTCGTCATCTCTCCATTCACAATCGGAAGGCAACAGTCGACGAGAGAGCACTAGAAGTGGTCGCAAGAAACCGAAACGGTCACGCCCCTCTGCCTCCGCTTTACAGTCTCCTCAGGAATCTGCCACCGAGATGATGGAGGATAACGAGAGTACGAGTTTGTTGCGGCGATCAGCACTACCGAAGGCCTCTCAATCGGACGAAGCCGTTCCTTCGACCCTAGATAATACGGGGTACGTTGAGGGCAAGGACGTTGTTCCTGAAAAGGCGTCACCCGATAAGCCTGCCGCCCTCTTTGCGCGAAGAAAGCGTGTGCGACGGTTGTCTTTGGTCATGACCGAGAGGTCTTCAACAGAAGAGAGCCGCCCACAGTGGGATCAGGAAGAAGAGGAACTTCTCCAGCATGCTTACGAGGAGAAGTCACAGTACGTCCACGTTCTGTTTGAGTTTACGGCTTCCAACCGTTACATAGAATGCTCGCCGATATCAAGGCCCAAAATCAACGAATGAGGCAGAGGCTCATGCGTATCGCCTCCGACATCCGAGAGTTTGATAACCTCCGCACCGAGTTGTGGAAAACTTTTGGTTTTGTTCACCGCTCCTTGTCGTCCACTCTTTTTGATACCTTCGGTCATGACCCATCGTCAGTCACTGGGCACACTCGTAGGAATAGGGGGTGGCGTGCCGTGGAAGATACACACACCAGAATACAACGACAGCGAAAGACCCTCGACGTCTTTCTCAGCATCTCACGGGAAGATGGTACACCCAACATCGAGAGCGTCTTGGATGAACCGATATCTTCCCTCATGAATATACTTCAAACTCTCGAGAAAGACCAAACAGAAATCCGGGAGAAATCATTGGAGGTTACCCCTATGCTTGAACAAGTGAAGAGCGTCCACGCTGCCGTCAAGTCTCAATATAACTCTACATTATCCCATGTTTCCGCGCTTTATCCAGAAGTAAGAGTCGCATTTGGTCATTACATGCACCTGCATACTAACGCGAAATTAGCTTTCGCACATCATTGCCTTGGAGGAAAGTTACAAGGATCAGTATCAACAAGTTTGGGAGCTCGGTATGGATGCTTTGACCTTCCTATTGGATACAGTAGCACCCTTCTGGAGAAATTATGGCAAAGTTATCGGTGTCGACATCCAGGATTTTCTCATTATACCTCTATATCGCAACGAGTTCACCGGCGAGGCGAAGCGATACAAGATCAAGTCACTTCCCAAGCGCTCGACTCGTCACTGGTTCGCGCTCATATTTCTTTTCAGTCTCACAGTATTTGTCACACTCCTTCAAGGCCGTGCGGCCGTTTTCTCCGCGCATCATTACGATTTGACATGGATTGAAAATGCGGGCCTGCGGTGGGCCATTATACCTTTCTTTTGGATTGCTATACCCATTCAGTGGATCGCTGTGATTATCGAATTTTTCGTCGTCCTCACGCAATTGGGCGTGATTGCATGGTGGATGCTATGGACCGTCAACGTCGTCAACTAGATATTCGGGACTAACTTTACATGGCTTATGTATTGCTAATTATCTTTATGTATATGTATGTATAAGGTACTCTACCATCCTGTCGTTAATTCGTAGCATTTGGAGCGTTAACTGGCGTTGCCAGAACTGGTTGGATAATATGGCTGTGGCTGCATGTTATCTATTACCATTGTGCGCGTATGTGGTGTGCTACTGGGAGCAGCAGATGATGATGGCTGCTGGGCTGGGACAGGGGCAGGAAGCCGATATGTGAAACGCGCGCCACCAACTTGAGGAATGTCTGCAATGCCCTTTCCTCCCTCCACGCAAGGACGGCAGTAGCCTATTGATACAAGTGAGCGTGCTGAATAGATTCGAAGTGGTAAGGCCAATGCTCACGTCCGCCCATGATTAACGGCACGTCTGTCTGCCCGCATGCAAAACAGGCGATCGTTATGGCGGGCACAGAAGGCTTGGGTTGCGAGGCACGCTTGCGTTTTGCGGGAGTGGCTTGAGTACCCCCGTCTGGTGGTGCCTTGCGTACTGCGGTCCGTCGTCTAGGTTTGTTGAAATCTGAGGTAGTCTTCATCGGTTTCATTGGATACTGGGGAGATGCGGCCTGTGAAAACGGATCAACCAGATACACCTAGCTGTGTTATTGCACCGACATACGTTGCGGATTTGAGTCAAATTGAAGCCATCCGGTAGCTTGTGTGCCAAATATATACGTTTTCGAAGTTTCTGATAAGATGCAATCAGAACAGTAATTACACATATGCATGAGAAGGATGTAGGTACAGTGTCCTCAATGATCTTTCGGTTTTCTTCTGCTCTGTCGGGAGGTCCTATATATCGCATCATGGACTCACAGATCATCGGGGAAGCCCTCATTAGCCGAAAGTTGACGATCTCTTTGTTTACGACAGGTCTGGGTGATTCTCGATCCACCTCGTCCGTATCTTCCTGAGGAACGATGTTCGAAGAGAACGGGACGCGCGTCGTGAGAATGATGTCGCTAAAAGAGCCGGAACTGCCGGGGACTGGATTGTACTGGCATATAGCAGGTTCACGAGGAAGAATCCACCGATCCGATGGATTCTCGCGGAATTCTAATACTATATCAAACTCTTTAGCAGACGCTTGACTATGAGCATGAGAAGAACCAGAAGCAGCAAAAGCAGATGTAGGAGCCCTGAGTTGTCCGGTCGACTGCGCTGGGGCAGAGAATGAGTCAAGGCTCGGTGACGATGCCAGTGACTGGATCAAGACTTCCAGTGTCTTGAGTTGGTCCGCAGTCGCTCTACCGGAAGCAGCTAGCTGCAGGAGATTCAAGAGTGTAGGATTTGAAGTCGCCGCAGAGTTCACCTGAGAAATTAGGGCCGGGGGTATGTCCATCGAAGCACGTAGCGACTTCAACAAGGGAGTGTGCGCTGAGTCATTGAGCAACGAGTCCGGTTCTTTAGTGGATAGGCCGTCTGTATGGGCATTTGTAGGGTTTACAGTGGTGATCGAGGTGGAGTGAGCTGGATGGGCGACAGCTTGATAGTGCACCTCAAATATGGTCGTTTCAGTGAACGTATGGGGCCCAATTTCGAGGGTACATATTCCCCGGTTATAAATGGTGTGCGGCGGGGGGACAACATCGGCAGGTTTTCCCCCACGTGCCCGAGACGAAAACTTAGGAAACATGGAATGAAGCCATTTTTCCCGAGCTTTAAAGGCAAGGGTTAAGTAGACGCATGCAATGGTCTGGTTCACGCACATTGTCTGAGGCTCTGTAGTATTACCAGGCTACTCTTATCAGCAAGGTTACACCGGGATAAAAGATACACACGCACCTATCGGACATGTCTTTAAGCTCGTTGCCATTTTCATCTTGTATTCGCTTCTCCCAGCTTGGATCGCTGACCACAGGCAGACTCAGATGCTGGACGCGGTTCATGAAGTATTTTGTTTGTTCTTGTTGCCCGAAGGCCTCTGCAAACAATCTGGCCGAGATCCGCGGTATCGGAACCTTTGTTGACTGGTCATACTCTATCATACTACTCTTGTGCGCACCAAATTTGCAGCATGAGCAGCCGCGTTCGTGAGTATTGTCATCTTTTCTTATTAAATTTAAGTGACATTTGTGTCAGAAAAGGGTGGTACAGTGTTTAGACCAGTCGTGAAAGCGCGTACTCGACCTCCTGAAGGGGCCACCACAGCACAAAGAACGTCAACCGCACCAGACAGGCGGTCATCTGTAGTCTCTACGCAGGATGCGCGCGCCCCATCCGCCACCCCAAGCTCTTCCGTACCAGCAGCACCTGACCCACCGTATTCTACTTCCGACTTTGCCTCCCGTTCAATGGGTCCTCCGATGATAATACCGTTTAACTCACAGCCCACACAACCTGGAAGTTCTTTCCCGTTGAACCAGGTTGATCCTCACTCTTTAGTAACCACAGCCCCGTATCCTCCATCAAGTGCCACTTTGGTGCCGTCTGCCCCAAGCCAAATTTTCACGATTCCTCAACCAACCCTAATATCCGGGGCGGATAATACTTCATTTGCTGTTCCACAGAAGCGGAGGAAGCATTCTCGTGAATCAGATGCTCCTCGGAAAGGACGCAAGCCCGGGGGCTCATCCAAACCTACCTTCGATCCTATAGCTGAAGCAGGCGAAGAAATTGATCCCAGCGTTGTGACAATGGCGACATTGTGCGACGATACTGGCCAAGGCCGCATCAGCACGAAGGCCGCGCAGGTTCTCAGCAGTTATGGTACCTGGAAAAAATCCAATCGCGATAAACGTGCTCGCATGAGGGTTACCATGGAAGCTAAGAAATATGGGAGACAAGATGATGAAAACGCCAACGGCAGCGCTTCGCAACCCTCTAATCCTTCTTCGGTTGTTTTGAGCGCAAATGGTGATGGCGTAGACTCGACGCCTGATCCCTCCACACAATCTAGCTCGGCCGATCCATCATCAAATGAGGGCGAGGAGGCACCAAGAGATAAGAATGGAAATAGTTTTGATTACTCACAGAACCTGTCTACCAGCCAGTATAACGTCCAGATCCGCATTGGACCCAATGGAGAGACAATTATAGACGAGGAATCTCTTTTTGTTGATCGTAATGCCGAAGATGACAGCGCTGATTATACTCATGTCGAGGAGTCTGACTTGTCGAAATTCGTGAACTCGGGAACATATGGCAAGCGGTATCGCGGTTCACGATGGAGTGCCGAAGAGACTGAGCTGTTCTACGACGTGAGTAAGCGCCCCCACCTTCGTCCATACTTCGCACTCATTTTCCCTCACAGGCGCTTTCTCAGTTTGGTGAAAATTATGAGTTGATATCTTACGTCCTTCCGGGTCGTGACCGAAAAGCTTGCAAAAACAAGTTCAGGGCTGAGGACAAGAGAAACCCTTTACGGATCAACCATTGTCTCAACAATCGTGTGCCTTATGGTGAGTGATGGCGCCTAGGTGGTCAACCACATCTAACATCAACTCTCCAGATATGCAAACTTTGTCGCGGATGACGGGAAAGGACTTTAGCGGACCCACGCCTGAAATACGCGCACCTGTACTCCAGACCTTATCTGATCCCCCACCAGAAGAACGACTGGAGACTACACCAGCGGAGGCGTCCCGTTCGAGTCGAGTTCGAAAGAAAAGCAAAACCCCGAATAATGCCGCTGAAGTTGAGGTCCTTGGCGACGTTGCCAGCTTTGATGACAATGAATCTTGACGTTCAGGCATTGCTTCGAGTTCATTTGCTTCTTCTTCAGCAGGACGAGTATCTTGGACCGCTGACGAGGCTCTATGAGAAGCTCAATTCAATGCAATTTGCAACGGAACCCTGGATACACTGGACTGCGTTCGTTCTTCGTCGATCGAATCCAGCTTTGTCGCAGCTCCTCAAGACTCATCACGTAGAGACAATTATTCAAACCATAGGTTTATATCGCATGGCTTATGGCGACGCTTGATTATGAATTTGAGGGAGAACATCTGACGACTGGCGATCTTTCTTGGTGGCCGACTCTGTTTTTTGAAGGGCTAGGATGTGACATCCTTCGTGTCTCTGTCTGCCACCAACTAATCGCCCCTCTTTACGCCTCGCTTGTCGCTGCTCTAGACCTTGTGTTCTCGCTACATTGGAAGCTATTGTTATGTAATTTGTCATACTTCATCGGCGGTTGTGCTTCTATTTTGCTGCCGATCGACAGCAGATCTCTCTTAAGTAGACGTGCGTCTATATAATGAAACTGCACCTCTGTACACTTCTCAGTCAACCCTCCTCTTGACTCCATTGCTATTGTTGCTTCAACCTCTTATCCTTGACTCACATGCCCACTCGGCGAGCTACTGAGAGTTCGATGCCCCCAAGTCGGCAACCAAGTGTATCGGGCGAGGAATTAGAAGAGGTTTTCCTCAGCCTCCTTCCCTTATTTATGCTCGCTGACAGATCAAAAGACGCCGTTCTTCGACAGCGTCGACGAACTCCAACAGCATGTTAGTCTTAGCGCTGTATGCTTCGCTTATACCAACACTTTTCAGGGTATAAACATGCAAGACATACTCAAGCTAAAGGTCGGGCCCTCTAGTGGAGTTGATATCATTGGCTCATGCCCCCTAGAGCGCTGCCATACACACTGTATCTGGAGTAGTAATGACGACCCGCCGTCAAATGTTAAAGATAAAGGTAAGTCTGGTTGATAGCCCACGCGGCCTTTTTAACCCCACAACAGGGCATGTCCGAGGCCAAGGTCGAAAAAGTCAAGGTGATATTTCAGTAAACCATTATTCGTGCATATAGGCGCTGAAAATTTGAACCAGGAAGCTGCCCAAAAAATAACTGTAGATCATTCGAGCTCGAACAACTGTAGAGCAAAGCTGACTCTGACAGGGTTCCTCCTTTGCCACTGGGGTTGAAGTCCAAGACCGGCGGCGACGAGTTCTTGCTATCAGTACTGGGAGCAAATCTGTCGATGGCATCTTAGGGGGTTAGTCTCTTACGAAGCGCATGCATCCCGAGTGGCTCACATAATAATTTCCAGGTGGACTGATGTCTCAATCTATCACTGAAGGTAAAGTCTTCACGTTGTGGTCAGAGCAACACTAGAAAGTTTTCAGTTTACGGCGAGTTCCGCACGGGCAAGACGCAGCTCGCGCATACAATGTGCGTTGTATCTCAGCTCCCTGCTGACATGGGAGGCGCCTCTGGCAAGGTACGTTCATATGTCACTGAAAATCATTTAATATGTACACAGTGGACATAGGTTGCCTATATCGACACAGAAGGTATGCATATTAGTTTTACTCAGCATAACTTTCGATACACACCCGGCAATAGGCACGTTCAGGCCAGATCGCATACGTTCAATCGCAGAACGCTTTGGAGTGGATGGTAACATGGCTCTAGAAAATATTCTTTATGGTGCGCACCGTTCACTTGATCGGGTATTCTGACCACTGTAATTCTCGTACACTACACATAGCGCGGGCTTTCAACAGTGAGCATCAGGTATGTCGAGTAGCTTGGGCATCTTACCTTCGATTTCTGACTATTTATCAGATGGAGCTCATCAACGAATGCTCTATGCGATTTGCCGAAGACAAAGAATATCGCCTTCTAGTGAGCACCTCTTGCCAACAATTGACGTTAGACTCTGAACCATTTCTCAAGATAGTTGACAGTATCATGGCACTCTTTCGTGTAGACTTCTCTGGACGTGGAGAACTAAGCGAACGTCAGCAAAAGGTAAAATACACACTCTCTTCCGCAGACAACACCTGAGCTAACACTCAACAGCTCGCGCAGGTTGGCTAGCCATGCTTTGTGTGATATTTCGCTGTGACACTGACTGCTTCACATTACTTAGATGCTGTCAAAGCTGGTGAAGCTCGCAGAGGAATACAACGTTTGTTCCGCTTCAATATCATGCCTTATGTAGTGATGACAGTTCCGATTCAGATGGCAGTTCTTCTTACCAATCAAGTCCAATGTGAGGAAAGTGACTTGAGTTGGCAAGCGCTATGAACTCACAAGGCATACAGCTGACCCGGGAGCTACGATGACCTTCGTTGCAGGAGGAGCGCTCAAACCAATTGGAGGCCACATTCTATCGCATGCGTCTGCGACACGAATGTTCTTGCGTAAAGGTATGTTGGGCAGGAGAAGGACACATCGACGTGTCTAGCCTTGAAGCCGCATGATTCACTTCATCCAATGGCCAGGTCGCGCAGAGGAACGTGTCGCGAAACTTGTCGATAGTCCCGATAGGCCTGAAAGTGAAGCATCCTACAAACTGGACGAAGGAGGGTGGACGGACGTATGATCCGAGCGACAGTAATGTCTTAGCTGCTGCTTCGTGGCGATGACTTGTCCATGGCGTCAAATTTCATCAAAGAGAAAGAACTTGAAGCAAAGCGATCGATTTATCTTGAACGTAATACTTGTTGGCACATTCGCTGCCTTGTGAATACCTATCCAACGTACAAAAATGTGAATGGGAGCCTTTTAGTACGAAAATAGTGATAACAAATGGGTAAGATGAAAAAGGTACAGGAGAGACTCGGTAGTCGCACCTCTGCCGCCAGCCGAAGCTGTTATGGGAGATGCGGCGGCGGATGCGGCGGATTCTCACCCGCTCAGTAACAGCAAGATGCATGCCACCTGCACAATAATAGAAAAGCTCGTGAGATGCAGAGCCTTTGATGATGCGCGGCGTATATAGGACGTGAAGGGCGCGTGATGCTCTCTCCTAGTACCCTTCACTCGATCAGGTCGATATGCCTCGTAAAATTCTGGTTACAGGAGCAACCGGAAAGCAGGGGAGCGCGCTAGTCAGGGCGCTACGTCCAACCTCCGGTGACTCTCAGACCTCAGAGGATATTCCTTTCCAGATTATTGCAATTACACGGGATGCACGTAGCCCAGGCGCCCAAGAGCTTGAGAAGGAAAAGCATGTCCGAGTGGTCGAGGGCAATCTCGACTCAGCAGACTCGTTACGCAGGATTTTTGAGGAAGCAAAAGAAGAAGGAGGCATATGGGGCGTCTTCTGCGTACTAGCGTTTCCTGGTCTCGGAGCATCTGGCGAAAGTGAGGAAAAACAGGGAAAGGTGTAGTCATAGCTTTATTTCCGTCTCTTGCAACAGTTGGGTTGATCATGCGAAGACCGCAGCTGACATAGCATTGGAATATGGCGTGTCAGTGTATGTGTATTCATCGGCGGAGCGTGGCGGGGAGGCCAACGATCGCCTGCAGAGTGGATCTGGGCTTGCAAAGGTAATGATTGAGCGCCACGTAAAGAGTTTGGGCGAAAAGGGACTGCCATGGACGTAAGTCATAGACATGATGAGTTTGTCTGCGTGCCTCATGTGTCTTTCAGGATAATGCGCCCAGGATTCTTCCTTGAAAACTATGAGGGTTTCATTGGTTCAATTACGGTGGCCGTGATGAAGAACGGCCTGAAGAAAGATACCTCCTTGGCCGTCATTGTAAGTCGTTACTGTAAACACAGGCTTTGAGCTAAGGAGGGCTGGGTTCTCTTTTGAAAGACATCTGAAGATATTGGGAAAGTTGCAGCAGGAATATTTAACGTGCGGCACTATGATCATCCATTCTAGAAGGCGCCGCTAACTCTCTGGCAGAACCACGAAGCTTTTGTCCACAAGGAGCTAGCGGTGGTCGGAGAGACAGCGACGATGCCTCAGCAGGAAGAAGCTTATCAACGTGCAACGGGTCGATCAATGCCCTCCATACCCAATCCACTGGCGAAGATGCTGATCTCCGTGAATAAGGCCACGAAAGGGTTGTGAGTACTACTGGGAACTAACTATTCATCGGAAGTTCATTGTGGTTACGACATCTGTTCGGCAGGATTGACCATATGGAAAGCGTCAATGATGCTCGCGTCTCTGGGAAACATGTCGAGTGGGAGTCACAGCTTCAGCTAACCCGACAGGCAAATCCTGATATGCAAGGGGTCTACGAATGGGCTCTGTCGCAGAAAGCGTCGAGCCCCCAACCGACGAAGAGTGGTTGGAATCAAGTGTCGCTGTGGAAGCTGATAACCGGAAAGATGTAACATCCTTGCTACAGCTTCCGTCAGTGGCTCGTCTTGCCGGGCCTTGCTAGCCACTTGCTTCCACATGGGCACTGACAACCTCAAGCTGTGAAGATAACTTTGTCCCAAGCTTGATTGACGTGCCTGTAACTTTGAACTTCTGGACTACAATCCGAGAGTATCATCAATATTCTTGGACCATACTCGTGTAGACGTACATGTACATGTTGAAGCACATAATCTAATTTAAACTGCCTCCTGTAAGTTCGAGTTCAAGTGATGGGAACTCATTTTGAAGACCGGGGGTTAACGTAACATTCAGGACCACCCGGATCCGCCACCATGATGCACTCACGTTCAAAAAACTGGCAGTCCAAAGGCCGCCTCCATTACATGTAATATAGCAGGAATGAGCTCAGCGCTTATTTTAAGCCGGCATCCACGTAAAGGCGTGCAAATGTATTTTTCTCTTCAGGTACCGGTGCATCCCATCAGACGTATTCGTTAAAATAACGCTGACCTCGGTGTTTTCGTCAACGCACCACATGGTTCTACCTGTCAATTCCCAACCGCCGATAACACGTCCGTTAGCGGTCGGGCCATGCACGATTATAAGGTCCAGTGGGTTGAAGTGCAGGTAACTTGATCCTTGCGAAGTTCACCGGCCACCCATGCTCTCCCTCGGTCTCGTCGTCCTCAGTGCTGCTCTCGCTACTCATGCGAGCTGGTCTCAGCTTGCTCTTCCTCGTACTTACCCTAACATCTCGCAATGTGTTGACCTTCCCGTCCAGTACTCGTGCGAGAACACGACGGCATTTGCTAGCTCTTGCTGCAACGTTGTACAAGGTGGTTTAGTTTTGCAGACGCAATTCTGGAGCACATACACTGGCCTTGAGAGGGAGGGTCAACTTCTTCCTGCCGGAAGCTGGACCATTCATGGACTTTGGCCAGACAACTGTGATGGGTGCGTCAAAGAAAGGGTGTTACTATAGCACGGCTTACAATCTTCACTGTTTAGATCGTACGACCAGTACTGTGACCTCTCGAGACAGTATGACCCAAGCCCGGACCCTAGCAAGCTCCCTGATGGTACTCCTGTACCTCCCTACAAAGGCCCTGGCGTACAGACCTTCATTGAAGAATTCGGTCGCGTGGATCTTCTCGGGTATAGTAAGTTCGCGAATAGAACTGGTGCACGCCTTGCAAGTACTTATGTTTATTTAGTGAACACGTTCTGGATCAACCAGGGAGCACCGAATGAAGATTTCTGGGCTCACGAAGTACGCTTTTACCGTGATGCATTCGTTGAACTTGTAACATACCTTATAAATTTACCCAGTTCTCAAAGCATGCTACCTGCACGTCCACCTTCGACACTGCTTGCTACGGATCAGATTATAAGGAGCACATGGAGGTTGTCAACTTCTATGAGACGGTGACCAAGGTCTTCCAGATGTATCCAACATACAATATGTTCGCTGCGTAAGTGCCGTAGCGCCAAGTATTAGAGGTAATGATTGGATATTCGACATAGATCAGGAGTTCTGCCGTCCAATAAGACGACCTATAGTCTTACTCAGCTGCAGAGCGCCCTCCGTTCCCAAACAGGGGCCACTCCTTACGTTGGGTGCTCTGGGAATGGAACTGTCCTCGATGAGGTCTGGTACTTCCACCACGTTCTTGGCACGGTGAGTTGTCTTCTTTTGTGTGCAGTGCGTATCTTGGTATCTGTCCTGACGCCCATCTCCTGCAGGAACAATACGGCCACTTCAAGACTCTACACAGCACGACGAACTCGACTTGCAACGAGAGCGGCATCTGGTACTACGAGCGTACTCCTACGTCCGAACGCCCGGTTTCCTATTAAAGGTCACTAGGGCGTGATGAGTGCTGCAGCATCAGCTATCTTTACCAAAAGCTAGTATGCCCTTTATACCACATACATAATGCACAGACTGGGGCCAGTACCAGTGGTCGATCTGCGTGGGGCTGAATAAAGACTCGATAATCTCAGCTTCAAAGCTAGATCAGCACAATGACACATAAGCATGAAACTCATGTCCCGTCGTTGGTCAGGCAGGAGGAAGACGCGTATTAATTAATAGGGACGCGTATGTCACATCCACGTGATGGTGATGGACGCGTTGGCGGAGAAACAAATATAGGACAACAGTTCGGAGGCAATAATGTTGAAGTTTGGAACGGCGGGGCGCGTACTTACATGGCCCCGGGCGGCGAACCCTCCTACCTTCCTCCTATCCTCCCACCATGACAGTCACCCTCGATCTGAACCAGCCCATTGCGGAGTCATCTAAGCAGGCTCGCCGCATTCTAGATGACATTTCCCTGGCCGTCGCCAAATCCAAGCGTATCGTCGTTGTCACTGGTGCTGGGATATCATGTTCATGTGGCATACCTGCAAGTACTCGTCAGTAAACTAACCAGACAACCTGGATAACATGCCCTTACAGGACTTTCGCTCTTCCGACGGTTTATATGCCCTTGTGAAGCAGCAATACCCTGATGTGGTACTCAAGGGGCGTGACCTCTTCGACGCCTCATTGTTTCGCGATTCAACATCAACATCCGTGTTTTACACGTTTATTTCGCAACTGAAACGCTCTATCGATGCTGCCCATCCAGCAGAAACGCACAGATTCATTGAAATGCTAGATAAGAAGCAGAAGCTCTTGCGCTCTTACACCCAGAACATTGACGGCTTTGAAGAGAGACTTGGTCTCTGCGGGAGCTCTTCTGAAGGCGTCAAGACCAGCACAAAGGGCAAGAGCAAGCTTCGACTCAAGGATGTGCGGAACGTCCAGCTACACGGTGACATTCACCGAGTGCGGTGTACCCTCTGCAGTGCAAATCTCCCTTTTACGGAAGAGTACCTGGACATTTTTCAGGATGGGTCGGCTCCCCACTGCCCCGAATGTATCTCTCGATGTAAGTTCGTGGCTATATATTTATGAACTATAATCTGTTTACACTCCTTTTACGCCAGCGAACGCACGTGTTGCACGATCTGCGCGCCCAATCAAGGTTGGCACACTTCGTCCTGCCATCGTCCTTTACGACGAAGCACACCCTCTTGGCGATGAGATAGGCACCATCCAAACAAAAGACATGACACGGAAACCCGATTTGCTTGTTGTTATGGGTACTTCTCTCAAAGTTCACGGCCTCAAGAGACTGGTCAAGGACTTTGCGAAGGTTGTGCATGATAATGCGCCTTCGTCACAGTCGACGTCAAAGGCACCATCAAATCCCTTGGCCGGCAAAGTGATTTTCGTCAACAAGACACCTCCCGCAGGCGAATGGGCGGACGTGATCGACTATCATGTTGCTGGGGATACGGATGGATGGGTGAAGAAGGTTTGCGACGATTGGCGGAAGATGATACCCAAAGACTGGGAAATTCAAACAACGTTAGAGGACACTGCCAGCTGGTCTGTCACCAAGAACTCAATAGGCAAGGTTGAGACGTCCAAAGGTATGACTCTCGCCAGTGAGGTGTAGATTTGTCACTAATGGTAGTTTACAGGGAAGTCAAAGCGGAGTCACGATGCTGAGAATAACCCTACAAGGGGTCGTAAGAATCAGCCTACCGCTCCGACATCACCATCGAAGCGTCGAACGACAGCCAACCATTACTCAGCCCAAGAATCCAGTCCCAGCAAACGCCAGGCAGCAGAAGTTCCGTCCACACTCATGGATACGACTGCAGCTAAGCGGTTGTTCTCGGACACGACAAACTCGCCAACAAAAGAACGAGAGTTGGACTTGGAGTCTTGTGAAGTCAACCTTCCGAAACCGAAAGCACGCCGGAGGAACCAGAGCATCACTAAAAAGTCTGGCACAGAGTTCTCGGCTATGCTGGCGAGGAAACCGTCCCTTGACTGCGTGATGATTTCCACGACCCCACGACGGAGGAAAGGTGTCGTATAGATCTAGTTAGCGTTGTCCATACAGTGTAGTGATCTGTCCAATATTACGCGCCAGGCCGAGATCTGGCCTCTCAATGGGCTCGAAGTCTGAAGTGGGATAAAAGCACATGCTGAAGGCAACCCGAGTTGACGGTGGAAAAAGCTATATTGCACTAACAGCAGATGGAAACGTAAGACAGGATTGATGACCCGGTGACGCATAACACAAAACCACCCGAAATTGAGCCAGGCCACTAGTCACTAATGAGCTCGGAAACACTCCAATCTTCGAAGCTGCCGTCTGGCAAGTACCGTCGGATGATAAGTGGTATTTTTCGTTGAGAAAGTTCTTTTATTGCTATTTGTAAAGCATCCGTCTCACCATCGAGCGGGACGAGTACCGGAGCGTTCATGCTATAATTTAGAAGCACTAAGCATAAACATACCAGTAACGAGAGCGAACTCACCTGATTTGCAAGGCTCTGGTACCCAATATTCGTGCACGCTCGTACTTGGTCAAGTAAGGTGTCGTGATGCGCTCTTTGTTGGCCTGCCGTTCGCCGCTCGTAGGTACGGCCGATTGTTCTGGCTGAGCAGCCTCTCCATTGGCCATCTCCTGGTCATGGTCCATGCCGTTTACGCCATTCATTAGAACTTCTTCGTTTCCCTCCTCAGCGCCTTCTTCATTCCCCCCGTTAGCGCCTTCTGCCAGAAGGTCGTAGCTGTTGTCCTGAGCTTGACATGAGTATGGCCAATGTGATTAAGGTGCATGGGACGTACGAAGCCACCATCATCATAGCTGAATTATAACAGTCAGATAGAAATATCCCTCCCAAAAGGATTGTATACCTCGGTGCACCGTAGTCGTAGTCGTCTCCGCCACCGCCCCCGCCATCGTATCCGTCGTCGGACATTTTGTGAGGTGAAGGTCAAGGAGGTGGATCGGAGTCTAAATAAAACCATAATCGGCCATGAGCTATCCCGCTTACTTACCTTACCCGATGATCGCTCGTCTTTCGCTTCAGTCAAGCTGTACACTCGGGAAGCGCTGTCTTTCCCTCACAATCGCTACTAAAATGGAACCTGGCTCTATACCGAAAGATCTCTTGCTCAGACTGCCCGACATATAGAACTATCTATAGTGTTGATCTGGTGACCTCCGAGATGTACAGTAGTCCACCAACTACTGGTTGGTGGCCATGGCAAGGGGCACAGCAAGTCTTCTCGGACTAGGGAATGCCCGCTGCTCATTTTTTCGGTCACTACGAATACGTATTTTCTCCAGCTCGAATCCGGATTGGCTTTCTCAGAGAACTTCTGGCGTTTCAAGAGCAGATCGTCAGTACCTTTAACTGGGACGCTAAGCTGTGTGAAATCGAAGGAGACCGAGCTTCTCTGTTTGCTCATCTGAGATCAGCTTATCCCGGCATGTCTACACGTTCGACCATGTGCATGAGCTAGCGCTGTCTATCGAACATGTACAGGCTTGTCTCCATCTATTCTTTTACAGTAATCGATGATCTGCAAGAAAGTGCAGTACTTCTGGGGACGGAGCCCTAATGATTGTGAATATTGCGCCACCCGTGGTACTTGGAGGGGCGACAGAATCTCAAGGCCTTATACTTGTGTGCGGTTTCACCGGCTTCCTACAAGCAGGGCGCCTTCGAATTCCTTGTCTCTGACTTCTATCAAATTTGGAATGCGTCACGTACAGAAGGAACTCCAGGTATAGTCTTCGTCAAGGCAAAAGCAGATTGATGGGTGGGTCGAGATGCTCCTCGGAACTTCTGAATATTCTCATCAGTCGTCGGTGCCATACGATGCTTTGACCCGGAGTCACAGCACATAATCTCATCTCCCTTGATCAGGGGGCTGGATTGGTCCAGATGGGTGGGCAGCTGAGGAGCCTTGGAAGAAGATCGTGACAGATGGAAAACTAACCAGGTTGTTTTATCGCGCCAGCGACTCTCCTGCTTCTCCCGGGTGGATGTACCATTTCTTCCCTTGGAATTCAAGCACATTCTCGAATTTTGGTAGGTTTATTCTCGCTGCCACAAAATCTGTTCGGCATCTTCCTGGATGTACTGTCCCTCTCTTGCTTTACGACCTACTCCCTCGTGCACATTCCTACATCTCTTCCCCGAGTAGTTGTCGATGCCGCAGCCATCACAGCAGCGTGCGTGGGGCACACGGTTCGACACCCTTCCATCCTCCCCACCAATATCTCCGAGGAAGGACATGCACCCTCCTCAGAACTCCCAGTCTATGGGCGACATATCTTTTACCACTTGCTCCGTCGTTTCAGAGGATTACCCCAACAACCGGGTCGTACATGATGCTAGCATCTTTGTTGGAAGGTGGAGCTACCCGTTGATTGCACATCTCCTGCTTATTCGCATTGCACAGTTTGCCGTCTAATGTCGACCATATTGAGCTCAGCCACCTGCTTTCGAAGCATTTATCATCTTACCCAGAGGAAAAGTCTATCAAAGCTGTTCGTGACTCCAAAGGGGGTACTTGCGCTTTCATTCAATGCGAGGTAAGCATTTGGCATGATTTATATCACAGCAAGGTTCACCGTGTCCAAGAGTCCACATGCAGCCGCCCGCCTACTCGAAGCTTTTGATAAACATCCGGTCCCTATATTCTTAGGCAGGAACTTGCGGTTCGAGCCTGCCAAGGCATATAGAACCCTTCTGGTTTCTTACAAGTACGTTAATATGCCATTGATAGCATACATGTGTTGTTCATCAGATGTGGGCACTACCTCAGGACTCCTATCTCGCGTGGCCCCATCGATGGCAAGCCGGACAAAAATCATCGTGGAGTTGAACAAGAGCTTCCACGAGCCATGAAGTTAACCAGGAGTGTTGAATCCAAGTACGTCAACATAAATCATGCATTACCAATGGACCCTCAGCCTTTGCGCTCCAGATTTCCGATAGTCCGGTACAATTCGGAAGCGATAACAGCAACTGAAACAGAAGGACATACTGCTGACGACCATGTCGTTTTGTCTCGGAACATCTCCGACCTTTATCTTTGTCCGGTCCATTTTGATGCAGAGGTTCGAGCCAGAACTTTGGATGATCTTCTCAATGACGTGTAACACCTCTTCTAGACTCTACGCAAGATAGCCGAGTTCTTTGGGACCCTTGAACACTTCGCGAAGCTTAATATTCCTAGAAGTGAAGAGTACCACGCGGATGCTGGTAATTTACCCTTGGGTCTTGTGTCGCACATGTCTCATACTTAACCTGGTATTAGTAGACCAATCAGAGCGTCACTACTACAAGTTACCCTCTCCCCACAACTCACTCCGTTCGGCCGGAATGGACAAAGGCTGCTGGGAAATCAAGTGGAAGAATCGCAACGACAGCATCAGTGCTCATTCGGTGAGAAACTTACTTTGCGTATAGATTTGCTTCCCTTGTTGACGGTCCTCTTGTGTAGACCTTACGACGGGTTCCGCACTTGAGCGTCTCTTGGGCACATCATTCTGATTTACCATCGTTCCAAGACGCGCCATCTTTATCTCACCAAGTTCACACTCCTTTGACTTGTCAAAAGTCAGCATCGAGCTTTAGTCATGACCTTAGAACACAGGCACAACCACACACTCAGCGACCCACGTCTTCAATGCACGGTCCCTCTCACGTCAAGGAGCGAGAATATGTCTCTGAGCAGCCCGCGTTACAAGACATATCTAATTCTCAGACATCTCATGACTCTCAGGGAGAGAAAGGGACTTCCGCTCAAAAGGCTGCGTATTACCATCGCCCTCGCGCTCTTTCTTTGAACAATGTTATTTCTCCTGGTTCGAAGCAAGAGCTGGGATCTGACCATTTTCCATCCCTCGGTTCCTTTATCAGTGATAGCTTGGAAGGACGTCTTTCTTGGGCTGATGACGCAGGGAGCACTTGTCACGAAAGGTATACTATGCCTGACTGTATGCATGCCAGAATACTCTGACAGGTTAATGTAGCCTTTCAGTCATCGAGTCGACATCATCAGTTCATGAAGCATGCGAGGGAGACTCTAGCGGCCCATTGGATGGTCAAGACAATGTGGCCTGTGTTAGCTCGCCCGACTTTGGGTCATCTTCCCTCACACCCGCGACCGCTGTGTCCACCATCCTCCGAACACCAACTACTGGTAGCTACCTCGAAGATTTCCAGGATACAGGTGCCGAGTATAGGAAAGAACGTCTAATTGACCGTACGACAGTCTTTGTTGGCGGTTTGGAGCCCTTGGGTACCAGATGGGATGAAAAGAAGGTCGCTCAAGTTTTTTCAAAGTACGGTACCGTTGAGGGCGTGAAGTTCGTACGCCCAGGTAAGGTCTCTTGCTGAAGACAGTAACTTTTCTGATATACCTTATGAAGCAAACAAACGGTCTGCATTCGCCTTCGTAAAATATGACAACGTGGATTCTCCTGGGCAAGCTATCAAAGGAGAGGTATGGGTGTTGATTACTTGTTTTCGCCTGATTAATGACCGCTACGCTACTTTCTGCCAGCACAACCGGATTATCGACGGTCGCCCTATCCGAGTTCAGTTGCGTACCTGGAATCCTCACGGACGCATGCCGTGGAAGAATGCTCCGGACAGGCTCAACAATACTCTCACGGATCTATCCATCCCGCATTTGAGTCTGGGGTCCATGCATAACACAGGCCCGGAGCCTTTCTCAAACGCACTGGTGGACCGTCGGGTCGAACCAGTGAACGCAGCTTGCCAGGGAGCGCACTATCATGACAATCAAACCGCCATTTCGGACACGAATCGATACGAAGATGCCAGGGCAAGGAGGCAATTTCAACGCCTTTACAGTACATCGGTAAATGGCGACCAGCGCCCCCCGTCGCCACATGCACACCAAGATGCTGCAGCCACGTCCTCACCCTTGCAAACTACAACTCGCTCGCCGCCCTCCGTCGTGCCAGATAATGGGACGGCTTTAGCATCGAGTGGCAGATACCCGCAGGTTCCGGAATGGCCGGCAGTACCTCAACACAACGTACAACAAGTTCCGCTGTATGGAGGATACCCTCTTTACTCTTATCCCCCTCCAGCTATGTATCCCCGAGTCAATGGATCTAACAGTCCTCAGCCTGGGTTTCAAGCATCCATGGCGCCTCCCGGGACTAACGGACTGTACTTTGTAAGCTACTACTCCGATTTCATAACGTTCCACTGAACTGCTTTCCAGCCTATCGCTCCGTATCCCGGACACGCTACGGCCATTGCCCAGGGGCAAACAACCTTGCCTTTAGGTGTCCAATCTCAAGCGCCAATCATGCCCACTGGGTTTATTCAAGGGGACCAGGGCATTCTCGTTCCTGTCTATCCTCCTGAAGCGCTTAATCAATATATGTCCAACCAGGACCTTCCACAAGTGCAGAGGAACACTGAGGGGTCGACATCTCCTTCCCCGAAGGTTATACCGGGCACGCCTGCCCCTCTTTGGCGACCATATGCGCATCCTACCCATACATACACGTCCCCTCTTTACGGGTCCACTTGTCAGCCTCCCCACGTACTACCACATTCGGCTGCATGGACAAATACTGCAGTTCAAGGTCACCGCTGGCACAATGCAGGGCCTCATCCGCAAAATGTACCTCCGTCCATGGGTTATCCAGCTCCTAACTTCCCCAAGCAACCTGAAATCCATGGTTCATCTCCGCGACGCCAATACCGAAAGGATCCCAATTACTCATACAAACACGGAGGGAACCGAACATCGGGCTTCAATCGCTTTTACAAAGCTCCAACGGGGTCTCACCCCACCTTTGGATCTCATAGCTACTCTGATTACCCGCGCGGACCGCTTACAAGGGATGGATGGCCTCGCTGAGCTCCGTCGCGTGGCTGCGATTATGTCCTTTGCGCTCCTAGACTGCAGTCACTTCCAATATCTCCACCTTCGACTCTACCTTTGCTCTAAACCATGATTTGTCAAAATATTTCATAGTCCACCGGCTTTAATCTTCCACTCATTTGTTTCTGCCTTTCTCCGTACTGCACATTTGCTTCAGAGTCGGACGTTAATTTCCACACACAAACTTCATGTGTTTGCGGCCGTTCTTCCAGCCTGTCACAATCATTCATAACTAATTATTACATTCATACATAGTACACCAAAGGTTCGTCTAATAGAATAAATATCAGCAAGTAAAAATCTTGCTGTTAAAACCCTCTAGTTAACGTCGTCTTCCTCTCGTGTATGATCAATGTCCTGCAGCCAGTTGCCAACGTCCTTCCAGAAAGCTATCTGCATGGCTGAGCCTCGCCAAATTGGAGCGATAGAAAGATGGTTGGCATTCTCGAGGTACTTCACAGACCATATACCGGACTTCTGTCTTGCAGGGCAAATACTGTGGGTGCATGGTGCAGCCCCGCATTCGAAAGGATGATCTTGCGAGAACACAGGAACTACGCCGTCATTCTCTATAAGTGTCTTGCTAGGTATCCCGAGGAATGGACCATGTATTGGTAACAACGGTGAGTTCGGAATTCCTGGTGGCGATTCACCGTTCCCTCGTAAAAAGTGAGGAATGGGGTATATCGATTGAAACTTGAAAGATTTCATGGCTGTCGAAGAAAGAGTCATGACGTAACCTGTTAAGCTCGGTATTGAAAATCTTTGTGGGGGCGCATCCATCTACAAGGCTGAAGTTAGACATGGACACCCTTACAAAGAGGGCTGATGAGAAAACTTACGAGTCGAGCAACATAACTTCGGTAATAGGTGCTCGGATTGGGTTCGCCTTCGCCGTTTGCTTCCCTCTCGTCAGCGGCCTGGAACGTGACATCAAAAGGCGTCGCATCTCGGCTTTCTGCCCAGTCGCTCTTCCATAGCTGCTTCCAGAATGCTGTGATAGACACATCACGGAACGAGAGATGTCGAGACTCGGAGTGAAGGTCGAGTGCGGGCGGGAGGATGGGTGAGAGATACGATAACACGTGCACGACGCGGGTGAGTGCGCCTCCGATGGAGAAGGTTCGTACCGCTGGAGCGGCGTCGGCGCGCTCGCCGAGGGCATACACGAGCTGGGTTCCTCTGAAGGGGGCGGACACTGAGACGATGTACAGATCAGACCGTTGGATGAATGAATGGTGAGGACAAGCCAAACGTACCACTGGTCAGGGATAGGATCATGTCGGGGGTCGCAGCGCTGCCAAAGAGACCAGTCTTGAGCAGGTGTTGAAGCTTGACAATTGTCGGTCCTCCCTACGAATAAGGTTTATGAGCACTACGAGGATAGTAATGGTGGAGGTCTGCTTACCATAGAGTGACCAAGGAAATGGAGTGGCTTATTCGCTGACCATCCGGGATAAAGAGCAGTAGGGTATGTGCGTCCAAAGCGCTGGTGTCCATATAGCTTAGCATGTTCCTCGCCATAATCAACTGAGGAATTGCGAATTAGAACGATGGCTTACGCAGACTACTCAAGATGGTTATGTACTCACCAGTTCCTCCAGTAAGCTCATAGTAGAGTTCGCAAGCCCGATCATGCAATGAGCTCACTGGCCCAACGCTAGCCCCTATATCAGATTGGGCGCACCACCGTGAACAAAGAGAGTCGACGCACTTTGCAAATATGATCCTTCGGCGGCATATATTCCCGTCTGCGTCTGGAGCAACGTTGTGATTGAGGTAGTCCTCGAATGCGCCCCATAGGAATGAGCCTCCTGCGCCAAGAAAGCCCTGTACGATGACGAGCGGTATTGGGGAGTCAACTGCGCTGGGGTATCCGACTTCGACCATTATCATTGGGGTAATAGAAGTGCAAGGGAAAAGTGAGCAAAGAGGAAAAGCGCCGGGTACCTTATTAACCAGTACATGGGGACTCCTATGGGAATACGTTGGTTGATGTCAGGAGAATATGCAGCAACTTGTCTGCCAGTGAATGCTCCGCGCCGGGAGCCTTACTCCCGATCACAAAGTCCCGATCGGGCGTTGACGTCGTCGATCCTGGCGGTGTTTATTTCCGCGGGAGCTTTTACTCACTCCTGACACCTCCTGACAGCTGCACAAACAATGAACGTATATTACTACTAAACGCACATGCACATAGCAACGGATGCAAGTGTTTAACGATGCAAAAATCAATGCGGGGTATCAGGTGAATGGGGGGATGCGAGTGTTCATAAAGGAGTCGTCCTGCAACGTTTGTGTTAGCACAGAAGACAACAGTAACACGAAAAATATACGCACAGCATAAGTCATGAGGGTATTGCCAGGGTGATACAAAAGATTGACATATGTACATGCGAGATTAGAATCCAAATGAAGGATGCTGAAGGATAACGGATTAATCAGATCTAAAGTGGGTTTGTATACTGCGAAGGCGCCTCAGCATCATTCTGGAGCAGACGAAACAAATACTCACAAGTTGGTGAAAGTTACTTCACGGTCGCTTGTTTCCTGTATACCAGGACAAATGGACGCTGCCTACTCCTGGTATGAAGACTTTCGCACGGACACGGCAGACCTGCAGAAGCATTATTGAGCGAGCAGCAGTCAGCACAGGCTCATCCCACTCACAGTATCTGCAACTTCCGCTCGATGGAAGTTGACATGCAAATCCCCATTAGGCATCCTGACGATCTCATCCACCTCGCCAAATGACTAAAACTCGATGATGAGTATTCTCACTCATACACATAATCCAGCTCGTTTTCCACATACCTGGCACCATCGTTGCACCGCCTCCAACCGCCTCGTGTCTTTCATACCAATACCACTGACCACTAGTTTCTTTTTCTTCGTACGTGATGGAGGTCCAATCGAAGAAAGAGAAATACGACCACCGGACCTCCCCGCGTACACGGTCCTCGGCTGCGGGGAGCCGATTTCTTCAAAGATCGTGCCTGCATACCCTGTTTGGGGTGGCTTGGCCTTTGACGTGAACGGCAGTCGGATCGTGCTGGCCTTGCGTACCAGCCGCGATGGCGATTGAGGCCCATCCGGTTCTTGTTGCGGCGATGATGACCCAAGCCACAGGGAGGGCGAAGCGCTCGAATTACGGTCGGCCTTAGAAGGTTTCTCTGAGTGGCGCCTCCTGAGAGAGCCAAGGAGGGTGATTGACTTCTGCGGCGTTTGAGAAGGGGGGTTTTCCTCATACATGGTAGATGATGTGGGAATGGTGAGAGAGGATGTGTTCGTGGAGGATATGCTCGGGCGCGAAGGATTCATGCTCGGGTCGTGAGGTAGACGTGAATCTGATTGTGACGGAGAAAAGTGACCAAGGACGCTAGGCCGCCATCGCTTTGACGTAGTAGAGGGAACCTCGAGATGGGAGCTCACAGCACTTGATGATCGAATGTGACTGAGATCATCGTTGGAAGGACCTGATGTAACACGTGTAGGTCTACTGAGCATCGATAAGCGGGATTGGTGGGGAGGCGTCGATGTCATGGACGTGGAAGGGGGCCGGGCTGCGAGATACAGGTTCCTGAGCGAGGCAGGGGCTTTCAGCTTTCGGACGCCTGAGCGAGGCGTCATATACTCTGAAGACGCTGTTAATACGTCGTGGGATATCTATAGCAGCAACATGAGGCTCGAGAAACATGCGTAGAAAACACGACGCACGGGTTCATCGGAATGTTCTATAGCAGGATAATCTTCTATATCGGCATCTTCGATTAACACATAGTCATACGTGCCGTCAGAGTCCTCGTCGAAGGTTGGGAGAGCGGTCCTGTGACTGAGATGCGGGTATGCGAGGTAAGGGCCGCATGTGCGGCGAGCCGGCTTAGGGGTTATTTCTCCATCCCCTTGCTGAGGTGACGAGGCCTGTGTCTGGAGCTGTTCGAGCCAATGAGAGAGGCGACTTGATCGACGCTTGAGGGTATGCTTTGGGACGTATTGTGGGGAAAAGGGGTCATCTTCGGGCGGCATCAAGTTGATAGGCTCTGGAGTTGTAGCGTGCTCGGGCATGATGGTGATGGTCGGGACGGGCAGTGGAGAGACTAGCCAAGGCAATGTTATATGAGTATGGACGAGTCCAATAAAACGAACATGCATGAACGCGGACGACATACCGATGGTGTCGGACAGGGTTTTCGTTGGAGGTTCGTGATGTATAGACTGTCTGGGCGTGCGGCAGGGGTCTGGGGTGGTGGTCAGATAAATGGACTGACTTTCGGCAGCCATTGTCTGACCCAGAGAGAATATGGGGATGGTCGCGCACGGCAACGCGAGGTTGAGACGAAGGAGCCGATGTCGTAAAATTGAGGGACTCGGGTGTTGAGAAAGGGCCCGTCAGCGCTTCAGCTTCAGCAGACAAGAGACGGAAGCTGCTGGGGGACAGAAGCGCAGTGGCAGGCGGTGGATGGCCGCTGCTGCATGGGCAAAAGTGGGAGATGAACTAATAGAATATGAACTGCAGCTGACTGGACTCTTGTTGAACATCATTGCTCTTCCCTTTGACCGCATTCGGTTGGCGACCCTGCAGCATGCTCTTCCAACTTACGGCACAGATCCAAATCGGGCCACAACTTCCTCAGCAGACATGTCGACATCTCTTCGCGCCGATTCTTCCGCTGACACTGTCCACTCATGTCACGCGCCACGTTGGAACCACTCAGCACTTCGGAAATGGTCGACCAGGCGTCCAATCTACCGCGTGCTGCTGTGTGCTAACCACCCTTCCGTCAGCCAAAGTAAGCATCGAGTAAGCATGGGCGCTCTCTCACTCTGCAGACGTCAGCCGGTCATCAATCCGGCTTTCTCGTCCGGCCTCGAGGCTCTAACTTCGCACTAGTGCTACACAGCCCCAGATGCATCGGTCTACTGATATCATGATGTTTGTCTCATTTGCCCATAAAGCTGTTTCAGCTCTTTTAGCGACCCACTCAGATCGCACACCAATATCACTTCAACATCACTGGCAGTGGCAAGTACTCCAGATTCTGTTCCTGCCAGTCAATCAGCATCGCATTATCTTCGTCCGATCCCCGCGAGCCGAACATCATAGGAAGCAAGATATCAGGAAGTCTTTTGACCTTCTACGTACATAGTGAATTTGGTCGCCCGGGATCTTCCTCCAAGTCCCTTATACAACTTCCGCTGCTCATCCCGACTCGGGTGGTTCTCCCCCACTCTCCTTTGCCATGCCCGCCGCCACCGCCCTCGTTACCTCGGCAGTGATGGTTGAAAACAGTTTGGCAGAAGACGTCGCTTGATACCGCTGCAACAGTTCAAACGAGCGCGCCTCGGCCTCCGCCGACGCGGCGTTATCATCGTCGCCGCCGTTTTTTCTGTCCGATTCGGCGGCATCCAGCAGTGTGACCAGCTCAGTGTCGACTGGCATGCTTCCTAGGAACGTCAGCTTCTCCCGCCGCGCCATCTCCTCGCCCCCGCCTGTGGAGAAGACATTGCTGACTTCTCCGCAGCACGGGCAGACATAACCGCTCATATTCTCCACCAGGCCCAGAACGGGCAGCGACACGGCTCTCGTAAATGACAGGCACTTCATCGCGTCCAGGAGTGCGACGGCTTGCGGCGTAGTGACAATGACAGCCGAAAGTTTTGATTGTACGGGCGCGAGATGTTCCATTAATGACAGATGCTCGTCCGAGGTGCCTTGGTGTTTCCCCAACGTCAGTGTGTACAGAACGAATACGTACATAGAATGCCTGGTGCATACCTGGGGGCGTATCGATCACGAGATAATCCAGCTCGCCCCACCTCACGTCGCTCAGAAACTGTCTGATCATCGCGTTCTTCTTCGGCCCTCTCCACACCACGGAGTCACCCCTGTTCTTCAGCAGAAACCCGACGCTCATGCATGCCAATCTGGGTTCGCCGCCGCTCTTTGCGTCCGCGTAAACCGGCACCCAGCCGTCGCTGCTTTGGTGCACTCCATGGCCATCTAGGCCGAGCATCCGCGGGATAGATGGGCCCGTGAGGTCGACGTCCAAGATGCCCACTCTAACATTTGGCGAAGAAGCGTGAAGGCTCAGAGCGAGCTGTGCAGAAACCGACGACTTGCCAACGCCGCCTTTCCCTGACAAGACGATGACAACGTGTTTGACTGTTTTCAGCCGCCGCGCGACTGGTGTTTCCTGGATCGCCATAGGAGAGGGTGGTATAAGGATGGATTTGGCATTATCAGTCAGCAGAGCAAGGAACAACGGATTACCACGTCGGACTGCCGCCGGTAACCTTTCTAAGAGTTTCCCCTATTTTATGGCTCTTCGGTATTCTCGGGGATAAGAACGGAAGACTAGGACGAAAATACATTACGGGATGAACTATATTATACAGATCAAAGCTTGAATAACTCCGGCTTCATGTGCTAAGCCGTATGTTAGACAACCGTTACCTTCGAAACGAGGAACCGCTCACCAATTTACATAGCCTAGCAACAAGTCCAGCCAGTTGCATAAGGGTACCAACACCCTCCAGAACTCTCATATGTGTGAAGCCAATCTCCTGTGAACATAGATGAGACAAGCCCACACATCACGCTTCTTACTTGCTCACCTTGATATACTCTAACTTGGTGTACTCGGGCAATCTAACAGGGTCAGGTCCTTTCAGCACTGTTCCCAAAAGAAAGGTTCGCCGAAACTCACTCGTCAAAAGTCTTAGCAACTCTGAAGAGGGTGACGACAATGTCCACGGCACTGTATCCTTGATCCCACAGCTCGTGGAGCTTCTCCAGTGCCGAATCAACCTCGCACTTATGACATGCACGGATGATGGCCTGCACGATCACAGGGTGTGGCTGATCGCAAACTTTGAACACGTTTTCGCCAGATACGAAGCCAAAGCCGGAATGCGTGGACTGCAGGTTGTTGATAGCTTGCCGCATGTCTCCTTCGCATGTGAATATGAGCGCTGTTAGACCATCATCGTTGTATTGCACCTATCCATGAAGCGTTGATCAGCGAGATGGAAGATGTGGGGAGACAACTTACGTTTTCTTCCTTACATATCTCGAGAAGACGGGCGAGAACTTCTGTATCTCTGAGCTTGGCATAGCGCAGGATAGCACACCGACTCTGGATAGGCTCAATGATTTTGTTCGACATGTTGCATGCAAGGCAAAACCGCGTAGTATTCGAATATATCTCCATGGTTCGCCTGAGAGCTTGCTGAGCGCCTCCTGTCATGCTAAGAAGGATCAGAAAAGCGCGCATAGGTCATGTCAGGGGCAACGTACGAGTCTGCTTCATCGAGTATAACGATCTTATGACGTCCCGGGGGAAGGGTGACTTTCTTCTGAGCGAAGCTCTTGATTTTGTTCCGAACCACGTCTATGCCTCTGTTGAAATTTGAGCACACATCACAAGGAGCGCGCAAAGCGTTACTCTTACCTCTCGTCCGAAGCATTCAGCTCTAGCACTCCTTCCTTGTAGGCATCCCCAAGCAGCTGGTGGGCAAGACAGTGTATGCTTGTGGTCTTTCCGATACCAGGCAACCCCTGTTAGAGATATTGTGAGCCATCAACTGTTGAGATTGCAACAAATGAGGGTATACCGAAATGATGATATGTGGACAATTACCGTCCTTTGCAATGACTTTGAGGCGCTCGATGGTCTCGACATTCCCGACCACATCGTCTAGCAGAGTTGGCCGATATTTCTCTACCCTGAATTCGAAGTAAGCAACATACGAGTGAGTATCAGAGAGCATGTACCAAGGAAGCTCGTAAGCAGCAGTTGCTGCTGAAGACGGGGCCATTGCAATGAAGCGGGAGGGACGCGTCGCGTGACTGCACTAACCGCGAAGACCGCGAGACGCGCCGTGACTGACCGTGACGGGACGCGCCCTTGATTTCCCGCAATAGCACACGCACTTGCATGTCTTGGTGCAGGAATCGCTTCGTCGCGCTCGCTTGGCGGAAGTGTGAGCACACTGTCTCTCGTGGTGAGCTCTACTGCTATGGGTAGTAGTCTTTTCTAACCCTCCGACTAGGCCCATGTCCGCGCTACGCATCCCACAATGCGCCTACGTCTGATCTGCCCAAGCCACGGTTGGACTACCGCGCCATAACAGAGGCTGCCACATACAAGTCACATAATGCGTTTAATAGGAAGGCCCCGGTCCCTGTCGGCGCCATCAAATCTATCACGCGACACTACGAGGAGCGGAAAGCCATCTCGGGGGAGCTTGACTTCAAGCGTCATGCGCGCAACTCCATAGGACAACGCATCCGCAATACCAAGACCCCTGAGGAGAAGAAATCCGTGACCGAGGAAGCGAAGGCGCTCAAGGCGGACATCCATTTGCTAGAAATGAGGCTTAGTGAGCTTGATGACAAGCTCCTTGAGCTTGCACTAGTCGTACCCAACGACACCCATCCTTCGACGCCACTCGGTCCTGAGGAAGCTGCTGTCGTGTTGTCCACCCATGGGCCAGAGCCACTCCCCTGCAATCCCAAGCGAGATCATGTGTCTGTCGGGCAGGCTCTTGGACTGTTTGGCTTCGAAGCTGGCGCGCTAGTCACAGGCTCTTCATGGTACTACCTACAAGCCGAGGCTGCACTTCTGGAGATGGCTCTGACGAATTATGCTATGTCGATAGCGGTAAAGCACGGCTACCAGCCCGTCATGACTCCGGACGTCATTCGAGCCGACATCGCCACCCGCTGTGGCTTCCAGCCCCGAGACGAACGAGACGTGCTAGATTCACAGATGTACCATATTGCTCAGAATAGCTCATCGTCGCACCCAGATCTTGTCCTGTCTGGTACCGCCGAGATTCCGCTAGCAGGGCTGCATGCCAATCGAGTTCTTGAGGAATCCTCGCTGCCTCTCAGGATGGTTGGCCTTGGGCGTTCTTTCCGAGCAGAAGCGGGCGCTCGCGGCGCTGATACCCGCGGCCTCTACCGCGTCCACCAATTCTCTAAGCTGGAACTCTTCGTCCTATCCACGGAAAATGCCAGCGAAGCTGCGATGGAAGACATACGTCGGGTGCAAGTGGAGATCTTCGAAGGATTGGGGATTCCATTCAGGTTGGTTCACGTCGCAGCTTCTATGCGCAGTGTATGCAGTTCAACTCAACTCAACTTTCTTGGCTTTTCTTAGAGTACTCGATATGCCAACGGAAGAACTTGGGGCTAGCGCCTTCCGCAAGTACGACATGGAAGCTTGGATGCCCGGCCGCGGATCGTGGGGCGAGATATCGTCCACATCCAATTGCACAGACTACCAAGCCCGCCGCTTGCACATCCGGTATCGGCGTTCCACGTCCTTGGAGGATGCAGCACAACCTTCGGTAGCCTCGTTGCCATTTGTACACACGCTCAACGGCACCGCTGCAGCGATCCCTCGACTCATAGTAGCTTTGGTAGAGAACGGTGCAATATTCAACGGGGAGGGCAAAGCGGTTGGTCTCAATCTTCCACATGCCCTCAAACCGTACTGGATGGGATCGGGTACCGTCACTAACCGAGTTCGCTGGGTGTAAATCATTTCTATTCACTTTCATAGTCAATGGCATTCCTTTGCAGGACTCTCCCTTCCCAAACCTCCGCTATCGTGCTTCCCAAGTACTCCAGCGAACCTGTCCCGTGATGCCGGAGATGCACCCACCCGAGGGCCTTTGAGTTAGCTTGACTTGTGCCTTGCTTCTCGACGGACATGTTGAGCAAGGTTTCATATGCTGCGGACGAACCATCCGCACACCCCAACTGCATTCTGGTCATTCCTTTAATTTATGCCTTTCCTAATTCGAAGTTTGAGATACTGATCCTGGGATAGCGGCGGGTCTTATCAGGTCGATAGAAGAGACGAAGTGAATCCCGAATCCACTGATATGAGCCTTGCGGCCTTCTTTGGAGCGGCTCTTTGTTCCACCGGCCCTGAACGAGGCAGATATATCATGCCGAGTACAAGGCAGGACGGTTCTTTGGGAAACTAACAAAGTGACCCCCCTGGTGGCGTGATGCGAGTATTCGGTGCGTACTACTCCTCCCCTCCCCTCGGGTACAACGAGTTCAGCTGTTCATTCTTCAGTAGCTCGGCACCTTGTAGTAAGGGAGGTGTGCGGACGCCCGGCTCACCGACGAGCTTGACGGTACCACACCCACAGACGTTGGTGAGGTTAAGTCAGACCGCTCGATGCCTTCCGCTCGTTTATGGCGATTCATATAGGCGTGTGATGGCCTTCATCTGTAGTGAGTAGCATTGTATTATCTTGTCAACATGTGCTGACCGGCATTAGACGTACCGCTGCAACAGCATTGGCGGGTTTTGTCAAATGAATTAACCCAGGTCGCAAGTCTCAATTTTGAGCCTACAGTAGCATAGTCACGAAGCTTGTAGCATTTCTTTCGTTTCTCTTTTCAAATTCATCTGGTTGTTAAGCAAACTGGGCGACACACCCGAGTCCATGTTATGTGAAGTATGTCTGATGAAGTAAAGTTCACTACTCCGACTTCACGAGGCATACTTGGAAGTTCAAATCACAATTACACCAACACAATTTTTTGCTCAACATTCCACCTATCAAACACAAAGCGATAACTACGCAAGTAGGTAGGAAAGGGGAAGAATATCTGATAGTCATCAAAGTAGTCAATGAAGTTTTCTGCACATCAACCTTCTGTATGGTACCAACACAAACACTAAAATTGCAATCACGGTCACTGTAACCACCACCTGCACAAACCGCCCCCGACCTGACCTCCGTGGCGCCCTCTTCAATCCTGCTCGCATCCGGCTGACGTTAGTGGCCGAAAGGGAGGACAGAAGGACAACAAATGCAGATAGGTAAAAGAAGAAAGAGAAAGGGATGTAAAGAGTGTATCCGATGAGGGGATGGGCGACAGAGTTATAAACACAGACGAGGGTGAGGGATCGATGGGGGATGGGACAATGAAGACACTGATGAAGCTAGTAGACGAGAATATGGGCGCTATGAAGGAGGATCACAAGCGAGGAGATAGTGGCAGTCGACGTGTTGGGCAACACAATCCGTAGATCGTCGACGTGGAAAGGAAAAGCGTCCGTAATAAATTATAAAGCAACGGCGATGGGTTGAATATAAGAAGATGGTTGTGATGTTCGTCCTGCCGCCGGAGCCAAGAAGAAGCCGCGATGTCGTTGATCTTGTCGGGCCATAGCCGAGGGACGGTTGTACCAAGCGAATAACAAAGTGCCGGACCTGCTCAGTATCCCTCTTGTTCTTCTGACATGCTGGCGCGTAGCAATCAACACTGGATGTGCCGGGACCACAAACCCATCTAGACACCATGGAAAATCCGCAGCGACCGAGTCACTCCCTTCTCCTACCCTCCGCCCCCATCTCGGTCGCACCATGGCGTGCTACATACAAACGTAAAACGGGTCGAACCGAAACCATTTACCAGAGATCGCCCTCCCGGCCGCGAGTGGTTCCACGTTGCTGGCCAACAGCACCAGGGGCACCCGCTTGCTGGGCCTGACGGGTGTGGGACCGGAGCCTACACAAGCCATGTCAGTGAATTCAAACAGTAAGCGGTGGAATGGGTTCAAACCTACATCCTGTCGCTCGCACGGTGTTCATCTTCCTCCTGAACGACCTTCCTCCTGCCAGTAGTGGCCTTCTGGCTGGTACCAGCGCTGCCATCATCGGCAGCACCGCGCTGGACGCTCCAATCGAAGACATAATCGTACTGGAAGCCCTCACGGACAAAGAGGTCACGGAAGAGCTTGCGTAGGTAGGAGTAGTCGGGCTTGTCGTCGAAACGAAGGGCCCGAGTGTAGTTTAAGAAGATACCAAATTCATTAGGGAAACCACGGCAAAGAAGGTCGGTGGGAGTCGTCATCTTCTTCTCCATGATGCGGTCGTACTTCTGTTTCTTGGTCGCCGCCTTAAGACCCTGCCAGGGGAGGGCGCCGCGGAGGAAGTACATCAGAACGTAAGCAAGGGATTCGAGATCGTCGCGGCGAGATTGCTCGACGCCCAAGTGGGTGTTGATCGAGGTATAACGGGCGGTACCGGTGAGGTTCTTGTTCTCCCTGTACGGGATGTGCAGGTGGGTCTTGGGGTCGCGGAACTTCTTGGCAAGACCAAAGTCAATAACATTGACCTGGTTGCCTCGCTTGCCGATGCCCATCAGGAAGTTGTCGGGCTTGATGTCACGGTGAATGAAGTTGCGGGAATGGATGTATTCAATACGAGAGATCTGATTTTATGGGTAAACGGACTGCCATCAACAACCGGGAAGAAGGGACATACAAGCTGATCTGCGAGCAGCAGGACGGTTTTCAGGCTGAACTTGCGGTTGCAGAAGTTGAAAAGATCTTCGAGAGAAGGGCCAAGGAGATCGAGGACCATTGCGTTGTAGTCGCATTCAGTACCAAACCACCTCACGAACGGTACACCGACGCCCCCAGCAAGAGTCTTGTAGACCTTTGACTCATACTCCAGCTGGGGGTGCTTGGCTTTGACAGACTCGAGCTTGATGGCGACTTCCTCGCCGGAGATGATGTTGATCCCGAGGTAAATGTCACCTGAAGAAAACATGAGAGCAAGCAACAGCTGACGACCTCTGGGACGCACCGAAGGATCCTGAACCGATCTTCTTTCCCAGTCTATACTTGCCACCAACCCGGAGGTCAAGTCGGTGAGATGAGCTATCGGCCATGGGAATGAGATGGAAAGCTAGAGCAACGAGTTAGTAGGAGAAAGAAAGAATGGATGAAGGGAGGAGGAAGGGAGGAAGGAGTGGTTAAAAAGGACTGAGGGCATGTACATCAGACTCCGCCCAGGAGAGCGGTGGCTGACGAACCGCCGCAGAGCAGCACCACGTAACACCAGTCAGTAATCCCAGAAGCGGGAACATCTGTCCGGTTTGTTGCGAGAGGAAAGGATCCATAAGGCGTGGATTTCGCTCTCGCCCGCCCACGTCTGCATGAACGTGGTGGCCGCGAGGCCACAGGAACGATTTGACGCTCGTCGGAGTCGTCTCAAACGAAATAAAGCGGATGGATCAAAGCTCACCAGGTGTAGAAGTTGAAACTGGAAGATTGGGGTGAAATAACCAGCGAAGGGGGTAGTAAGAGGGAGGAGTGGAGTGGTGGGTTGGGGAGAGGAGTGCTTGGAGAGGAACAACAGTGAGGGTGCGTGAGAAAGAGGTGAACGGCAGGCAAAGGGCGCATGCGGAGTTTGAATCGTTTGATAATCGCCTGTTACTTATGCTACAAGTTAACGTCGCACTGCCGTCGCATTCCAAGCTCAGTCCGCTTCTCGTGTTCCCGCCTTCTCTCTTCTGCGCCACTTTTCATCTGCTTCGTGTCACCAGGCTTTCCTAGGGACACTTCCTCACCCCAGCTCCCCTCGGCTCAATGTCCGAGGACCCGTCTTATGAATCACTGTCTTGCAATTCACTTGTGTCCCCCGCTTGCTGTACAACTGTCCCTCGCCGTCTCATGGCTCCGTCCTTCCTTAACGTGAATCAGGATTAGGCGCGAGGCCCCGATCTGCTGCTCTTCCGCTCCATTTTAGCCTAAACACCTCGATGTTCTCTCTTACTCGCGTGTGACTCGCTTTATAACTCGATGGTTCGGTTCAGGCTCATATTAACCTGTCTCTGGATTGCTCTCAGTCACTGTACCCGAAGAACTTGACCGCGTACGTTTTTGGTGTCATAATCTAGGTCACTTGTTCCGCAGACGGTCACTACAGCTTGACTATAATCATCCTTGGTGACCTCGGAACTTGACGAATGCTCTGTGGCAACCACCTATCAACAAAGGACGTTGTCCTACCGGCTATAAAAAGTCTTCCATCTATCTTGACGGGACATCTACGTGTCTTCTAAGCGTGGATATCTTCCCCTCGCATGAGCACACACTCGCGCTCATAGTAACAAAGCCCTCCCGACATACTCAACCTCGAATGGTTTGTTAAGCAGTCTTCCTATATTATCGAGTATAATCAATCCATTCACAATTAGGGAACGTGTATTTCAGGCTGGAACGCATATTTGCTTTTGCAGTTTGGCTGTATCATAGGAGAGCTGTTTTACACACCATCTCCTCCAGTTCCCATCACCAGGCACCGTCAGGGCCCATGATGAAGATGGAATATTTAAAGACGTTGACTTAGTTGGATTAGTATCCAAGAAGCCCTGCAGGCATTGAAGCCATGGCAATGTATCCCACTGTGAAACATGGGCGTTATTCGCTTTGGCGCAAGCAGAGTTCATGCAGGGTCGACGAAGCGTAGAGCTCGTTATCTTGCGCGAACAGAGTGTACAAAGATAGCATCACGTCGGCGGACGGACTGGCCCCGTTGAGAAACGATTGGGCGCCAGCGGCAGGAGTTGGCCGCCGCGGAAAGCTGGCCGAGTGGATGCCGACGACCGTGGTTACCTGGTTTAGAACGTTGATCGCTGGTTATAGTTCTGCTTCCGAAACGGGTCCCAAGGCCGAAATTCCTTCCCCGCTTTCTTGTCTCGCCGTTGTCAGCTACCACCATCTTCTCACTCTCTGAGAGCTTCCTAGTCACTCTTTCTACCCGCCCTTCCTTCTCTACAACAACCTCGCTCATTCTGCTGGAAAAAAATCTCGTCTGGATACCCTCGGATCACCACCGACGATGGCGTACAACCAGCACAACGATCCTTACAACCAACATCACAATGCTCAATACTCGCATTTGAACGTCGCTCCCGAGTATCCTCCTGGTACAGCTTACGCGACTCCGCAAGAGTATGACCAACAATGGGACTCCAAGTCGGCCAAGTCTATAGGCAGCAGCCAATATCATGGCTCTCAAGCCCATCTCAACCCTCAGTACGAAATGAGCCAGGTCTCTCTTCACGGCGGCGCGCCTCCTGTTCCCACCATGAACTACGGCGCTTATCAGCCGGACTATCCTCCTCAGCCTCGACCTGGCATGCTCCAAGACATGGGTTCCGGTTACTCGATGGCCAGAGAAAAATTGATGAAGCGCAGGTCGGTTCGTCAAGTCGAGCTGCGGGACGGAAACCTGGTCCTCGACTTTCAAGCCCCTTCCCATATCGTTCCGAAGGGGATGACTGACGTGGAGGAAATGACAAAGATGCGATACACTGCTGCTACTTGCGACCCTGATGACTTTATGCGCCGGAAATATACTCTTCGCCCTTATCTGTATGGTCGCCGCACCGAATTGTTCATTGTCATGACTATGTATAACGAGGACGAAGTCCTCTTCGTGAAAACCATGAACGCGTGAGTATTCTGCTTATCATGACCAGTTAATCATACCCATAGTCCACAGCGTTATCAAGAATATAGCTCACCTCTGTGGTCGCACGAGGTCTAAGATGTGGGGACCCGAAGGATGGAAGAAGATTGTTGTGTGTGTCGTTTCCGATGGCCGAAACAAAGTCAACAAGCGGACTCTCCAAGTCCTTACATTGGTACATTCCAACCTCCTTTTGTTGTTATAATCTCTCAAGGAAGCATTTATAGATGGGCTGTTTCCAAGAAGGTGTCATGAAGGATGAAGTCGGCGGCAAGGACGTTACCGCTCATATATTCGAGTAAAAATTCTGGTTTTGTATTCCATCGTCGCAATTTAACCACGTCTAATAGGTTTACCACCAATGTCATTGTCACGGATACCGGTGAAGTGTCTCCAGGCTCTTGTCCAGTCCAGGTTCTCTTTTGTCTGAAGGAGCAAAACAAGAAGAAGCTGAACAGTCACCGTTGGTTCTTTAATGCCTTCGGGCCTCTGATCAAACCGAATGGTGAGAAGTGCATTTTGATCATCTCCTTGATTTCCTCCCTAAACTCTTACAGTCTGTGTGCTGCTTGATGTTGGCACCAAACCTACTGGTACTTCCATCTACGAGCTCTGGAAATGTCGGTCTCTCCTTAGTGTCCACTCTCTGCCGTGTTTTCTGACTATTTCCTAGGCTTCGATAAGCACAAAGGGGTCGGTGGCGCATGTGGAGAGTAAGTAAACACATCTTTCACGCCACAAGTACTGACACAGCTGGTAGGATTTGCGTCGACACTGGGAGAGGTTGTTCACTACTTCTCACAAGTCCTCTTGCGGCCTCTCAGAACTTTGAGGTAATAAGGATTGTTCGCTCTAGCTGTAGTACTCGATGCTCAGTATGTTTCCTTGGCACAGTACAAAATGTCCAATATCCTCGACAAGCCCTTAGAGGTAAAGCAATCACCACTTACTATGCAATCTTGCTTATCGCTGTTCAGAGTGTCTTCGGGTACATCAGTGTCTTGCCCGGTGCCTTCAGTGCATACAGATACAAGGCTTTACAAAATGGGCCTGATGGGAAAGGCCCTTTGGCCTCGTACTTCAAGGGTGAAACTATGCATGGAGGTGGCGCTGACGGTGCTGGATTGTTCGGTTCGTTGTGACTATCAATAACGCCACCGAAGACTAACTGAAACAACAGAACGAAACATGTATCTTGCGGAGGATCGGATTCTATGCTTTGAGATCGTCACCAAGAAGCGGGAGGGCTGGACGTAAGAATGGTCACTCCTTTGGTCCGCCGATACTAAATAGTACTGCAGGCTTAAGTATGTCAAGAGCGCCAAAGCCTCCACGGATGTCCCTACCTCCGTACGTGTCATCCGGTTTGTGTATCGTGTGGCCACTCACGCATTGGTATCAGATCCCGGAGTTTATCTCTCAGCGCCGTCGGTGGCTAAACGGTTCGCTGTTCGCCTCCTTCCACTCCACTATATTCTTTTGGAGGATTTGGACTTCTGGCCAGAACCCTATCCGGATGTTTATCCTCCAGATCGAATTCATCTACAACGCCGTGCAGCTCTTTTTCACTTGGACCTCTCTCGCAAACTTCTACTTGGCCTTCTTCTTCGTACGTTTGTCGCTCTATAATCCTTCATCGCACTCATTATGATGTAGCTGGTTTCGTCGGCCACAAATGCCAGCGGCAAGAACAACGCGTTCAACTTCCTTAGTGCGAGCGCTGGGAAAGATGTGTTCGAGATTTTCCTAAATGTTCGACGAAGTTATTGTCTTCTAGGTGCATTACTAACGTTCTTTGCAGTTGTACATCGCTCTCATCTTCGTTACCACGGTTTGTTCGCTCGGCAACCGTCCTCAAGTACGTCCAAAGGAATACACACATTCTCCCTATTCATTGACGACAATCTCTTGTAGGGTTCAAAGTGGATTTACGCACTCTCCATGATCTTGTTTGGACTTTGCAACGCTATCACGTTGTGGTGTGCTGGATACACTGTATACCTAAACGTGCCGCACACCGTGAACGGCTGGGAAGACTTCCCTCAGTAAGTGTTGCCACTACCCGAGTATGGGCCGCTATTAATTGCCTCTTAGTTTGGTGGCAACGAACAAAGCTTTGCAAGAAATTGTCATCTCACTTGCTGCTACCTACGGTCTCTACTTCGTTGCCTCATTCATGCACTTTGAGCCATGGCACATGTTCACTTCGTTCATCCAGTACATGTTCCTCCTTCCTAGCTGTAAGTGGTGCACCATTCGTTGGCTATTCCATGGTTAATCCCGGTTCCTTTAGATGTCAATATTCTCAGTCAGTGTAGCTCATCGCATCACCAGAACGATTCCCTCATAACAATTTTCTAACCCAGTGATGTACGCAATGTGTAACTTGCACGATGTCACCTGGTAAGTAGCCGAGACCATTCCTGACCCGTACGTGGACTTTGTCTCACATCTTTGTAGGGGTACGAAAGGTGACAATGGTGCTGCCAAAGACCTGGGTGGCGCTAAGAAGATCAAGGGTGATGACGGTAAAGAGGTCATGGAGGTCGAGGTTCCGACTGCTCGCGAGGACGTCGACCGCTTGTGGGCAGCATCCCGCAGCTCTCTCAAGATCAAGCCTCCTGAAGAAAAGGAGCATCGTGACGCTGCCACCAAACAAGCTGACCACGACAGAAACAGCCGGACGAATGTCGTTCTTGCTTGGATCGGAACCAACATGTATGTTCCAACATAGGTCTGATTAATAGCATGAACTTATACAATGGCTATCACAGGATCATGATCATTGTATTCACTTCGACTGCGTTTTTGAACTGGGTAAACAAGCATGTAGAGACTACCCAAGGGTCAGACTTCAACCCCTACCTCAGCTTCCTCTTCATCGCACTGTACGTTCCAATCTCCTTTTTTTACAGTTGCTGGTACTCACCACCTCGATGACAGTGCTGGCCTCTCCGCTATTCGCTTTGTGTGCTCCGCCCTATACCTAGTATTCCGACTTTTTGGTTTCTGATTTGACACAACCTGGAGTTGCAAACAGTCATCATCGGGAGAGTCGATCTCTCAAGTGGATGTTTGAATATGTACGAAGGGATAATTTACTGGTTAAAGATGTACTTTTACATACTTTCGTTCTGTGTCTGCAATTAAATTTACGTTTGTTTTTGTTCCTTCCAATTGCAACCCTTGGACATGATGCAACTTTTTAGTTCGCGTTACGTTGTGTTGCAATTGCAATGATCATGATGCGCGCTTTCTTGGCTTCAATATTATTACACTGCTTGCTATTCTGGGATGCTTCCGCATACGGCGTGTACCCTGAGCGCGCAGCGCACGACATAGTATTGACGCAGCGAACCTGAATATTGAACACCGACCACAATCTCATACAGGGGAACTATTGCCTCTTCTCAACTCTGGAACTACTGTGGGCGACTGAGATAGTCCGTGCCTCCGCGCGGGCTTACTGAATGTCATCATCAACTGCTCAAGCCCAGCAGGCCGACGGAAGGTCAAATGCCGGACCAAGAGATAGTTCCCTGCGAGCCAACGAAAGAGGTGAGTACGTGGTCAGATACAGCATCGTAGATAAAGCGACAGATTCTGGTGATCAGCTCAGCAGCTGATTAATTCAGACCCCAAATACAAGAAGTACACCCAACAAGTGGAGAAATGCCTGAACGCGTTCGACAATGTTCACGAATGGGCGGATTGCATCTCTTTTCTAAAGCAACTACTGAAGGTGAAACCCCTTTCATGACGTGTTACCAGGCACTTATCGAGAGGTTATAGACGTTTCAATCGTACATGCAGTTCAAGGAGATCCCACACAAGCTAATAGTGGCAAAGCGGTTATCCCAATGTCTTAATCCTGCCCTTCCTGCCGGTGTCCACCAGAGAGCTCTCGATGTCTACATTCACATAATGTCGGTGCAAGGGGTGAGCCGCAGAGGGTCTCCTACTTGAATTCTGACCTCTAACGGCCCGGCAGACTGAAGGGCTGAAGTATGATCTCGCACTATGGTCTTCAGGATTGTTCCCCTTCTTCGAATACGCGTCGACATCAGTGAAGGTGAGTCATGGTAAAGCCTACGTTTGAGCGCTGCCGATACTCGTTTGAAGCCCACTCTACTGAACATCTATGATACGCACTACCTGCCGCTCCAAGCAAACTTACGACCAGTCATGAAATCTTTCATCCTTGCCTTGCTTCCAGGGCTAGAGGAAGAAACGGGAGAATTCTTTGACAAAGTGAGGGCGCCCCTAACATCATTGAGAATGTCCGCTTATTTATGCAGGTAATGAGTTTGCTCGATCGACTGTCAGGCACTGTCAACCCGGTTTTCTTCATCCAGAATATATGGCTAATCATGTTGACAATGCCATCCGCTCGAGGTACATCCCTAAACTTCCTATCTCGTCGTCTGCCCCGACTCCAATCAAACGAAGGTAGGTTCAATCCGTCAATGCTGTTGCCCTTACCTGACACGTATCAGATATCACACAAATTGTTGGACGAGATGTTGGTTTGATGTTTCGTGCGTTCGCTGCGGCGCTCGAGGATGACAACCTGCTGGTGCGGAGAAGTGGTCTTGACCTCTTGCTTCAATGTATGCGCCTCGACAGTGCCGCTCTTAAACGGGTATCGCAGGACGACCGTGTCATCCTTATGAGAGCTGCTACGGGTGTTGTGTTACGGCGGGATCTATCCCTGAACAGGCGACTTTATGCGTGGCTTCTTGGAGCTGACGAGAAGAGCGACGCGCAGATTGCATATTTACGAGGGAATGGTTTGGATCTTCTCAAAGACACCCTTCTGGTACGCTATTTAAGCAAGTATTTTGAGAGGCAATTTTTCATTCACGCTTTTCAGACCGAGATGTTGTTGCCTTCTACAGAATACTCTGAATCGCGTCCTTTCAAGGTGTTTATCTCACTACTGGACAAATGGGAGATTGGCTCTCCGCTCACGGAGGTCCTCGTGTATGATTCCCTCAAAGCGCTGAAATCGCATATGGAAAGCAGCAATGACAACAAGGGCGATGTGCGGCCTTCACTCATGTATCAGTGGGAACCTAACTTGATGTTCGATTTGTTCAGATTGTCATGACTGCAAATTCACTGTATGAGGCTATTGACCCCAGTATTCTTTGGAAACACCTTCTAGCATCGATTGTCAATAACGTCATCGGTGAGGAAGTCAGTTTTGAGGTATCGTGAAGTTCAAATAAGTCGTTAAATGTGAATGCTGATGGCGTGCAGGCAATTGATATGACCATCTTCGTTCTGAGGACCTTCTCTGACCACGAGGATGATCTGAGGAGAATTCACCTTCCTGTGATTTTTGCTGCTATTGTAGATGCCATAAGAGTAAGAGTGCTTGTCCCGCCTGAGATTGACGGCGCTAACCTAATCTGAACCATATAGTTTGATATTCTCCAAGATCAGACTAGGATTGCACGCACTGCTATTGCTAAAGCTTTCATGCTGCTAGAGGAACTTCTTCACCACCTGAACCCTGATGGACTCCTCAGCAGGCCTAATTTGACTGAATCGCAGCAAGACCTCGTCACGACCCTGAGCTCTCTTTCCTATGCGTACGCATTCTATGGTATTGAGGCGCCGGTTCAAACGTCCCGCAACGATGAGACGACATTACCCCTGGCGACTGTCCTATGCTACACCCTATCATTAAGCCACTTGTGTGCTCAAGGTCTCCTGAGTCAGAGTGGCGACTCGAGATATTTCAGAGATGTCATCAATCGCGTCTTACCCTTTCTTGCGGAGCTCGTTCGTCTAGTCAGCAAAGCGAAGGTCACCGCTGTTAAGCTATCATGGGATTCGTCTGAATGGCTGAGCAGTATCCTCGGTGTACTCCATACGGCGGTTAGTCACTGGGCTTTGAGATAAGAGCATACTTCTGAACCACACATAGGATTCAGACTTTGTGACCGTAGATAATATCGTCTCAGTGGTCATTCTCCTTCACCAGACTCAGCAAATACAACCCAAGCTGAATATAGATGAAAGAGCCACAATGTCTGGCATGGTAAAGACGGTGAGGCTCTGGAGTCTTGATATTCTTGGTGTTGTTCGCTAAAATCTGCTGCAGCTCTTCAGATTCCTACGTCAGGACTACTCGATCTACCATGTCCGTGCTGTCAATCTTGTATGGGCTCTTGAGGCGGCGACCAAGCAGCCTCACGTTGAGTCTATCATCTCCCGAAGCATGACTAGTCTCGAGTCTAGAAATGTTCAAGATGCGTACGAGGCTTTCGGAGTCCTTTGGCGACTGACAGGTGGGTGCACTTGATTAGTTATGCAGCATGTACTTAGCCCTCAGCAGAAGACGACGTTTTACCAGGCGTTAGACTGAAGGTCCCAATGATGATTGTGCTGGAAACTCTCAAAAATGACAGTCCATCGCTGCGCCGAGTCGGCGAGACTTGGATGCGCTGTAGTCTCAAGTCGTATTCCAGGTGAGGAGCTACGCATAGTACTTGGAACTCGTAGTCTAAATTAAATCTAGGGTTCTAGATCCTCTCCTACATGACTTGCTCGATCCTTCTATACGGCGCTCTCCTCACACTTTCATAGTCAACGACCGCAAGATTCAAGGATACGTATACGACAGGTCGTTTGATCAGCGTTATGTCAATCACCTCCTGGAAGTACTATATGCCATTCTTCAGTTTGGTGGTCAAGGGTTCAGCAAGGCAACCAGGTCAACACCTATCAAACGAACATATTACGAAGGGTTGGCCTCAAGGCTGACTGCTGGTTTGTCTTTCTTATTCCGATACCTCAGTTGATCCTGATGAGCTGCATCAGGCAGATTTGATATGGAGGGCACTTACATGGATGTGATCGTGGACATGCTTTCCCGGTAAGCAAGATCTCTGTATGTTCGCAATTATGTCTACTAAATATTTTCGAAATAGTTTTTTGCAGTCAGAACCAAAGATGCCCCATGGTCAGACCATGCAACTTCTGAATGTGTCAACGCACACATCATCAGTCGACATACTCCAGGCTATCGTCTCACGAGGTGATATTGATGTTTTGGCTGTCGAGACGATTCAGCCTGCTGTCATTGGAAAGCTGTATGCATGCGTACATATGAAACACTTCGACATGCAAAACAAACTTCTTCACTTCCTTCACTCTTTGATCTCCATCTCCGTTTCGCGAACAGTCGACGAAGGTCATGATAGCAACGGAGCTTCACAAGGCTCGACAAGCAACTACGCCGTTAACCCTCTCCTCATCCATACCATCACCGATGGTATCTCTATCCAAAGCAACCGTTCTCTCCTGCAACATTGGCTTGACTTTGTCATGATGACCGTTCCCCAGTTCCAACCGGCTCTCCGAGTTCTGGTCTCTCCAGTTATCGAATGCCTCACTCGGCAACTGCGTGTGGAGTTGGTCAACATCAAAGCACAAGGATCTAGCGCCACCACACGCGTTGCCAATGACGCGGAATTTACTATGCTTTTGAACGCACTAGAACGACTTGTGGTATTGCATATGGGTGCAAAGGATGATATGCGTTCTGACGAAGATGCTGTTGTTCAAGAGAAACCCGTCCATGAAAGTGGTGGGCTCTTCGGTTATGTCACGACTGTATTTGCGGCGGAAAACCCCAGCTCATCGGAGGACCAAGTGGGTGTAAGTGAGACTTCATACAAATATGTACAGGACGTTCTTGCTCATGGCTTTGTAGAACCGATCTCCTGGATTTAAGTACCTTTATGATGGTGTCCGTGTTCTCTTAGCCCTATGGAGGAATCTTGTATGGAACGATTCACAGGAGTGGAGCCCAGAAAAGGACTCCTTAGCCCTGGTCTATCATCGGACACGGACTCGCTGTCGAAGAGCCTTTGAGCATTTCTTCCACGTGCAACCGGTTGAACTATTGGAATGTGTCATCGACTGGTGGGACAGAGAACCTCTAGACCCCGCAAATCCCTTGGAGGATGACACTGTCTTTGAACTTGTTGATGTTCTGATAGCCAACGCTCAGACAGCTGTTCACATGCTTTGTGAATGTATCTTGTCTCGCACGCCGAGCTCGTCGGAACGAGGAAAGAGAAATGTTGCGAACCCCAATCTGTGAGTATCATCATAGACTTCTCCGCGAGTAACCTTCTGAACCTTGATGATGTCAAGCTCGGATGTCATTCTCTTCAGGTTTTTGGAACAATACTTGGGCCGATTGGAAGGCCCTATTGCCCTCCAAGTGTGGGGAAGGTTCTTATCACTGACCAAGGAAGTAGCGAGCAGTACTCGAGAGTTTAAGATGCAATTCTTCCTGTTGTTGAAGTAAGTGCTATTATTTACTCGCAGAGGACTTGCGCTCAGAAAAACAGGTGTTTCTCGGTCTTGGCACGAAAAGTAATGCTGACGACGGCATCAGAGGATAAGAGACTGAAGAAAGACCTTCAAGTAAGTCTACATACTATCTTGCCAGCCCCGTCTTGATTGTCTATCAGGAGACGTACAGTCGATTATTAGACTCATGTGTAACATTCGTCGGAAGAACATCCGACCAAACATCATGGGTCAGGCGTCCGTTGAAAGATGCACTCAACAATGGTCGTGAATCCCCTCTGCCCCGAATCGGTGCGTGACTGTTTTGTTGTTCAAAGCGAGGCTCGACGGGTTGATCCTATCCATCATAGCGTCTGATTCGAGATTGAATGAGAAGGACAATGTGAATGCCAGCTCCACTTCACTCACCGAGACAAAATACATAGGGTGGAATTCCGACCTGACATCGCAGGTAAAGGTTGCCTGTGCGGCTGTATCGGTGTCGTTGATTTTGTCCATTTTAGATCTGCTCGTTCATAGCAGAAGTTGGTCTCCCGAACATTCGGACCTTCCTGGTTGATAATGACAAGATCACGAACACTTGTAATAATATTGTCTACTATATCGTCACCCCGGCTGTCAAGGCAAAAGCAAAGTACGTAAGGATGTGCCTTACTCAGATAGATGATTAACATCCACTCGTAGGCCGCTGGATGTAGATCCCATGCTCATCGATATCCTTCGGGAAATGACTAAGATCCCGGCGGCACTCAAAGTCTGGCGTAGCTCCGTCGCAGACATGCTGTACGACAGCCGGTTGTTCACGTCGAGCCACGTTTTGGCAAAGAAATGGAGGCCTATCGTCAAGGTATTGTTTGACACTGACAAGACAGCCTTTTCGGAGCTTATGGGTAGGGCTTTATCCGCGTTTTCGAGTGCATGTGAACTGAAATTTTTACATAGGCAAAATTGTCGCAACTCCATCGAGCAATATTTTCACGAATCGTGATCAGGAAATGCTTCTGCGTGCGATGAACCTGCGTCGGCTTGCTTTCGTCCTCTTCGCTGGCGAGAAAAATCATTACCTGACACAACTTCCAACTGTGCAAGAGAAGTTGGTCGATGTCCTGCGCAATGTTACTTCGCCGCTCGTACAAAGCGAGGTATTCTTGTGTATTCGGGTGCTGCTATGCCGGCTGTCCCCGCATAATTTGACAAGCTTCTGGCCGGTAGTTCTGACTGAGTTGGTGAGCGAGCTCATCCCTCCGGCTACCTTCTTCACCCATCTCTCCTGTTTAGTATCGAGTGTTTGACCAAGCGCTGGTCAACGTTCCTGCCGACGGCTCAGAGGACCTCCAGCTTCTCCTCGCCGTTTCGAAATGTTTGGATATTCTTTTGACGCTTCAAACAGAGGAATTCCAAGTGTAAGCACCATTATTTTTGTTACCCAAACCGCGACCCATTGACATATCTTTAGGCATCAATGGATTTTCATCACGGATACTGTCGACGCTGTTTATCGTCAAGACGACTGGGTTCCTCAAGGAATGCTTGACCAACTGTCCGAAGCTGTTGGCGCCCTGCCCCTTCCTGAAGCCAAGGTAACAACCAACTTGTACACTTTCCGCATTGCTAACCCACATCGCAGCAGGCACGACCGACCTCACAACTACCCGACGAGGAAGAGCCACAGGCAGCAATCTATCCAACGTATGGTGACTCGAGAACGGCGAGACAACCCATGCTCGTAAAGATGCGGCAGATTGACAGCGCGCGGGATTTACTTCCATTCTTTTCACATGTAAGCATCGCGTCGTACGAGGGAGTCTATGCATGCGGTAGCAATGTGGACTGGAGTGTAGTAGAGGAAGGGATCTTGCGAGACATGTTTGATAGTCGGTGACAATCCGACAGCTGGATACTGCCAACGTAGACGATATATACGCTCATAATTCTCATTCGGACATTTGTGCAACTTTGGATTTCTTGGACTTCATGATCGTCGATGCATATGTCTGGATTTCTATAGTAACATGCACGAGTTTGTGCTCCATATATTAACAAAGGACGACGACAACGAAGCAGAGGGTATGTACGTGTAGATAATGGGCACATCGACAATAATACCAATAACGAATGGACGTATACAGATGACTTAGAAATCGCCCCAGTTTCGGCGGAATTTGTACTGCAAAAATGTGTGAGCTTCCGAGAGTCAACATCACAGTAAAGTCATGTCTTACCTTGTAAGGAACGTTCTTCCTGCATCACCAGAAGGAAACATCAGAAACCATGACATAGCCGAACAAGCTGGTACGTACCGCAGTTTCTCTTGTGGCGATTTGGGTTGCTTGTAGCCCTGAGACCCAGAACCCCACTCAGCCTGACCTTCAAGTTCCTTGTGGAGATCACGGAAGCGAACGCTTGGGTCCTGCTTTTCGGGAGGCTGCTCCCGCTGGAACTTGGGCTTATCGCTCTCCGCCTGCTCAGCTTCCTGTTGAGCCTTTCGCTCTTGGACAAAGGGCTGCTGGCCTGCAACCTTGACAACAGCCTCGGGGTTCTGTACCTTTGAACCATAGTACATTGTGCCGGCGGCCTGAGCGGCTGCCTCAGCCTCCTCGTGTGCGCGGAGGGCCTCCTCCACGGTGACACCCTGGAATTTGGCCTCGCGCTCGGCTTCTTTAAGTTCGATGCCCTCATGCGCGGCGAAGTGCTCGAGATCCTCTGCGTGGACATAGGATTCGTCGGTCTGAGTGTCAGGGGTGCCGTGAAATTGTTCTGTGGAGCGTTAGTATCAGTTGACTGCACCAAAGTATGCGAGAGGGGTGCAAGCTACCTTCGTGGTGGAGGAAGAACTCTGCCAAAGCGAGGGTCAGGCACGCAGCACGACGAGAGAAGAAAGGGTCATACCGCTCTCGACATCGTAGTGGTGACCCTCAGCGCCAATATCATCAAAGTTGGGAAGACCTTTGAGACCTGCGGCGGAGAACTCCTCGGGGGTGATCACACCGTCCTTGTTCGAGTCGACCAGCTTCAGCACAGTGTCAACGACGAGGTCAGCCTTCTTTTGGTGCTCGATTTCGTCCTGTGGTAGGATGAGAAAAGGTCGGACGGGAGGGCTGGATGGCTGTCATTCGTACCTTGGATGTCTTCTGCGAGTAGACATGATGAACCCCATAGATTGCCTCTATCTCTTCACGGTCCCAACTTCCATCTCTGATTGTGACTGTGAATTAGGTGTCCGGAGAGCGTGTGCCGGCCAACACACCTGTTTAGGTCATGAAGCTGGAAAAAGCTCTCCAAATCGAACTGGTCGCTATCACGGAGTGTTAGAAGGGCACATTGCGTCTTACATGTGTCTTACATGTGGTGCTCAGAGGCCATCTAATGGGGTAGAGTTTTTGTCAGACAGGAAAGTCATGAAAAGGCGTGGTGCGATCTCGTACGTGTCTAATGGCATACGCCGCGCCCTCGAGATTGGGGTTGTCATTAGCGTGTTCGTGTCCGCCATGAGCGTGTACTGCGGTGCTGGCCAGCAGCAACGAAAGGGCAGCGAAAGACTTCATTTGTACAAGCGAGAGTGCAAGTGCAAGGACTGCGAACGGCTAAGTGTACTCCGTGACAGACTGAGCTTGGGACTTGAAACCTCTGGCCAGCCAGTTACCCTGAGTATTGTTCCCGGCGGAAGCTCATCATCATGTGACCGTAGAAAAGACAAAAGCTGCTGACTAAGCATTTAAGTGCCGTCGGTCCGAATAAAAATGCCATGATCAAAACGTTGCTCGGGGCACTCTCGGGGCCTTGAAGAAGATTGAGTCAAAAGCGACAAGAGTGCTATTCCGACAACGTTTCATCGCGACATAGAGCCATACGAAACGCTGTTCATCGGTCTTCTGCCTTGTTATCCTCCATTTTCACACTGAGTAAGGGATGATACTGTCATCGGCCCGTGGGCCCAGTCATAAGGAGTGTTTACCGATGCGGGTCCCCTCTGAAGCTCGATTTGCCGATGGCCGAGGTTTTGGTGCAGTGTTCGCTGGCCAATCAAATCTCCAGAAGGAAGGTTGTGTTACCCCGAGCGCCCGGGAATCTTCTATCAAACTCCGAGTGGATAGGCCCTCGTTTGGTCCCCCCTTGAACGTCTCATACCATATTCTCCTTTGGACGGGTCAGAAAATAAATGGAAATAAATGTAAGACTGATTGGCTGCCTTCATTGAGCTCGGGCGGTCTGATTCATCAGAGTGCATAGTCATCGCGGGCCCGCAGAACCGTAAACGGGCTCCGATTAACGCAGGAATGCGTCCAGACTCGTTTGCAAATTGTGATTGTCTCCGCTGAGTAAACGATGGCATGACACCCTACGGCATGAGAATTTCGTCATGAACCATGATTTTCCTTTATTATATATACCCTCCGGGTAGGGAGGTCTTATTCTCCGTACCCCTCGCCTTCACCTTGCCCATCCCGTCATGGATCCGGAGAAGGCTGTCAAGGAGCAGGGGCCTACAGACCCTTATGTCTCCCCGGGCATCGACGTCGAAGAGGCAAAGAATACTTTTAATGAGCTCGCTCGTCAACTCTCCAGACAATCTCAGTCTAGACCTGCTTCGTCAACCTCTACCGCAAATGCCAACCTCGATCCAGAGAAAGGCGGAAGCGATGTGGACGAAACTTTCGATCTTCGCGAGTACCTCACCTCGTCCAACGACGCGAACCAGCAAGCTGGCATCAAGCATAAGCACGTTGGTGTCACATGGGAGGATATGGAGGTCAAGGTGGTCGGAGGTGCAGATGCCAAGGTGAGATGCGTTTCGTGGGCACAACATCATCGGTACTGATGGTAGTCTCTTTTAGTTCTATATCCCTACATTCGGAGGTTTGTCATCATATGATGTTCACCAGGTTCCCATCGCTAACGCCATTTCAGACGCCGTAATCAATTTCTTCTTGTCTCCGATATGGTGGATTATGGGTTTCATTACTGTCTATATGTTTCCGAACAAAACAGTTCCGACTCGGCCTATTTTACACAAGTGCGATTTTGTTTCTAGCTTCTTGATCGTTCTTGCTGACATGCGCACAGATCGTCTGGCGTTCTTAAGCCTGGGGAAATGTGCTTGGTTCTTGGCTGCCCTGGGTCTGGTTGCACAACGTTCCTGAAGGCTATCGCAAACCAACGCGAGGACTACGCCGCTGTCGAGGGTGACGTTCGTTACGCCGGTATTGATGCGAAGGAGATGGCCAAACTTTACAAGGGCGAAGTTGTCTACAATCAAGAGGGTTAGTTTGATTGCTGATATTCATGTCCAATCATGACCTGACATTCGGCTCCTAGATGACATTCATATTGCAACCTTGACTGTGGCTCAGACCCTCGGTTTTGCACTCTCGACGAAAACCCCTGGTCCCAAAGGCCGTCTACCGGGTGTCTCAAGAAAGGAATTTGATTCTCAGGTCCAGGAGGCTCTTTTAAAGATGCTGAACATTTCCCATACTCATCAAACCTTGGTTGGCGACGAGTTCGTCCGCGGTGTTTCTGGCGGTGAGCGTAAGCGTGTCAGCATTGCTGAGATGATGGCTACCCGCGCTCGTGTACAATGCTGGGATAATTCGACTCGCGGTCTAGATGCTTCCACCGCGCTCGATTTCGCGAAGAGTTTGCGTGTTATGACTGACGTACTTGGCCAGACCGTCTTCGTGACTTTGTAAGTTTATACTGTATCTACCTTATGCGTCACAGGGGCTGACGGTTATTCTAGATACCAGGCTGGCGAAGGTATCTACGACCAGTTCGATAAGGTTCTCGTGCTCGACGAGGGACGACAGGTCTTCTTTGGTCCGCCGTCTGAGGCTCGCAAGTACTTTGAAGATTTGGGCTACAAGGCCCTTCCCCGCCAGAGCACACCCGATTATCTGACCGGCTGCACGGACTCGAATGAACGCCAGTTCGCTCCTGGTCGCTCCGAGCGCGATACACCATCGACGCCCGAAGCTCTCGAGAGCGCGTTCACAACCTCTCGCTTGCACGATGGTATGATGGACACGCTGCAGAAATATAAGGGCAAGATGGAGACCGAGAAGAGGGACCAGGAGATTTTCCGTGCCGCTGTGCTGGACGATAAGAAGCGCGGTGTGTCGAAGAAGAGTCCATATACCATCGGCTTTTCGGGACAGGTTAAGTCTCTGACGATTCGGCAGTTCCGTGTGCGTCTCCAGGATCGATTCCAGCTGTATACTAGCTTCGGCATGTCGACTATTCTTGCTTTGATCATCGGTGGCGGCTTCTTCGATCTACCCACCACTGCAGCTGGAGGTTTCACTCGTGGTGGTGTCATCTTTTCGGGCATGTTGACGATCTGCTTGGATGCCTTCGGTGAAATGCCCACGCAAATGGTCGGGCGCCCGGTGGTTAAGAAGCAGACAGAATACGGGCTATTCCGTCCCTCTGCCGTTGTAATGGGGAACATTTTCGCTGATCTTCCGTTCTCCGCAAGTCGGGTGTTCATCTTCAACGTTATCATCTACTTTATGTCTGGTCTCTCCCGTACCGCGGGCGGGTTCTGGACGTTCCACCTGTTCGTCTACATGGCATATCTCATCATGCAGGGCTTCTTCCGTACCTTCGGTCTCCTCTGTGCCAACTTCGACAGTGCCTTCCGTCTCGCGACGTTCTTCGTTCCGAACATCATTGTATATGCCGGCTATATGATTCCGACATTCAACATGAAACGATGGTTGTTCTGGATCTACTACATCAACCCGGTGTCTTATGCTTTCGGTGGCGCAATGGAAAATGAATTCATGAGGATCGATGTAAGATTTTGTTCATTCACATTTTATATCACGGATTGATGAATTTGCAGATGACATGCGATGGCAGCTACGTCGTGCCCCGCAATGGCCCAGGCGTCACCAAGTATCCGTAAGTGTCTGCTTCGTGTAAACGGCATGCAATTTCTAATCGATATATGAATAGCGATACTGTCGGTCCTAACCAGGCCTGCACTCTCTACGGTTCAACCCCTGGAAGCAACATCGTCAACGGCGCCTCGTATCTTGAAGCTGGTTATGCTCTGAATGTTGCCGACCTGTGGCGCCGCAACTTTGTCGTACTCTTCGCTTTCTTGATCTTCTTCCAGCTCACGCAGATTGTTGCAATCGAGTACCTCCAACCGAAGTTACCGAGCAGTTCTGCCAACATTTATGCGAAGGAGAACAGTGATACGAAAAGGCGCAACGAGATCCTACGCGAGCACAAGGCCGAGCGCGTTCGCCACAGGCATGAGAAGAAGGAAGAAGACGATGTACTCCGCGAAGAGTAAGGAATACCTTACGAGACATTCATGCTGTCCTGACATCCTGTTTTTAGTAGGCAATCGTTCGAAGATCGTAAGACCTTCACCTGGGAGAACCTCAACTATCACGTTCCTGTCCCAGGCGGTCAGCGTAGGCTGCTGCACGACGTCTGTGGATATGTCAAACCTGGTACACTAACTGCTCTCATGGGTGCATCGGGTGCCGGCAAGACAACTTGCTTGGATGTGTTAGCTCAGCGTAAGAACATCGGTATTATTACTGGCGATGTCTTGGTTGAAGGGCGCCCCTTGGGTTCTGATTTTGCTCGCGGAACTGCTTATGGTAAGTAGACACTCGCTAGAATCCTCGCCGCGGCTGATGTGCTCCAAACAGCTGAGCAGATGGATGTTCATGAGGGCACCGCGACGGTTCGTGAAGCCATGCGCTTCTCTGCTTACCTGCGTCAGCCCGCCGAAATCCCCATCGAGGAGAAGGACCAGTATGTCGAAGAGATGATCGAGCTGCTTGAGCTCCAGGACCTATCCGAGGCTCTCGTTTTCTCTCTCAATGTTGAAGCCCGCAAACGCCTGACGATCGGTGTCGAGCTTGCCTCCAAACCCGCCTTGTTGTTGTTCTTGGACGAGCCTACTTCCGGTTTGGATGCTCAGTCTGCCTGGAACTTGGTGCGCTTCCTCCGCAAGCTCGCTGAGCAGGGCCAGGCCATCCTTTGCACGATCCATCAGCCGTCCAGTCTTCTTTTCGAGAGCTTCGACCGCCTCCTCCTGCTCGAGTCGGGCGGTGAGACCGTCTACTTTGGTGATATTGGCAAGGACGCGCAGACTATTCGGGAGTACTTCGCACGCAACGGCGCTCAGTGCCCTTCCAACGTTAACATGGCCGAGTACATGCTGGATGCTATCGGTGCCGGACTAGCACCCCGTGTTGGACCTCGCGATTGGAAGGACATCTGGCTCGATTCGCCTGAGTATGCAGAGACCAAGGCTGAGCTCAAGCGCATACAAGAGCATGCTTTGGCCAAGCCGCCTCCTCAGCAAGGGAAGAAGGCGACATACGCCACTTCGTTCTTGTACCAGCTCAAGGTCGTTGCGCAGCGCAACAATGTCGCTCTCTGGCGTTCTCCCGACTATGTGTTCAGTCGCCTCTTCGTCCATGCGTTCATCTCGCTCTTTGTCTCGCTGTCATTCCTTCAGCTTGGAAACAGTGTTCGTGACCTGCAGTACCGTGTCTTTGGAATGTGAGTACAACCCATCACTAGCCGGTATGCCTGTTTAATTGATGAGATTTGCAGCTTCTGGCTTGTCGTCTTGCCCGCTATCGTCATGACTCAGCTCGAGCCTCTGTTCATTTTCAACAGACGTGAGTATTCTTAAGTCTTGTTTAAGAGCTAATACTGAACGCGAACCAGGGGTCTTCATTCGCGAGGCGTCGAGTCGTATCTACTCGCCTTATGTCTTCGCCATTGCCCAGCTCGCTGGCGAGATCCCGTACTCCATACTCTGCGCTGTCGTGTACTGGGTTCTCATGGTGTACCCCATGGGCTTTGGCAAGGGCTCTGCGGGTCTCAATGGTACTGGCTTCCAGCTTCTCGTTGTCATCTTCATGGAGCTCTTTGGCGTGACCATTGGTCAGCTCATCGGTGCCCTCTCGCCCAGTGTCCAGATCGCTGTGTTGTTCAACCCCTTCGTCGGCGTGGTGTTCTCCATGTTCTGCGGTGTTACCATTCCCTACCCCACCTTGATTCCTTTCTGGAAGGACTGGTTATACGAGCTTGTGCCATATACGCGCACCGTGGCTGCAATGATTGCTACCGAGCTTCAGTGAGACCATTATTACTCCTATTAAGCGAGGACAAACTGACCATTCTGCCCAGTGGTCTCGTCATTCGCTGCAATCCCGACGAATATGCCATCTTTAGTCCTCCAAGCGGCCAGACGTGCTATGCTTGGGCTGACGACTTCGTAAATGCGTTTGGCGGGTATCTCAACAACCCCAATGCTACCGATGCATGCCAGTATTGCCAGTACTCTGTAAGCTCTCTCAATAGCCGCGAGAAAAATGTGTTCTGACCGCTTTCAAAGGTTGGAGACCAGTTCTTCTTACCCCTGAACATCTCGTTTGACAATCGTTGGCGAGATGTATGGATAATATTTGCCTACTTCATCTTCAACTTCATAGTCACAACACGTACGTCCGCTCTCTTGTTCACTTATGGAACGCATACTGACATACCTTTCGTAGTTGCATCACGCTTCCTTCGCTATGCTAAGCGGTGATCAAAGCTTTTATGGCGCTTGGATGCTTCTTTTGTCTGTTCTCACACATTCAGCTACACTAATCACGACATCGACGGATACTTAGACAACACGGATACCACGACGCAGGTTGTAGTTACGGCTCACAACTTTCACGCTGGCATAAATGGGAAGCAATCTGTTAATATCTAGATGCACACATTAGTTTATAATTTTTAGACGACACCAATGGTATTAGATGTCTTCACGTTCATTCACAGTTCGATCATTTGGCCTGCAAGTGCTCCAAGCTAAATACCCCCTCAACGACCATGAGGTTCATTGACAATGACTACATATTCCTACGAAAATCTTCTGATGGAAGTGTACAATATTTGGGATAGAAAATTGGCCTAGCACATCTCCCGACAGCATTTGCGTCCACCGATGCCACTCCCACACGTACGCTGTCTGATGAATGGTTTGGTACGGGAGGCGCATGAATATGTCACCCAAGGACCCCCCAAAACGCCAAGCTCTTTTGGCTCGGCTTACTTTAACCGAAATCAACCAATGCATCGATATAATCCATTGTCCAAGTTCGTTGATAGTCTAGCCGGCTCTCCGCTGTCGACAGACTTCGAAGAGTATTGGTACGACGTTGGCTATATAAGCTCAACGCTCAGTTTTGTGATGAGTGTTGGAACTGGCAGAGGTCAATCGGACAGTATTAAATCATGACAGGGAAGTGCTCACGATATCCCGTAGTTGTGCTTGAGCATCGTTGAATTGCTTCTCGAGAAACTTGCCCTGCGGCAAATGTAAGATAATTTCGTGCTTCATACGCACATGGGCATACCTTCTTCTTCAAGTTGTTAATATCATCGGTGAGCTCTTTCTCCTGATTGTTGAGGTCTTGTTCCATGGTCTGCCGAGGGACCATCATAAACCTGATACAGTAAAGTTATGTTCATGGGGAATAGCAAGATAGCTCACATTTTACCGACACCCTGATACATGTTAACGTCGCCCTCGATCCCTTGTATTTCATTGATAGTCAACTGAAGAATGCGCCGTTCGCGTTCCTTGGCCGCAGATTGCTGACGTGAAAGGTTCAGCGCGCGCTGAGAAGATATAGCAGTCTGTTGTATCTGAACCAGGATCTATCACAGTACTCATGAGCTTGATCACCACAGGATGCAGCAAGTTTGTGTACTTTTCTGAGCGTGTCATCGGATAGCGAGGCCATCTTGGTCAACGTCAATTGCAAAGACGTCTTGGGCCCAGATGATTGCCTTCAGGAAAGGGGCGCGCGACCGGAGTTTGAATTTATTCTCTTCGGAACGCGCGCGTGCATTACCCACTCACTCTACAAACCGGTTACGACTTGTGTACCTTCTTACCATGGCTTCCCTCGAGGACTACGATGAGTTCGGAAACTACATCGGTGCGGACCTGGGCTCCGATGATGACGAGGAGGAGATGCTGCAGTCGGAGTACCAGCAGCCGGTACAGGAGCAAACTACTCTCGAAGGATACGACGATGAGCCTGCCCCGGCACAGGATGGCGCGTTAATGGAAGTTGACGGTGCGCTTTACTTGTAATACAGTTGGAGCTGAACGTAATGGTGTCGCAGAACCTATCTCTAATGCTATTGTTTTGCATGAGGACAAGCAATACTATCCTTCAGCAGAGGATGTTTATGGCCCAGGTGTAGAGACGCTCGTCCAGGAGGAAGACGCGCAGCCTCTAAGCGAGCCTATTGTTGCACCCATCAAAGTGCGAAAATGGACGATAGAGGAGAAGGACATGCCGCAAACGCGATTCGACAAGGGGTGAGTGGCCACTTGTGCGTGCAAAAACTAACGCTGAAGTAGCTTGTAGGTTCCTGCTGAACATGATGTCCTTCCCTGAAATGATTCGCAACGTTGCCGTCGTCGGCCACCTGCACCATGGCAAAACGGCTTTGATGGATATGCTTGTGTTTGAAACCCACAAGCTAATTTGGGATGCGGACAAGCCGGTTCGATATGGTTTTTTTTCAACCCAAAGCTAACTACTGACCAGAAATCTGGCAGACACGCTACACGGATACCCATGTATTATCGCGCCAACGCGAAATCTCGATTAAGTCGTCGGCCATGTCATTCATTCTTTCCACTACGGCCGGGAAGTCACACTTGGTCCATATGATAGACACGCCTGGTCATGTCAACTTTGTGGATGAAGTCGCGTCGTCAATGCGGCTAGTTGATGGTGTCGTGCTTGTTGTCGACGTCGTCGAAGGAGTAAGTGTTTCGATTTAGTGTCCGTAAGATTGACTTATGAATCGCAACAGATGATGGTGAACACCGAGGCCATCATCCGACACGCTCTACAAGAGAACATCAAAATAACCCTCGTAGTGAACAAAATTGACCGACTCATCCTTGAACTTCGCATACCACCTGCTGATGCGTTCTACAAAATTAAACACACCATAGAAGAGATCAATACCTTCATCAGGTAGAGTGCCTTCTATTCAACATAAATCTGAATTCACTTAACGTTTGACTTGCAGCAATATCAACCCTGACCCGGATTTACGACTTAGCCCAGAAAGTGGGAATGTTGCGTTTGCAAGTACAGACATGGGCTGGTGCTTTACCCTGCGCTCTTTTGCCCAGATGTACGCGGATACATACGGTGCGTTGGCTCTTCCTGCGCCGTTGGCAAAGCTACTTGAAACTCAATAGATAACCAGGGTCTCTTGACGTGCTCCAGTTTGCCAATCGTCTATGGGGAGACATCTACTTCAACACGGAGACACGCAAGTTCACCCGCAAGCCTGTGGACGCTGACCAGCCTCGTACCTTCGTTCATTTCGTCCTGAGCCCTCTTTACAAGCTATACAGCCATGTTCTGAGTGAGGAAACAGATGATCTCAAAGAGACGTTGGCAGAGCTGAACATCACTCTGAAGCCGGTGATGTATAAGATGGATGTCCGCCCCCTTCTCAAGGCCGTTTTGGATCAGTTCTTCGGTCCTGCAACCGGTCTGGCCGACATGATTGTAGAGCACATTCCCTCGCCAGTGGATGGTGCACCTGCCAAGGTCAGGCGCTTCATTTTATGACGAATGGTATGCTAAATGGTTGTTCCAGGTTGAAGGAACGTACACCGGTCCTCTGACTTCGGACGTCGTTGCGCCAATGAAGACATGCGATCCCCAAGGACCTGTCATGGTGCAGATCACTAAACTTTATCACACAACCGATGCTCAATCCTTCAGAGCCTTTGGTCGTGTGATGAGTGGTACGCTGAGGAAGGACTCAGTTGTCAAGGTTCTTGGAGAGGGTTACTCGCCTGAAGATGAGGAGGATATGTTGAAAACAACCGTCGAGGAGATGTGGATCAGCGAAGCCCGGTCAGTTCCCGTATCATCCATTTATATGGCTGTCTAACCAGTTTTGCCGTAGTTACTTCATACCCACTGATGAAGTCCCTGCGGGAAACCTTGTCCTCATCGGTGGTGTTGACGCGTCCATCACTAAGACTGCCACTATTGCTTCTGCAGACATCGACGAGGACCTTTATATTTTCCGCCCGATCAAGCATATGACTGAGTCTGTGCTCAAGATTGCCATCGAGCCCATCGCCCCCTCCGAACTTCCTAAGATGCTTTCTGGTCTGCGTAGTATCAACAAGTCGTATCCGCTCGCAGCTACAAAAGTAGAGGAGAGCGGCGAACATGTTTTAATTGGGCCCGGCGAACTTTACCTTGACTGTGTCATGCACGATTTGCGAAAGCTCTTTTCGGAGATTGAGATCAAAGTCTCGGATCCTGTCACCAAGTTCTGTGAGACGGTGCTGGAGACTAGTGCGCTCAAGTGCTATGCGGATACACCAAATAAAAAGTACGTGGAAGTACGGTGACGCTCATTTGTCCACTCTTATTGTTTCTTAGGAACCGACTTACCATGATTGCTGAACCACTGGAGCGGGGTATTGCCGAGGATCTGGAGCGGGGACGAGTTACGATGCAGATGACGCCGAAGGAGAGAGGGACATTCTTCCAAGAGAAGTACCAGTGGGATCTCCTGGCTTCACGTTCAATATGGGCGTTCGGTCCTGATGAAGGTGGCCCAAATATTCTCCTGGACGATACCCTGCCGTCACAGGTAGACAAAAAGGTGCTTGGTACCGTTAAGCAGCACATCACTCAGGGCTTCCAGTGGGGTGCTCGCGAAGGTCCGCTGTGCGATGAACGTGAGCAACCCTCATTTCACAGCTACAAAAATTCTGCGCTGAACCGATTACAGCTATGCGTAATGTCAAGTTCCGGATACTCGACGCTAGCCTTGCACAAGAGCCAATTTTCCGTGGCGGAGGTCAGATAGTGCCCACTGCTAGACGAGTCTGTTACTCGTCGTTCCTCATGGTGAGTCTTGACCCTGGACTATTCTCGTCAAACGGGCATTGACGGCAATCAACGGTCACTAGGCTACGCCGAGATTGATGGAGCCCATTTACTACGTGGAGGTGCAGGCACCAGCGGATTGTATATCCGCTGTCTACACTGTCCTCGCAAGACGACGTGGACATGTTACACAGGACATACCGAAAGCGGGTTCCCCACTTTACACAGTCAAGGCATTGATCCCGGTTATTGACGCGAATGGGTTCGAGACGGACTTGCGGACCGCCACGCAAGGACAAGCTTTCTGCTTACAGACATTTGATCATTGGTCGGTTGTGCCTGGTGCGTTCCCTCGGCATCAGTATTTTCCGCTTTCCTCACCTGTATGGATTACACAACAAATAGGTGACCCTACTGACACGAGCATCAAGCTGCGGCCACTGGAGCCCGCGTCTGGTCAGGCTCTTGCTCGTGACCTTGTCTTAAAGACGCGTCGGCGCAAGGGCCTGGGCGACCAAATTGCGGTGTCGAAATATCTGGACGATGAGTTTGTGGTAAGTCGCGTCCCCAATGGCTCGCACGCGTCGCGCGCTTGACTGATGTTTGAACAGCTCGCACTGTCTGCGTCGGGGCACGCTGATTTGCTAGGGTAGATAGGTAGTGTAGTGTGTAAGTCTTTGAGAATGTCTGCTTATAGATAATATAATAATTTCGATCGCATTCCGTGGCCATTCGATGCACGAAATCTGGGAGTGTGTGAGCGTGGGAGAACATACGTGGCAGGGAAATGCCGGGGTGCATTTAGAGCACGGGGGAGCGGGGGTCAGCTCGTCACTTCTACTTTTTACCTGCCTCCGCTCCTTTACCTTTCCTCTCCGTCTAATCGTCTCTTGGTCCTTCGTGTCTCATAATGCGAAGCGTTGCGTTCCCCGTTCTCATTGTCGTTGCCGCCTCTGGTGCGCTCGCAGCAGACGAGGCCAAGCCTGTTTTCACGGCATGTCCATCTCACGCGTCCGGGCATACGTGTCATAACTTATACCTCCTCTTTCTCTAGCCAACTGAAATTAAAGCGCCTTTCATTGAGCAGTTCACGGACGACTGGGCTGAACGGTGGACTCCTTCCGAGGCCACCAAGAAGACCCCTGTCGGTGGCGAGACCTTCAGCTATGTTGGCAAGTGGGAGGTTGAGGCTCCCGAGAGCGGTCTCGTCGAGGGCGCTCAGGGCCTTGTCGCTAAGACCAAGGCTGCTCACCACGCCATCTCGGCCCCCTTCTCTACCCCGGTTGACTTCACCAAGGAGCCGCTCGTCGTCCAGTACGAGGTCAAGTACCAGAAGGGCGGCAACTGCGGTGGCGGCTACCTCAAGCTCCTTGAGGATGGTTTCCAGACCAGCGGCAAGGAGTTCTCGGACAACACACCATGGGTAGTCATGTTCGGTCCCGACCTGACGTGTCCTGGCTCGAAGGTAGTCTATTGCTTGCTTTTGCGGGGCTTGGCGTTGTTAACAAGGCCTCGTTCTAGATTCACTTCATCTTCCGCCACAAGAACCCCGTCACTGGGGAGGTTGAGGAGAAGCACCTCAAAGCACCCCCCAAGCCTTCCCTTAACAAGGATACTAACCTCTACACCCTCGTTGTTCAGTATGTATCTCGACTTTTCGGCGTCTCATATTTTCTGAGCTCTATATAGCCCCAACAATCAGACCTTCGAGGTGCAATTCAACCATGACGTCCAGCTTTCTGGTAGCCTTCTCGAGGACTTCACTCCCCCCGTTAACCCCCCGAAGGAGATCGACGACCCCGAGGATACCAAACCCGCTGACTGGGTTGACACCAAGCGCATCCCTGACCCTGATGCCGTCAAGGTGGGCGCATACAACCAGTGCTCTCAACATTGTGCTAATTATAATCCATAGCCCTCTGACTGGGACGAAGAGGAGCCCTATGAGATCCCCGACGAGGACGCTGAGAAGCCCGAGGGCTGGCTCGACGATGAGCCCGAGGAAATCCCTGACCCTGGTATGCATGCATTTGCCACAGTTACAGTATTTGTCCTCATACGATTCTTTGTAGATGCTGAGAAGCCTGAGGAATGGGATGACGAGGAGGACGGTGACTGGATTGCGCCCACCGTCGCCAACCCGAAATGTCTCGAGGCTCCTGGCTGCGGCGAGTGGAAGCGGTAAGATAAATTTTTTAACTTCCATGAACACGAACTGATGGAAATTTTGCAGCCCCACGAAGGCTAACCCCGCTTACAAGGGCAAGTGGTACGCTCCCATGATCGACAATCCCGCCTACATTGGCGAGTGGGCTCCTCGTAAGATTCCCAACCCGGGCTACTTCGAGGATCTCGAGCCTGTCCAAAGCCTGTCTAAGATTGTATGTAATGCTTTTCTAAGATTACACACATGTCGTTTAACAATTTTGGCAGGGTGGTATTGGCATTGAACTCTGGACCATGACCGAGGATATCCTCTTCTCCAATGTTTACGTCGGTCACTCCGTCGAGGATGCGCTTGCGCTTGCGGCCGAGACCTACGACATCACTCATACCGCTGAGGCTGCTGCTTCAGCCAAGGCTCTGGATGTCGACGATGATGTTGTTTCCTTCTCTGAGGACCCCGTCACATTCGTTCGCGGCCGTGTCTTGAACTTCGTTGAGATTGCCAAGGTTGACCCCGTCGCTGCCTTCAAGGCTATGCCTGAGACTGGCATCGCTCTTGCTGGTGCCATCTTTACCCTCTTCGGCATGATTGGTGTTCTCTTTGGCCTCGTTGGCGCCCAGCAGAAGCCCGTCACGAAGGTATGAATCGTGTTTCACTTGCGCCCAGTATGGGATTATTGATGTTTGTCCTCAGTCTTCAAAGAAGACCGATGCTCCTACTTCCGACGACAAGAAGAAGGCCGACAGTACCCCTGTCGCTCCCGCCGGTGGTGACAAGAAGGACGAGAGTGGTGGCGCCCGCAAGCGCAAGTAGACAACACGCCATAGTGATTGATATATTTACCGTCACCAAAAGCTGTGGATGGGTTTTAGGGCTCCGCGGGCGGGCGGAAGGACACCTCGTATCACACGCATTTAATAACGCACTGTTGTGATTCTGGTATCTGGTATCTGGTAGGCTTATTTTCAGTTTCCAGGCGTTTCTACTATGCTATTCGCTATTAGCTACAATCTCATTTTCGAACCTTGCGTGGCACTAGGTGCATAACATTCATGGTTGATGCGCATGCGTGCAGAATCATTTCCCGCGCCAAACTACTTCCTGCACTAATCCCGATAGTGTTTCCTGTTGTTCTTTAAACATTACCGTTGCATCACCATCAAGCACAAGCTTTGGGAGCACCACACCCAGATCCGCACGAGCTGTAAGGGCGCGCTGTAAAAGTGAGATGACCTTTGTCCCTGACGGCAGGTTCCGGCTGTTGTAATGGCGCACATGAAGTTCGAGATGAAGTTCGGACAGATCTGGGAGTGGACAGTCATCAGGTAGGTCCGGTCCTTCTGGGTCCAAGTCTCGTATGACATCGTAGACACTCATGACTCCGATGGCACTCAAAATAAGCCTCCGAACACGGCTCGTACTTTTGAAAATGTCACGCCATGGAGAAGGGCCGTCGATGGTCTTGGGAATCCAAAGTTTGAGCGTATGGACGTCTCGTAGACTTATCATTCTGAATGTGTTGGCGAGCAGACTGAAACCGGCCAGATTGAGATTGAAATGTGCTTCTGTGCGTAGCCCTTCATGGTCTGGGTGCGCATAGGTACTGTACCGCGAGGAGCTCTTGAAACAAGCGGCTTGACAGTCTGCATGTTCGCAACAAAGTTGGATACACCACCTGGACGCTCCCCAGTACTCGCCCTCAATTTTAAGCGTATGTGAAGGAGATATACTTCCGACTTGTGGAGAGGCTGCGAGTATGCTCTCGGGAAGAAGGGCGGCTTTCCTGGGATACTCAAACGTTTCGTCGGATGCATCTTCCATGTGGAGTTTAACTCGGGCCGTCGGTGGAATGTCGAGGTAGGGCATAAAGTGACCATATGCGGTCAAGATATCTGTGATAACTAGCTTCTTTAAACGTGGCAAGCTCACGACGTCCTGACCCCTTTTGGTGAACCATGATGATGCCGAGGTAACGCGAGGAAGGGCTTCTACGAGCTTAAGAATATGAAGAGCTGGCATATTGCGTAGAAGAGATAGGAGCTCCTGAGTAGTGTTCATGAGGCCCTCTGGGACATATGCCAGATTGAGAGTTTCAACGTTGGACCATATGGGAGAATTAAGGTGAATCATGCAATGTTCTAGTGACAATGCACGCAGAAGCGGTGTCGTTTCAGCTAGAAAGGCATCAGAAATAAAATCTTCGTTGCCTCCAGATTGCTCCCTGCCTTTGCGGCAAACATGAAGCGCCTCGAGTTTCGGAGCGGGACCTGTGAGGTGCTGAAGTAGGAAAGGCATGACGGAGTGAAGACAAGTTATCCGCAGATTGCGAATGTGGGGTAATTGGCGAAGTGCTTTCACCAAAGTTTCTTCCACTGAGACCTGAACGGACTCCCTCCGCACAACCTTGTCAAGAGCCTCTTCTACGTGAACTTCGAGATCGAGAGGTGAGTGTTTTGACCGCTCAAGTTTTAAGTCTGTCCACGGTGAGAGTGGACTTGGGCCATGATGGAAAACAACAGTCGACCAGAGGCACGGCGCAGAGAGTGCGACCTCCCTCCAGTGTTTGCAAACATGCATGATCACGTTGCAACGGCAATGAGAGAAGATTTCTGCCAGGACTTCTTGAGGTATAGAGCAGGTTCTCGTGAAGCTGTTTCGCTGAGTATGCAACTTTCGGATTTGATCGTGTAAGAGCGCAACGTCCGCGTCAATCATAGATATTTGAATATCTGGGTTGAAGATGTTGGCCATGATAATCTCTAGTGCGATAAATTAGGGAATGGAAGCAAGTGGTAAAACAAGGGCCATGCTACAGTGACTTACCGGTACCTTCGACCAGCTGAATTCAGAAACCCCTGAGAGTCAGAGTAGCACGAAGTCAGCAAAAGGCAAGTTCGAGTTTTGCCGACAAGGACTTTTCTCGGCCTTATTAATCCATCACTCACTTGAACTCACTTGTACAGTAACAACTGTCTCCTTCCTCGGCGGCAAAGACGTCTCTTGAGACTCAAGGTGACTGCGATAGTGGAATTTAGCTCTTTATCTTCTTGAAGTCTTCTTCAACATCTCCTCCAAACATGACTCGCCCCAAAAACTCCAGCAACCTGTCTGAACTGCTCGTTGTTGAAGCTATGAAGACATGCTTTGGATCAGCGGCAATCGCTATAATGGTCCCAACACCGCCCTGGAGCTCGCGCTCATCCGCTGTCGCTCTACGCAGATACTGAAGCATGACAACAAATCCACTACTCTCCGTGATTCTCTGCGTTTCTCGGTTTTCCCAACGATCACTCAGAGCTCTGTGTAGAGCCCATTCTAATGGGCTGGAAATTTACTCTCGACCCCCAAGGAGAGCCCGCTAATTTTCGGGGGATCGTTTGGCGACTTGCATCAACTATTTAATCAACCTTCTTAATTTAATCCCTTTATGCCGTTGTTTTTCATGCATCGCTACGCCCTTTTGACGGCTTAAACAGTTCGAAGTGAGGCTTGGTGCACAATGTAACAGTCTGTGAAGTCCCATGTCTAATCGTTGGTGTTTGCAATGATATTAGCCAATATTAGCAGCTCATGCTTGAAGGCACTACTACAATGTACAGACCGTATATATGCAACATTTGACAGTGTCTCCGCAATGTCTGTACATAACCCATGTCATCATCCACGCGGCTTAATATCTCGTGGCCTGTAGGATTGTTTTACTGAAGGTACCGTGTCTTCGACTCCGAAGTTCCTTTCTTGGTCTCCTACTTAGGGGTTTAGAACTCTCTTGAATCTCCACGTCCTACAAAATAGCCTAATATCCTTGTCTGCCGACTTAACTTATGCTAAACCTCGCCACCCTTCATACCTATCTTTCTCAGCTCATCGCTCCGCCCTCAGTCCACACTGCTTTGCTGATCTCTCCTGAGGGTGCGCTTGTCTCGTACGCGACGGACCCTGCGCACCCCCGGCCCAAGGACGAAGTATGGGCTGTTGCAGCGCTCGCAGCAGAGACATGGGCCGAAACACGGGCACAAACGCCGAGCGTAAATGGTGAGGAAGGCGGTGAGGAAGGACGACGAGAGGAGACGGATGCGGGGATGGTTGAGAGCGAGGTGAGTCATCTGGCTGTAGGCTCGGTTGCCCGTTCACCAAGCACTGGCACCCACAGCTTGGTCGCGTTGTTGTAGTACCTGTGGAACCGGGATCAAGCTCTCATTCAAAGAGCACATCTCCGGACGGGGAGACTCCATCTGCAGAACCAATACTTCTGGTCGCAGTGAATGGTTTGTCGGATGCGGATTGGGAAGGGATGGTGATCAAGGTATAGGCTTTTATAATCTACTTTGTTCACGACCGCTCACTCCGGCGAATGATCACGTACAGTCCAGGTCACTTGCACGATACCTAGCTCCTTCGGTGAATAAACATCGGGAGACAGCGGGCATTATGGGAGGCACTGCACTTAGTACGAGCGTCAGCATAAAACCGTTGCCGCGGACACGCTCAGCAGCATCCCCACATCATCTATATGGCGCAAATCGATGAACACAGCGTATGGGGGTCATTTGTGTTATTTGGGTTTGCTTTGACTGTATGCGTTGAGGCGGTAGCGTATGACTGGCCAATGGGACGCGCACGATGATGCTTGAAACACATCGTCATTACTGCGGGACTTGAAAAATCGTAATAAATTTGTTATTACCTGTCGTTGTTACCGGCAAATATCGAACCGAGGACCTCGCTTCATCGTTCGCCGCTTTTCCTCTCGAGCAAATTCCAGCCATGCGTCGGTGGGCTGCGTCTGCTCTCACCTCCTCTTCACGCTCCCTGCCATCGCGCACGACGCGTCGGGCACAGAGTGCACTTGCCGCCGCTGCCCGACCTGTTCCGAAAGACTTTCCTCCGGCGAAGTCCACCGCGTCCACTCCAGGACCGTCAATAACAATCAAGGACTCCCGACCTGACCCATTTCATATTGTTGCACCCCAGCTTGCCCAGCTGCGCACTACACTCTTCAACCTTCTTGGCTCCTCCCATCCTGAACTTCAAACGGTAGCACAGTACTACTTCTCTCACCCGTCAAAGCAGCTTCGACCACTGCTTGTCCTTCTCTTCGCCCAAGCAACAAACGGTCTCGGACGCGCATATCCCCAAGTCGCGTCGTCCGTGCTTAATGCCGGTGTTCCCAATGCGTCTGCAGGCAAGACTGGCATGGAACCGCTCGACGCGCCGCTTACGCGACACGACGTATTGAACGACTATAACCCCCGTATGCCAGACGATACCGCTTCTTTCTCCACCACCTTTGCTCTGCGCAAACCTTCGGGGCCCACCGGGGCGCGTTTCACACCAACCCCCGCGCTCTCCGAGTATAGACCCGCGGTTGCGAACACCCTTCTCCCTACCCAGCAGCGCCTCGCCCAGATCGTGGAAATGATTCACGTCGCATCTCTGCTGCATGACGACGTCATCGATATGTCACCCCTCCGCCGAGGCGCTCCTTCGGCACCCAACGCGTTCTCGCCAAAACTCGCCGTGCTCGGTGGCGACTTCCTACTAGGCCGTGCATCCGCCGCACTTGCGCGCCTTGGATCGAACGAAACCGTCGAGCTCATTGCGAGTGTCATCGCGAACCTCGTCGAGGGCGAAGTTCTCCAGATCCGTCCGCCTGATGCACGTGTAGAGGCCGAACTCAACACGACGGTCAAGGTGGCAGAAACGCAAGGGGATGCTGTACACAGTGCAAGCTGGCAGATCTACTTGCAGAAGACGTACATGAAGACGGCGAGTCTTATGGCCAAGGGTGCTCGCGCGGCGGTGGTGCTCGGTGGATGCGAGGATGGGGATATCGCGAAGGAGGCCGCATATGCGTATGGCCGGAACCTTGGCATTGCATTCCAGGTCTGTCATCGCTTAGAGTTCTTCAATGTATCCGTACTTATTGACCTTTATGGGCTAACAGCTTCAAGATGATGTTCTCGATTATGCGGCATCTGAGGCGCAGTTGGGCAAGCCTGGTAACGCCGACTTGAAGCTTGGATTGGCAACGGGCCCTGCGTTGTATGCATGGGAGGAGCATCCTGAGATGGGTGCGCTGATCAAGCGGAGGTTCGAGCAGGAGGGTGATGTTGAACTCGTGAGTAGTCCTTTATACATCTGATCTCTTATCTTCCTCGTGTGGTCTATTTTGTTGTTGCACGGACTAGCGATCCCTTGAACGTGTCCAGGATCTGATCACGTCCACTCTTACCTTTTTGAGTCCTCTCCTGCCATCCTCCGCCGCGGAATATTTGGTCGTCATCAATGTCCTGGGATGATGTAACTAATTCGACCCTTTCCTTCTCAGGCTCTTAACCTGGTTCGTCGCTCATCCGGTGTTGAGCGAACGAGTCAGCTGGCACAAGCGCACGCCGACAAGGCCCGTGAAGTGTTAGCCTTCCTACCGCCAAGCGATGCCAGAACAGCGCTCGAGGCGCTGACCGAGCGCGTCGTCATACGCACTTGGTAAATGCTATGAACCAACTCCTAGAGCTTTACATCAGGCTAGAGACGCTTCTTGATATCCTCATTGTCGTGTCGGTTAATGACATGATGTCTCGCCTCAATCCCATCTCAGCAAAATAGACAGACACATATCTCGAGCTAATACCTCTACAAACTTCAGTCGCCTTTGTCGTAGTCGGGTACACCAGAGGAGTGCTAGACCGTGGACATGCAGCTTACGCACGTACGCACACACACACATAATCATAATTCATGCATCCTTCCTTCATCCTGGCTAATCCGACTAGGGAGCCTGGCACCCTGCACGAACAAAATATGCGTCTCATACATCATCCTTCAAGTCTGAATAATTCTGGTCACACTTACCAAGGGTTTCAGTCATTAGCATCGTGGTGCATCTGGCTGTCAAGCAAAAGTTCCGAATCCAATGTCGTCAGAGGCTGCCAGAGGTCGTCAGAAACCGGTAGCTTTTAGCCTCAAAGGTTGACGGATCAATCATCACGACAACCTCGCGCTGCAGCCGCTCTTGCAGCAATTCTCGGGTTTTTGTCGTCAGGTCAGCAGGTGAGTTTATCCGACGTCCTTGACGACGTGACTACGTTGTGCGTCCACACCGCAGACACACTCATGATCTCTCATGATTCGTTGGAGCTCTCACAATATTCACTCTATGGCAGTTTTGGCCACAATGCTTATGATCAACATCAATTTCTTCCGCCTTCTGTATTGATTCGCACAGCAGCGGAATTTCAGTGGAGCTTTGGTCTGCGTCGTCGGCATAGAGCTGTATAGAGGATGCAAAAGAATCGGGTCTTGCGCGCACGTGGCCCTCTCACCCATCAAGACCTCGCCAAACGACTGTATGTGCCGCCAACTATTGTACTCACGGGTATACTTCTTGAAAAAGTTCGGTCTCTGCTTCATGTCACAAGGGAGGTAAATCGTTGCTGCGCGAAATTCGTCTTGCACAATGACCATGACTTAGCTCAGTCCGAATCTGTGCTAATAGCAGTTCTCACATAGGATACACAACCCTGTCTATGCGGGCATTTGTCTTCACGCCAAAACCCGGCTCGAGTGAGTTCGAATGTCGATCACGTTTCGGGGATAACTTAGTTCTGATAGCCGCGGATGATTCTCGCGTGTTTCTCCCCACCTTGTCAACGAACAGTCTGTCATCAGCTATGAGCTTGCGTCGTCGGTGCTTGTGTGTACGTCAATCGCCAAGTGAGATATTCCAGGATATTCCTTGAGCGGGGTCATGTCAAATGCATAAAAGCGCGCCGCTCTCCAGAATTTGCTCCTCACCAACACCGCTACCCAGTCACATACACCTCTTCTCAACACCATGTTCCTCTCTCTTGCTTTCGTCACCGGACTTGTTGCCCTTGCTAAGGGTCAGACCTTGACTGGTCAGTACGACTGTGCAACCCAAGGCAACTACCAACTCTGCAACAACCAGTGGGGCACCTGTGCGTGATACTTTTTACGACGCGTCCCGAGTATTAACGCTAAACCTGATGTGCTCCTTATGGTAGCTGCCGGCACTGGAAGCCAGACCGCTACGCTCAACGGCGTGAACGGTAACTCGGTCAGCTGGTCTACCCAGTGGAACTGGTCCGGCGGCGACAACAGCGTGAAGACGTACTCCAACATCTCCCCTACGACTGGCATGGGCTCTGCGCTCAGCGCCATCACCACCGCTCCGACCACCTGGCAGTGGGCGTACAGCGACACTTCGAACGTCCGTGCTGATGTCTCGTATGACATCTGGATTGGCACCACGCCTGACGGCGCGCAGGCCTCTGCTCAGTCGTCTTACGAGATGTGAGCGCTCTTCAGCAAGTCGCAACCACAAACCGAGACTAATATGTATTATTTAGCATGATCTGGCTCTCCGGCCAGGGCGGCATCCAGCCCATCGGCTCCAAGACCGCGTCTGCCAACATTGGTGGCCACCAGTGGGACGTCTGGACCGGCCCCAACTCCAACTGGCAGGTCATCTCGTTCCTCACCACCGAGGGTGACATCACCAACTTTTCGGCGGACCTCAACGACTTCTTCAAGTACATCATTGCCAGCAACGGCGTCAACTCGGGCCTGGTGCGTTTCAACTCATTTTCACGACAATCTGTTGGATAAAACTAACGGCTTCTGCATACGCAGTTCCTCCAAACCATCGAGTCTGGTACCGAGCCCTTCACTGGCTCTGCCACCCTCACCACCACCGGCTACAGCGTCTCAGTCAGCTCATAAACGCAAAACTGCAAATTTAGGGCCGTTATGTATCATTCTTTATTCCGAGGGTGTACTTTTCTGCGACTGTATTCTTAATACTACTTATATACATGGTGCTTTGCGACAAAGGCGGTCACTTGGTGTTCTTGAAGTCTGAGGCGTACTGGTCGGCTTTTGCCGATTGCTCGCAGCGGCCTGCTTGACCAACTCGGACGGCTTGGATTCGCCGCCATGTTGCCGCCATGCTCGGCCACTGACGACCATGGCATATGCACCATGTTATAAGTATACAGCACTGTAGTCCTGTGCTACACCGCTCTCATCTCAGTCCTCGCCGTTGCGTAACGCAAAGGTGAGCTAGGCTTGCTGTCGCACTGCTTCACCATTGGACATTTAATTCGGCGTTTACCTCGACCTGGATCGAGTAGGATCAGACAACATGGGACATGACGTTCAGCCCACAGCAAGCGTTGATGCTTGGTGTCGGGATACCCTTGTAGCAGAAGCTCGAATTCGTATCGACCGCGACATCGTCTCCGCATATGAATCAATCAGCAAGTCACTTACACGTATCCTCACTAGGAGACACGACAAAATCAATACCACTTACGAGTCCATCCGAACGCTACGAACTACGCGCAACTCCTTGTCAAAGATATGTGCCCTACCTCCCGAGATCCTTGTGACGATATTCAGCCATTGCTCCGCCGATTGGGTTCCGTTCTCCCATGTCTGCGAGCACTGGCGAGACACGCTTATCTATACACCCCGATTCTGGTCAAGCTTTTCGATTAACACCTCATCACTATCTCCATGGTCGAGGGTCAAACTTGAAAGGTCAGGCGTGTCACCACTGGACCTCAAGGTCGCCATCAGGGACGGCGCCAGTTTGGAGTCTCAACCAACCCGAGAGCTCTTGCAGGATACCTTCAGGCAAAGTCCACGGATACGCACGCTTCAGCTGACCTTCGTAGCAGACGCCATACCACTCCTTGTCGAGAATCTCACCGCGCCTGCCCTAATCCTAGAGTCGCTAATGCTTGCCCGTTGTGATAACGCCGACGAATCAGATTACTTACCCGGCCTATTTTCCGATCAAACACCAGCTTTACGAAGACTGCTCCTGGAAAAATGCTCACCACCCATGGACTCACCCGTATTTACTCAACTTCATTGGCTTGAGTTCAAATTTGTTCCACCCAGTCTCATACCAGACGCCGAGCGCTTGCTCGCGGCGCTACGGCATACTCCAGCGCTGCGCGAGCTGAGAATCGTAGAATCACTTCCGCTCGAGACTGCAATCACATCCCTTTACTTCTCCGACCAGCCCCGAAGCGATGTTGTCTCTCTTCCAAATCTCCGGCGCATCCGTATGCTGGGATCTCTCGATGCGTACGCAGGTCTCTTAACCCTTCTAGATTTCCCAATGACAACACGCCTCCGACTTGATCTTGGACTTCGGTCCCCTCTTGATCCCGCGCTCTGGAACGGCGTGCCTTTTCTGCCCCAGAAAGTCTTTCAGGACCGCCGGTCCTCGTTTGACTCAGCACAGACGTTGGAGTTCACTATCAGTTCCCATCATTGCGTATACAAGCTGTATGACACGCAAGACGAGCTGGACTCTCGAGCTGCGCCTCGTACGATCGCCAACGCCCGTCACAAGCCCACCCACCACCTAGACATACGCTTCATCAGCGACAGCATCCGACTCATCCCCCGCTCTTGCATGTTCCTTCCGTTCATTCCCGCCAGCAGACTCGTCGTGCGAATGGACCAGCGCGCTGCAGTCGGGCTCCTTCCGTTCCGCGACCTCTTCCGCGGCTGCCAACAGGTGCGGAGCTTCTTGCTCGAAGGATACGGCGACTTCGCCACCGCCATTGGCGCATTGAACCCACGCAATACAGCTGGCGTGGTCATGCCGCAGCTCGAGGAACTGCATATACGCTGGTACGATGGCAAGGCGGGATATGCCCAGTCCACGCCTGAAGATCTGATGGCCGCCCTCACTGAGCGTGGAAATGCTACTGGTGCACCACTAAGGAAGCTCGTGCTTGAGGGCCATTATGTCCTGTTCACGATGTTTAAACCGATGGTCGAGATACTCAAGGGTGTCGTGTCAGAGGCGTACATATTGTCGGGCGGGGAAGTTGTGAAGGAGGACGAGTGGTATCACATTGAAGATCCCGACTCGAGTTCTGATCTGGACTAGACGTGTTTTACATTTGGACGGTAATTTTGATCTACGGACTGGTGTCTCGGCCCAACATTGGATATTTATAGTACTATATTTTGCAAGGTACAGCAAGGACTTTCGAGTTCAACCTGATATTGACTAGTTATTTATATGGCCATACCTGTACTGTAGCACTGGCCGTTGGACTGCAGAGCGGTTGGACAACTTCATTCATCATATGTATCGTCTCCTAGGATTCTGAGGTAATTACGCTTCAAGAAGCTTCAAGTAACATACAGGCCAAGTACAAACCCTTACTCTAAGGATACTGGTACATGACGCCTTCAAACAACTTGATTTCAGGGTGTGAGAGGTCCTGAATATAATGCACTAGCATTGTTGGTCTTAAAAAACCTTCGGTCGAAAAGCATTTGTAGAAACAAACCATCAAAATGAGGAGCGAGCAAGGCCAGCTCATCATTCGCGCTCAGTAGGTCGAGCGCTACGACGGCTTTTCTTTCTCGGCGCGTTCTTATTTCTTGTAGTGTTTGCTGGCCTCCCTGACCACAATCCAATGGTTAAAGCAGAAACATCGATCAGAGAGCGTTGCCTTACCACTGCCCTGTGCTCCATGCGGGTCCGAGGTGCTCGTTCCTTCGGCACTTGGGTTATTCGGATCAGCAAATCCGTGCGAGCACATTCTGAATCTGGGAGCGCTGTAAGCCGTGGACGACAGTAATTCATGGGCCATGGTTTCTGCGAGTGCATCCTGGTATGCGTCGGTGAGGGGGAGGTCGCTCATGCTGTTTCTAGTTGAGTAAGAAAGAGAGTTATCGTAGACGCTGCCGCGGTTGGGCTGATAGGGTAAGCTGGGTAGGGGCGGGATGTCGTCATAGTCAATGTCGCTGGATCGGGGGAGGCTTGCAGAATCTGCGATATAATCAGGCTGAGAGAAGAGGTCATCGTCGTAGTCGATATCGCTAGCTCGGTAGGTGGCAGCGGGTGGAGGTGGAGGAACGTAGCGAGGGGCAGCATGAGATGCTGCGTCTCTTCTGATTGTCCCTGTACTCGGCTTCTGCAGTGGGTCTGGGGGGGCAGACAAGAGGGCTTTCATCTGATCAATCCCAAGTGTGACGACCGTTACAGAAGCTTCAAAGCCTACGAGGCTCGCGAAGCCAACGCCGACGCCGAATGCAGCATACAGGGCGTGGCTTGCGAGAGAGAGGACTTGCGATACCGTCCCAGGCAGAGCCTTGAGCGTCAAGGCAGATTGCTGCCAGGTTGTACGAAGGGCAAATCGTCCAAGGGGCAACAGGACGGGTGATAGAGCCCCAAAGACGGCAGAGGCAATGCAGATGCGGGTGATTGCACGGGTGTAAGACGTCTGTTTAAAAGGCTGTTGGTTACGTGACGCCGGTTGAGAACGAGCTGCGCTGCGAGAGCAAGAAGGGCACGGACATAGGTCAGGAATGGAAGGCATCGTAGCTGAGTGGGTTTGCCAAGACGACGTCGGAGGTGTTGCAGGAGGAGCGGGGTGATTAAGCACTATACGCAACTTATCGCTTAAGATTTGGCGGAGTTGTTGTTTTTCTGTCATTTAAGAGTCCTGGAGATCTCGTAAGATGGTATGCAAGTCGGAGACCTGGCTTGCTGTAAGCTCCTCAGCTCCTCTGGGAAGCATAGGCGCCCAAGTAGGCGCTCAACAATCATAGTGTATGCCCCCATGGCCATCAACTCCTAAACGCTTGCCTAAACGTATCTTACAAACTACACAACTATATGGGCAAGCTCGAGTTAGGCATGAAAGCATGAAGTCGTGCATATGTGCTATCCACATCGTAGGATGGTGTTTGATTGGTTCACTACCAGACGGCAGTGCAATATCAAAGTATTCTGCAGCACTATTACACCCAAGTCCGGGAACAGATATTTCACCACATATCAAGACATAATTTCAGAACAAGCAACAGCTAGAGTGATCAGCGTCGGCGGTTTTTCTTTTTGTCCTTCGACTTGTACGACTTGTTCGTGGAGTGTGTGTGCTGAACTGATATGATACACGTTTGATTAATTGAGAGAGGTATGCGGTAAAGCAAACATACTTGTGCTTGCTTCACCCAGTTCGAAGGAGCCCTCCTGCTCAATATTGACGTTTTCCGGGATTGCATAACCGTGAGGACAGACCCTGTGTCCGGGTGCACCCCTTCTCGGTCGAAGACCCAAGGCCATCATGAACATCTCGATGTATGCGCGCCCAAGAGCCTTGGAATATGCTTCTGCAAAGCCTGGTGGGCAGGGAAGGTCATCATTGCCGGCAGATTGGGAAGGGAGATTGATAAAATTTGTGGTGTAGTAGACAACATGTTCCTCGTGCATGGGTTGATAAACGTAGCCCTGTGAGCCCCCTGGTTGGCTAGAGAAGTCAACATAGCCGTTGTTGGGACGGGGGTAGGAATAACCACTAGAGGAGCTAGCTTGGCGAGGAAGACGCTCGATGGCACTGGACTGGTATTGATAGTCGACACTACCAAAAGACCGATCAAGGACCCAGAGTACTACGGCTCCGACGAGGAGGGTGAGTCGGTAGCTCAGAACGCGTGCCACGAGAGAAAGGATTTGATCCACACACGCACGTAGCGCATTATGAAGTAGCTGAGAAAACCTGCTGGCAAGATACAGGGAAGGCAAAACAGCCCGGAGACAGTATGGTGGGTGAAAGGTATGTCAAGACAACAACAGAGACGCAGGCGCGAGCCGCGATGTGAAGGAAAGACGTTGAGGCGCGAGATATTATGCAAGAGCGACCAAAGCCCAAGAGCAGGGAGCGCATAGTGGTCGAGTGGGATAGAGCTGAGATCGAGGGACGATAATCTTATAAAGTTGAAGTCAGTGGCCCGTCCAAGCAAGTAGGTGAACGGTATGGCTGTCAGTGAAAACTCGTCGCCAGTGCTACCTAATTAGGAGGAACCTTATCGCAAGACCTGACATATTCGGGGTAAGGACCTTTGTTAGTTTACCAGACGCAAAGTTTAGCGCTGCTTCTGCTGAAGCAACAATCCAATCAGAGGCTCGAGCTCGTGGTATCAATCGATTCGCGATGTGATTCGCGCCCGCTGATTTCATGAGTTCTTGCCTCCTCGAAGATTCCGAGAGATCTTCGTAAGAGAACATCTACGATGGCCATGCGGCGCACAGTAGTATTCTAAGTACCGTTCGCATAGCCGAGTAGGACTTCAAGCTTCAAGTTTCAAGCTTCAAGGTTGTGGAGGAAAGACGAGCGACAACTAGTTGAGTCGCAACTTAGGAAGCAGTTCTCACGTTCGTGGATTGTATTCAAATTGTACTAGCACGTGATCGGACTTCGCGAGGTGGAATTTACTTCCGCTTCTTTTGGCGTGAACCACGACGAACTCCGAAGGAGACTTGCAACGAAGCCAAGCACCGAGTACTGAGATCGTAGATGCACTCAGAGTAATGCTGTCTTCTTAGTTCCTGACGAAGTACCGATTGCTGACGATCTCACAGGAAGGTTACAGGTATCTCTAGGCGCCGTCCTCACGATTTATGTATTATCCAACTTGAATGCCGTAAACCTTCCCTTTCCTCCGTGACTTGTCAAAATAATGCCGTGCAGTGTACCCAGGGAGCCTGAGATTATATGGGTTTCAGACTGTGTTCCGGCCGATTTATTCGGCTCGAATAACCGCAACGTGCTTCACGCCGTGCCCCCTCGACACGGAGGCATTCAATTTAGAAGGAACCTAACTTGTTCAGGAAGACTATTGCCAGAGAAGCGGTCGAAAACAGCCCAAAATACGCTCATACAGGCTCGAAGCTTGGGCGGCTCCCTGATTAATGCGGCTTCTTGCTCTACGATTCGTCGGGCGGAAACGAATAATGAACGTTAATGAACGCGATCTCGAGCCCTGCCACTGGAGCTTGCTGGTGAAGGTGTGAAGGAGGAAACGAAGGAGCAAGCCTTCTCAACTTCACGACTCTTCACTGTGCATCTGTGCCCCGCTGGTCGCATCCATGGACGGTAATCGAAGCACGAGCGAGCAGCCGGAGACGCGACAGGTTGGGTCGTGCCTCACTTTCGGCTCTCTGGTCGTTCAAGCTCAACGCTCCGGCGCTGCTCACAATGACGGCCAGGAGAGCCCCACCAATCCCGTCGCTGACTCGAAGCTATCAGCCTCCCCTCTTTCACTCCCCAATGCTCTCTCCGAGTCAACACCCCTCCTAGGCAGCATGCGTGCTACGACGACAAAGTATGCCGCCTATATGCGCACCTTCTCCGAGATTCGCAAGGACCCCAAGGGTTTCCTCACCGAGCGGGCCCGGGGTGTATTTGAGCAGCGTATCCGTCCGGCGTTGGAGCATGCTGGCATTCGTGTGCCTACCCTCGATGTCGAGGCTTGGGATGCGGAGCACGGGGCGAGCCAACCTTGGCCTGTACAAGCTGTTGTTGAAGTCATCATTCTAGCGCAGAAAGGCTTCGGTGTATTTGCGTATGTACCTCATTTTAATCTCTAGAAGAACCAAGTGTTCACATATGACAGGACAAATATCCAAGCTCATTCTATTCTAATTGCACCGACGATCGCTCTCGGACATTTATCTACGAAAGATCTCGCTGCCTCGACCATTTCAACGGCGCTTGCGAGTATCACCGGATATTCGCTTCTTAACGGCGTACTCGCGTGAGTCGAAATGTACATGAAGCATTGATTTGCGCCGCGTTGATATAGCCTCCTCTAGATCGCTCGATGCACGTCTTTCAGGGTGTGATCATCGCACTGCACAGCGCTGGTGCCTACGGGCAGCACTCATTTGTGGTTTAGGCCTCTTTGTATGTAGATATTTTCTACCAGCCTACCTTAGCCGTACTAAATACATGATAGCCTATCCTCTCACTCTGGGCATCGTCCGGCACGTTGCTTAAGAAAGTCAGCGCTGCGACAAGCACCTATGCGAATGAAGTTGACGGGCTGCTGGAGACTGCAGCCTTGGGAATGCCTGCATGGGTGGTCGGAGAAGTTTCAAAGTCAGTGTACTCATTTTACTTTGTTCACCAGGATGGCTGAATGGCCACGGTACTTTTGTAGACGATACCTTGGCTCGCAAGGGAAATCAACCATCACGACACGGGTGCTCACCCTCGCTGCACCCATGAACGCCGGCTTGAGCTATCTTCTCGGTACGTATGAACGCGACCCAGAATATATGCATCTGCACGCTGACCCAAATAAACGTTGAACAGTGAACGGTCCCATTCCCGCTCTTCAACGTGGCCCAACTGGTGCTCCACTCGCAGCTGTCTTCTCCCACATGTTCGTCGCGTTCATGCTAGGCGCATGCGTCATTGCCCTCATCATCCGTGCCGCTCTGCATGAAGCAGCGCGGCTCGCCGGCGTTGATGGCCGCCTGGAGGCTGCCGAGGGCTGGGTCGAAGCGCGTGCCGTGGAGATAGACGCGCGCGTCGAGACGGCCCAAGAGCGCGCGGAAGGCTTACAGAGCATGGCGAAAGGAGCGGTGGAGAATGCAGACAGACTTCAGGCGCAGGTTAAAAGCCCAAGGTCCGAAGCTCCCGCTGGACATGTTAGTTATCCAACAGATGGCGACACTGCCGAAGAGCACATCGAAAGTTGCTCTGGCGAGGAAGCCCCCCTTCTTGGCGAAGCATCTGCTCAGCCCGAAATAAACAACGATGACGGACGGACACACCTGCAGGAACTAGCTCTCGAAGCTGCCAAGGGTATCGATGGGGATCATGTTCATGTTGAAGCAACCAAGGTTGATGTGCGCGCAAAGCTTGCAGAAGAGAACCCTGAAGACAGGGGATTCATTCGAGGAACGCTGGAATTGTTAAGAGGCGGTGTATCTGGAGTCGGTACGCATCTTGTAGCCATCATCTGCCCAATACTATGTTAATGCTTTGTAGGTAAAAGCGCGGCTGAGACGTGGTCAAAGGACTTCAGTGGATGTATGTCTGCCGCTATATTTATCCCGAGTACGTCTACTGACTTGAATATGCAGTATCTGCGTGCATGTACGTTGTCTCCTCATCAAATAAACAAAAGAAAATCTCGCTAAATGCGCTTGTTAGGCTGGGTCCCGTCGCGCTCGCATCACAAGCAGTCCTTCTCGCAACGAGCACGACCATCTTTCAGGTTCCTCGCTCGGTAAGTGAGGTTATGACCATGAGGTACGTTCTACATTCGCATACATCTGCGGATGGATTAAGAACTAGGCCTTCAGGACACAGAAGCTATTGGAACGGGGAGACATTGCACGAGCGAAAGTCGCGGTTTCAGTCGCGCTCCTGGGGATAGTCATAACGGCCGTGATCATCAGGTGTGCTCTCCTTCAATCATTATCAATCTTGAATAAATTTGATTTCTTCCTTCCTAAAAGTAACGTGCTCATAGCGACCGACAACAAGTTCGGCGAGATGTTCAATCCTGATCCTTGTACGTTGCCCTTGGCCATCCATATTAACATGCGCGTCTCATTTGTACCCCCAGCGGTTATCAAGTCGGTCTGTGAGGTCTTACCTGTTATTGCCGTTTATCAAGCTTTAAATGCTCTCGGCGGTTGGGTGAATGGCGTCCTGGATGTACTTGGTAAACAGGTAATCAGGATCTTCCCAATAACATGTGGATAATTCATGTTGATGAATGGGTCCCTAGGCCGTTTTCCCGGCACTGAATGCAAGGTAAGATCGTGATATATATATAAATTGTGGAGGACAAAGCTGATTTCCCCTCTTGATGCCGTACTCAGCGCAGACTATCTCATTGGTGAGTAATCTACGCTCCACCGGGGTGTTTGCTAACGAGTGTCTTGTAGGGATTCCTCTTGGCCTATACCTCACCTTCGTGAAGCAATGGGGTCTATCAGGCCTCTGGGTTGGCCTTGTCATGAGCCACTTGTACGCACTGGTCGGCGCGCTCGGTGTATTGTGGAAGGTAGACTGGGCAGCAGCGGCTGGAAAAGCTACCAAAAATACTCAGGACCCTCCGAGTGAAGTACGCGTGCAAGACGTCGAGATTGTTATTGATAGGGCTTAAGCGGAAAATCTCTGCCGTGCATTTGGTCACATCTGCCACTCACTGTTTGGATATAGCCAGCGAAACAAATTTGTACGTTCTGTTTTGTACTATAAGTGTATATCATGGCTCCAATGGATATGTATCATACTCCGTATATTATATGATCTTACACTCTGCAGAGAATTTCGCCGTGAAGTAGCACAAACCAACCATCCTCAGCTGAGCTCCATTCCTTCCATGCCTTGGCCAGCTCCTCCACCTTCTCCTGGGTAGCATGGCCTTTAGATATCGCCGTCGTCCTGAACTCCGACTGCAGCAAACGTTCCTGCCAGATCCCGCTCCACCAGCTTCGCGTGTCGTCGGTGCTGTAGCACCAAGTGCTCGTAGTGGCCGTGATGCTCTCGCGCGGGAACCCAGCCGCGAGCGCCCACGACAGCACCCTCCTTCCCGCGTCCGGCTCCCCGCCATTGCCCCTCCCAACCTTGTGGTACAAGTCCCGCCACTCGTCCAAGCCCTCGATCGTGGGGTACCAAGCGAAGCCCGAATAATCTGCCTCTCGCACGGCGACGATTCCCCCTGGCTTCGCGACGCGCTTGAGCTCCCTGAGTGCGCGCATGGGGTCCTCGAGGTACTGCAGCACCTGGTGCGCGTGCACGACGTCGAACGACGCGTCCGGGTACGCGAGGTTGTAGATGTCCGCCTGCGCAAACTCGACGTTGGACACGCCACGCTCGGCCGCATGCGCGCGGGCCTTGTCGAGCACGCCCGAGGCCTGGTCGACGCCGACGACGCGGCCCTGCGGGACACGGGAGGCGAAGTCGGCGGTGATGGTGCCGGGGCCGCATCCGACATCGAGAATGTGCATGTCTGGGCGGAGGGAGCTGGCGAGATAGGCAGCCGAGTCCTCGATGGTGCGTGAACCATGAGCGCGAAGGATGGAGGCACCATGGCCGTGAGGGTAATTGGTAGTCGCGGACATGATGGTGCTGGCGAGCAAGTCTTTGAGTGTGAAGCAGGGATGTAGCGCAGTAGATAGTGCTGAAGATTGAACGTAACTTACACACCCTTCTTATATGTCGAAGTCTGGAGAGTTGCTGGTGGGGATAGGAGCTATTTTCGGACCTGTGACCGACATGAGCTGCCCGAAAGGTCCGATGCGACACATAACCATCATGCATCATGTTGGCATCATGATATGGCGTCGGATTTGCGTCGGGTGAAAAATCCGACACGTAGAGCATGGCAGGCATGAGATAAGGTCAAAATATATACAAGCAAGGGCATTTACGGCAAACGTAGCAATAAGATAGACATGCGACGCTTGTAGGAGTATCGCTAGAAAGACAGAGAGCAGAGGAGCAGAATGAGTAGATGGGTTTAACAGTAAAAGGAAGTCCGAAGGTGTACCCCATTCATTGTTCGTATACGTGAATAGATACAACAATAATTACGACCGCTTTGGAGGCTGACGAGACAGATATCGGTTTATGAGGCTAGGTTATGGAGCAGAAAAGCTCACCATGTATCCCATGTAGCTTTGATACCCACCGCTTGTAGGGGGTGAACCTCCAGGAGGCATGCTGGACATCGGAGGAGGAGACATCATAGGGGGAGGCATGCCATAATGGCCTGGAGGAGGCGCAGCTTGGGGTGGTCCTGAAGCTGGTGCACCTTGGGTCTGTTGTTGCAACAATGCCAGAATATTCGGCGGAAGACTTGAGGGTAGTGTCGCTGAACTCGGCGGCGGCGGCAACGAGCCGTACGCAGGGGCGCTTCCGGGACCAGGAGGCACTGCGCCATAAGGAGGCTGCGAAGCCATGCTTGGGGGTGGGGGGGCATAGTAACCGGCACCATTTTGTGAAGGGGGCAATGGGGGCATGCCTAATGTTGTAGGTGGGAGAGAGGCAGGTTGAGTGTTCATGGGAGGCGTGTTGCTACTGATAGGCTGCTTCAGAGCGGCGAGTAATTGCTGAACTTGACGGGCTTGCTCCAACCGATCACCGGCAGGACCCTGCGTAAAACGTGTTAGTAGTATTCCTCTCCATAGTCAAAAACTTAGATATTTACAGCTTGAGGTTGAGGAACCGCGGGTGCATTGGGAGGAGGTGCACTATAACCACTTGGCCCACTTGGAGGCTCACCATAGCCAGGCGGAGGCCCATAACCTCCAGGACCGCCTGGTCCCGAAGGCAAACCATTCGAGCCATTACGGCTGTCAAATCTGTCACCTCCGTATCCTCCACTGCCTCCTCCACCACCTCCACCGCCGCCTCCCCCTCTCCCACCACGTCCGCCACGAAAGTCGTCCTCAAAGCGACGGCGATCCCCACTACCCCAGTCATCTCTGCGGTCCCACCCATCATTCTGCCCACCGCCTCCGCTGTTTGAGCCTCCACGCCCCTTGCCTCTTCCGCGGCCGCCACGGTGACCTCGTCGTCCATGAGTACCGCCGCCACGATGGCCATCATCCCAATCACGGCCTCCGCCACCGTCAAACTTTGGCTGGCGTTGGGTGGCGGGACCCGTTACTTCTTGCTCTTCCCATGCAAATGTAACCTCCATCATTCCATCTTGCAAAGGTTGGTGATTCAAACGGTCGAACGCTATATCGCAAGCCTAAGTCGATGTCAGCAAGTTGAGGACGTTCAATCACAGGCTCAAAACAGCGTACCCTAATATCGTAGAACTCAACGTATCGTTGGCTGTGCAAGCTTCGTATCAAATGCAGTCAATGTAAATGCACTGTTCGACGTACGCAGGATGGTCACCAGGCATCACAGATTTCACATCCCCTATTTGCTGGAACCTTCTTCGAACCTCATTGTCGTCGATTCCTTGCCCTGATGAAGAGTTGCGCATCGTAACGATAAGAGTTCCCTGATACTGTTGGGGCATTTTCTTCCATTAGTATACTGAAGGATCATTCGTTCAATTTATATTCCCACCTGGTTTTTGTCTCCACCTTTCCCGCCATCGTCTCGAGGCAGTGAGTAGTGGACATCAATCTGAAGCAATGGCAAAGCTGGCAATGAGCGCCTATATCCTCGATTTTGGCGGGCCAATTACTCACGGGTCGGCCACTTATTTCAGATCCTTGAAGACGGTCTCTCGCTCTCTCAGCTGCTCGCAAATCGAACTGCAGATCCTCAGGATTCGTTGTCCAATCAAGCAGCTTATATTACTCACGTAAGTAACGAAAACCATTCCGCGGGTTGATATGAGGTCAAAGAATGTTTTGATATCGCCGTGCTCTTCAAAGGATCGACGTACGTCGTCACTATTGGTCTCGTACTGAATATTACAGCAGTCAGTCTCGACGTCCTTGATATGAAAGCAAATGCGTCGTGCATGAAGAACCCGACTCATCGCTGAGATGAAACTCGCCTTGATATTACGAATAAATAAGGTACGGCACGGTCTTTCACGCTGGATGCGTTCTTCAATGATGGAATCGTGGACTTTGTCATCGCGCTCTCGCCGCACGTTGCGTTTCCCTTGCTGAGGTCGCGTACCATAGCCTCCTCTATCGTCATAGTTTCCATCTGGACCGTCTGAGAAAACATCGATATAACGTGAGACTTGGTTCTTTCCAATGTTCAAAGGATCAAAAGGCTAAATGATGAAGTGGATGTGCGACGCCGCAGACCAGAATACAAGTGGCACACCCAGGAGAAACCTTAGGGGACGCCACCATGTATGCGCGTCTTTGATGAACAAGACGACATTCTCATCGCGCACGAAATTCATCCAACTTTGATTGAAAGTGCCAACGGGGTTGTCACCGTCAGTGCCGTTGTCGTTGACTTGCTCAAGCAAGCTCTGAGAGTCTCATGGGCTCTCAAGTGCCCCAAGCCGAACCCACGCGGTTCACATGCGTCTTAAGCCGAGCCACTTGTATTCCTGCCTGGAAATCCACACAAAATCTTTCAGTCTCAAGCTCGAGCGCACCTTCAAAGCTGCCGGTGTATCCCTGACCATAACCATCTTGGGCGCCGCCGCCATACTGATCGGGCGGGCCAGCATTGTATCCGCCTCCATTCAGATAATAGGGATCTTGGACGTTACTATAATTATTGTATGGACCTGAGTCGCCCTGCGGAGGAGGGCCCTGGTCATACGGGCTGGGACTCGAATCGTAGGTGTTGTTGAATGAACCTCCGCCGCGGTTGCGGCCGACGTTTCTACCGCCGCCACGATGGCCACCGCGGTGATGACTTCTGTCAGGGCCAAATGCTCCGGAAGAGTTGCCGCCTCTGCGAGAATTTTCGAAGCTTTGGTTGTATGGGTGGTGGCGATTCATGATGAGCCGGCTGGGATTTTCAGAAACTCTGACTTGGTGCTAGGTGCTAACTGGACGACTCGAGAGCAAGTGCGAGGAGCAGTGGGCGAGAGAGCAACAGAATAGGCTCAGAGACGACTCCTGCGTCACAGAGTGAATAAACTTAGAGGGGCTGAGCGAGACGCAAGACGGGGACAGGTGGGACAGACGTTCGGTGGTGGTGGTGCGAAACAGAGCCGGGCCACTCTCAAGCCACAATCCACGCAAATTTCCATCGCCCCCGTCACCCATCCGTGGGATTTTAGGAGCTGGGTGGGCTCACGCTGGGGAAATTATTCCCTAAATAAATAAATATGGAGTACCTCTAAGTGACCGAACGAGCTGCGCGTTGCGTTCCTGTTCTAGTGCTCTTCAACTCCACTGCCATCCACTCTCTCCTCCTCCTCCCTCCCGCATCATGTCAAAACAGCTTCAGTTCAAACTCGTACTTCTTGGTGAGTAACCCAGCATAGCATACATACATATTCATTCTCTAAACAACTCCATAGGAGAGTCCGCTGTCGGGAAGTCAAGGTGACGAGCAACTGGTGCCTTGCTGTTAAACAACGTCACTGAGTAACATGCAGTCTTGTGCTACGATTTGTCAAGGATCAATTTGACGACTACCGGGAAAGCACCATCGGAGGTGAGCCCTCTACCTCAGTCCTGGTTTCCTTTGACTCATACCCTGTGTACAGCTGCCTTCCTGACGCAAACAGTAACACTGGATGATCAAACGACTGTTAAATTCGAGATTTGGTACGTCTCAAACAAATCACCGGCAACATACTCCTCAATATTTGACAGGGATACTGCTGGCCAGGAGCGATACAAGGTAAAGTGTTGCCTATCTTGATAACAACGTCTGACGTACTAACCTTCCTCGCAGTCTTTGGTAGGTGTTATGGTGCAACGCCTTGCACACGACTTTTAATCATTCGCAGGCCCCCATGTACTACCGTAATGCCAACTGCGCCGTCGTTGTCTACGATATCACCCAGTCCGCATCGCTCGAGAAGGCCCGCACATGGATTCGCGAGCTTCAGCGCCAAGCCGACCCATCCATCGTCATCGCCCTCTGCGGCAACAAGACCGACTTGTCTGCGCGCCGCCAGGTCACCCAGGAGGAGGCACAGAAGTATGCCGAGGAGGAGGGCCTCATGTGGGGCGAGACGTCCGCCAAGTCGGGCGAGGGCGTGTCCGAGATTTTCACAGCAATAGGTCTGTCCCCTTTCCGCCTTCACTCTGACCCCAACATCGCCTGCGCAATCTTGGCATCTGACGTTTTCTCCCAGCCAAGAAGCTTCCCACTACTGCTCCTCCGCCAGCACGATCAGGTGCTACACGGGGCACCGCTGGTGCACGAAGCGGTGTTGACCTCAACAAGCAGGCCAACAACCAGCCTGGATCCAGTGATTGCAACTGCTAGATTGTTATCTCTCGGCTACTCACATACATAACGACATATTTTGCCTTGATTTTTCCCTCCCATTATGACTCTTTCACCCTCACATGTAATCTTACATTACAACACGTTGTGCCGACCACTAGGGTATACACCACTATGAACATTGTCGTGCTACACCGTTTTTGCAAACTGCGTCCACGCTTGCAGATTACCGGGTAAGAGATCAAAGTCGATAGCATTGCATTGGTGGGTAAGCGATAGTGGGTAACTGATGAGTACTGAGTGGGTAGTGAGTAACGAATGGTAGATAGTACATGATGAGTGAGTACAGGTGTTTTAAGTGTGTCCGTGAGATCATCCATCAGGTATACGCCAGTATACAGAATAATTACTAAGCGACCGGAATACACTGGGTTGCATTAGAGAAATAGAAATATCAAAACCACGGAGGAACGAAAATCACAGAATGCCGGCGGCGTCCAGGCGTCCTTTGACATCGAGGCGCGCAGCCTCGGAAGTCTGCAGCTTCTCGCTGCGAGTCCAGAACCAACTGGATTCCTTTGCGACAGCGGTGTTCATCTGGGACACCATAAAACTCCGCGTAGCCTCGACGATGGTATACGGGTACGGGTTCTGCTGGTGTCGAAGCAGGGTGCCAACGACGTTGGCGAACTTTTGGCGTTTGGCGAAGTTGATGCACTGGATGGGCCCTACGGAGGTGGGAACCTCGACGGTGTCTTTCATGGCCTTGTCAACGGATACCAGCTCGGTGAGGAACATGCGGAGGATGGGCGTGCACGGGCCCTCTGTGCGCTTCATGACGCATAAAAAAGTCGAGAAGTCACTCGCGGAGTCGCAGAGCTTGCTGTGCGAGTCGAACTGCGCTCTTCGCGTGCTTTGCTTCCAGGTGTAGCGCAGCTTTGTGACGACCTGACTGGAGAGACCGGTAATAATGGCGGACAGAGAATGATAGTTCTGGGCGTTGCGACATTTCTAATGGAGGAGTAAGTCATGGTCCAAGACGGGGATTCAAGGCATAAGCTTACATCGGCAACCTGTATCCAAAAGTCGACCGTCGCCGCGCGTTTGCTGAGCGATTCTTGAGATAGAATGCTCATCTTGACCCATGAAGAGACCTTCTTGTATGCGTTCATGAACGCTGTAATGTTGCTAACCTCCCGCCCCTGCTGCATTCGTGTCCAGCAGAAACACTCCTCCGGACGAATCGCTGCGTAAAGTCTCTGCTCGATCACACATAGATGCTCCGCAATTTCATCTGGGTTCCATCGACAAAGGTCATTGGGATTGTTTTTGGGACGCTTGAACAGTGACGGGGTGGCGGGGGTCAAAGGCGTTGCGGGAGTCAAAGGCGAAGCTACGGGTGATTCATAGGGCTCTGCTTTAGACTGCAAGGAACCGGAATGAGTATTTAATACGCTGGAAAACAACACGCTTACCTCTGAAATTGATTTCAGCAGAGCTCTTGCGGGTCGTGACATCTGCGGTGGAATCGAAGTGCTACTCAGAAAATTCGATAATCTTCGCCCAAGCATCGGTTCCTCCTGCATGAGGTGATAGGACTCAACCCAGAGGGTGAGGATTGTCATGACCCGGTTCTGGACTGGCCGAAGCTCCCGTTCCCTCCACAGCTCCAGTGCTCTCGCCGAAATGTTCGGAGGAGGCGCCATGTCGAACCGAGCAACCAACAAGTCGAAGAACTCGTCCGGTGTGGTAAACGTCCTGAAAGTGAGGAGAAAATCTTCGCGGAACGTTACATCCTGAGGGCCTACAAAGACTTCTATAACCCACTGTAGTAAATGGAGACTAATTACTTACCACTGGACTCCGCAGTCAGCTTCTGCAATAGCGCCCTCAGTGTCCCAGCCCTCACAACCCCCCTTTCTGTCTGCAACTCATAACTCGGGATCTGCTGTTCAGGCGGGTGTGGGGGAGGTGTAGGCAACTGCTTCCTGGGAGTCTGGGCTCCTGAAGGAGGATCTGGCAGACGTTTTGAACGGAAAGAAGTGCTTCGACTCCGCGAATGTGAATGCAAGGATTCATTGATGTTAGGATTCGAAAGAAGTTCGTATCCCATAGGTGATGCATAAGAACCCATGAGTGCGGAGAGTCGGGTCACTGTGTCGCCGTTGTCCACAATAACAGGAAGAGGTCGCACTTGTCGACCATATTGCGTCTTGATGGGAGCGGTATGACTGTATTGAACGGACGTGGTCGAATGGGCGCGGCGATGCTGATGAGTGGCAGGAGTGGACGGCGTCATGGGCGTCAAAGGAGTCCATGGGTCGTGAGGCGGTTTCGGTACCGCCGACAAGGGTGAAGGCGGAGGCCGGAACTGAGTAGGAGAATCCAAGTCGTCTACGATATCGAAGAATGACGTCGGACTCATTGAGCCCGCAGACAGCCCGCCTCGGGAAAATAAATCGGTGGAAGTGCCAAGCTGGAGGCAGGGAACCTGGGGAAGATGGGTCAGCGGTCTCGTAAGGTCGAGAAACATGGACGTTACCCTTTGGTTATTTTTAAGTTGAACCCATCCTTCGTTTTGACTCTCGAAGGATACGGATGTCGGATAACTATTCTGCCTTTCCAACTCACTAGCCGATTCTGTGTTCGTGGCGGGTCCGTCTTCGATGATGGGCTCCACGAAACTGCTTGGTATCCATCCTATGCGGTCTCCAGGCGGGCGTATGGCGGCCCACCACCCCGTCTCTTCTTGCTTTGCAATAGTCAGGATCTCGTTCTTGTGAAAAGGAAGGTGATCCGGGTCGTCCGATTCAAAGTCATAGAGACACTGTACGCGGCAGATGAACCAACTATCCATCTCACCCGTGCTTGGCGACGTTCCCGAGGTTGTTGCACCGGGTGTCGAGAGTGCCGAAAATGGAGAGGAACTGTCGCGCAGACTCGTCGGTAAGTCAATCGACAAGCGCGGTGGGCTTCGAGGAATCGGTCGGGGCTGCACCGTCATGGCAGGGCGGTTGTGTAAGGAGTGGTAAGAGGGTTGAAGTCAGAGCAGTGTCAGACCAATAAATTCATGGGGCTGTAGATGCTTGATGCTTACACGCGAACTTACTGACTTGTCCGGCGAGATGGCGTATTAGAGGTTCCGTGATGATCTTCGTCTGAGGTGACAGGAAAAGGGACACATCAGCTAGGTACAGTGCATTTGCAGTCCAATACTGTCCAATATTGACCACACCTGTCTTGCCGGATCAATCGAAAATAACAAAGTCTCACCAGACTTGACTTGATCGCCCGGAGTAAGGTGGTGGGAATTGGATAATAATAATGAGGACGCGAGATCAAGTTGTTCAGAGAGGAGAAGAGTCGAACCCGGGGCACGCGAAGTCCCTCCACATATCCTATTAAATTAATTGACAGGAGCTGTGGTGCTCGGAGTCGATGAAGCAAATGTGTACCAAGACATGAGCCACTATTGGCGTGGGGCAAGCGAGTACACTGGCCGGGAACTAAACGTAGACATCTTCACTTGTAGACGACGGCTTGTTAGCTCCCCTTGAACCGGGCGAGTTGTGTACACGGTTGTCAAGACCACTCACCGCATCAATTGAAAACGTGGGGTCTCGTCTCCCCTCGCCTAGGCAACCATACTTACTCGTCGAGCTGATGTCACTACTTCCAGCTTTCAGCTTCAAGCATGATGCAGGATGTCCCACTGCTCATGATCATGACGAGCAGCATATTAGAGTTTTATTGCGTTCCTGCATGCTTTCACTTGCGCAGCTTGGTCGCAATTTCTCAAAGATGCTGATGGCGCACTAGTACAGCGTAGGCCAGCTAAGGCAGGGGCCGATTGATTGACATGTATCTCGATCTCATATGGTGCCTTCCGTAAGCTTGTGTCCACAGATGCTGCGAGGCATGGTCAACCTTGCACATGATGCTAATGCCCAATATGCTGCACGTTTGTTCGTCGAGCGAAAGGGACTGTTCGACGTGAGAGAAGAGGGGGAGAGAAGCAAAGAGGAAAGTAGAGATAAGCGATCGTTGAATAGCTTAAGTGCATGTGGTTGTACTAGTTGTTTTGTGCTATGCTATCTTCGGATCGGTTGCCCGGAGTCGCGGGGGATCCATTGACTGCACAGCCAGATTGAGCACCACTTACTTGTCTGTCATGCCTCCGTGGAACGCTGCAAAGGCCAAGGTCGGTGCCTTCTCTGTTATCATCAAGCTTGCTGCACCTACCCCATCGTTACCACCATCTTGCTCACGAAACACAAAACGCGAATAGGTCCAGCTCCGGTAAACCTCCATCGTCGTCTCGATCGCAGACGCAATCAATGTTCACTCCTGTTCACGTTCTTCTCCAGGCTATCCGTCCAGCGCCTGCGCATCAGTCAGCAGAAGAAAGAAGCTCAGGCCAAGGCTTCACGTCGCGAGATTGCTGTTCTTCTTGAACGCGGCAAAGTAGAAAGTGCTAGGATCAAGGTCGAAGCTAGTACGCTCTCCGTTGCGTCAATGACGTCGGGGTCACAGCCCGAGCCAACTCCACCTCAATCCTTCTAGTTATCAACGAAGATATACACGTAGAGCTCTTGGAACTTCTGGAGCTTTACTGTGAACTCCTGATTGCAAGATTCGGCTTGCTTGAGTTGAAGTGCGTATGTCTTGTTGTTCAGCTGATTCGTAGCTAACTCCTTAGGTATAGCTCCAAAGAACCTGACCCCGGCATCAGTGAAGGCGTTTGTAGCATTGTTCATGCCGCTCAAAGGACGGAGGTAAAAGGTATGTGCTGATTTCATGTCCCTGTGTTCAACGCCACTAAGCCGTCCTTGTGGCTGGTGAATATTGTCAGAGCTGCATGTACTGCGAGAGATCTTGATGCACAAGTATGGACGCGACTTTTCTTTAGCAGCGATAGAAAATCAGAACGGCTGTGTCAGTGAACGGGTACGCAGTTGAGCTTCTGCGCCCACGAATCTATCGTTACTAACCATCACTCCCGCGGTGGGCGGATGGTACATAGGTCACACGCAAGCTCATTATAGAGACACCGTCAACAGAACTGGTAGATGCCTACCTTGGCGAGATTGCTAAAGCCTATGCCGTCAACTGGAGAGCGTCGAGCGGCGGAGGTAGCTCAGGCGAAGACGGTGGCGTTAAGGTCAGTCGCTTTTCTTACCGCGGGCTTATAATTGACGCGCTGTACATACAGGAAGCAAAAGGTGATACAACGGCAGAAAGCCAATCAAAGTCCCCGGAGCCGGACAAAGACGCCAAAGACGGGGATGAGCCAGCACCCCGGACTCGCACGCCTAAACTGCCCGATCTTCCTCCAACAGAAGACGAAGCGGAAGGCGGCAAGCCTAACGCTTCTGGTTCTTCATCAGTGGCTAAGAAGCCAGACCCGCCGCCTTACGAGGAAGATGACTTTGCAGCCCTCGCTCGTCGGTTCGAGGCTCTCAAGAAGCGGTGATGGTCGACTCTGCTCCGCTACCCTTGGGCGAACGTCGATACACCAGCAAAACTGTGGTTGAAATTTCAACAGAGTCGACGCATGCCTTCAACATCATACTGGAAATGAGTGGCGATACCCTCGCGCTCGATGATTACCAGTTGTACATTTATTTGGCTGTCGTTCATAGGATCTCTCAAACGTGAAGTTTGGAAGCTAAAGATTTGAAGATTGCGAACGTGGGTGAATTTATGTGCCCAATGAATGGACTCGCTGTGTTAAGTTATGTGGCTGGCGAGACCATGTCCGCCGACGGGCCAAATTACTCCTAGCAGTCGGTTTCTGAGCTGCCGGTTACATATTGTGTGCGCGGTTTCACGCATGCATTGCCATCTAAATCAGCGCCGTAATCAAGATGGTTGCATTGGTGGCAATGGGCTGTAAAAATATTGGGTATCTGTCTGGTTCTGGATTCGATGGCCATGGCCACTCATCTGATATTTCCATTGTCTCAAGGACAACCATGAGGCAAGGAGACGAGGCAAGCTAGACAAATATGAAAACCTGCTATCGTCGGCGCAGGGGCCTCGTTCCGTTGAATACTGCCATGCATATATCCTGCCACCGTGTGACAGGGTAGCTCTTTATTAACTTCATTCCGGGCTCAGCGCACTACAATGCGCCCCGTTTAATAAGGCAAGGCTGAGGCGATCAAATCCTAGGCCAGGATGGTGCTGCAGCGCCGTGGCCGCTTAGAAAGGTATGTCTACACAAAGTTCTAGCTTGTCCAGCACCTGATGCACCCGCAGCATGAGCGTGGGAAGCCGAGTTACCCCTGCGTCAAGGCTGTCAAAGGATCGACCTAAGCGTTTATTCGTCATCGAGGGGCGCTTGTGTGCGGGACTAAATTCGAAGGAATCATGGTCTCGCGCCGCGGCGGACATGCGATCAGCAGCGATGCGGGTATTACATAAAGGAAAAAAAGAGATTTGCAGAGAAGCACTAAGAGAAGACAGAGAAGGGAGTTTAATGAAGAGAAGAGAAGAGTTGCTCGGATCGGGGTGTAAACTTGTGAATGGTCCCTAGTGGTTTGTACTGAGCAAAGAAAGGCGGAAAAGGAAGGCAAGTCCGGGGAGATGATGATGGTCCTGGCCACGTGCACGTGAGCCATTCACGCGGTCGCAACGGTGGACGGATGCGACCAACGTCGTCCGGAGTGGCGGAAATTTGACGCCATGTCCGCCGAACGTCTCACATCGTCTATATCAACCTAGCTCGCTTTATGGCCATCGTCCGTTTGCTCTCCCTAGTTCATGTCGACTGCCATGTCCTACAACCACCAACACGTCCACAATGATGATACCTCCAGCGACACTGACTCATCCGACAGATACACTGAGATGTCTTGGGACTTCCCTAGTGTCGCGAGCTCAAGGACGTCATACGATGTTTCTATGCGGTCCGCCTCCCCCACACCCTCTGTCGTATCCGTAACGAGCTCCTTTCGCGCTCAGGCTTTTCGTACAGAGTACGGCAGAGGTTTGAACAACTATTCGGAGGTGTACACGCTTCCCGCAGACGACGAAGAGATCGATCGCCTGAGTACGCGTCTCTGCAGCGCGTATTCGTATTTCATCTCTGATACTGATGTTCATCGCAGACAACCAATACCTCATGTTCAATGAGGTGATTGGCAAGTACCCCCCGCCACTCCCGGAGGTTTTGGCCGAAGATAATCTCGGCGGTGTGCCGGGCGAAATCAAGGCCGTACTCGACTTGGGCTGTGGGAGCGGCTGCTGGTGAGAACTATTAGCGCTCAATTGCGCCGCCGTGCTCACGTTCGTGTAGGATAATGGATATTGCGCGTCAGTTTCCTCACTGCAGCGCTGTCGCGGTGGATCTTGTTCCCATGCAGTCTCCGTATGTCATTCTTTTTGATCGGCCGCGTGAAAAGGGCATGCTAACCATCTATCCAGGGACATGCCTCCAAACTGCAGGTAAGGAGTACCGGCCCGACTCGCCAATCATAAACGTGACTCAGACTACACGCTTCTCAGGAGCGAAGTCGATGACATCAATCTCGGCCTTGAGCACTTTTACGGAGACTTCGACGTGGTCCATGTCCAACTTGTCTCTTCAGGCGTAAGGGATCATTGATGTATGGCACGAGCATTTGATTCACAATGTGCTCTCTCAGATACGGGATTATCAAGGTCTCATCGACCATATCAGTCACGTCCTCCGCCCGGGTGGCTTAATGGAACTCATCGAATTTCCATTTGCATTCACTGGCGCCGACCACGTCAACATCGTAAGAGGTCCAGGCGAATATGGCCCTCCATGGGCTGCCCAATGGATGGCGACCGCCCGGCAAGCCGTTATGCAACGCGGTGGAGAGGCTGATGCCTCGGGTCACCTGCGTCAATGGGTCGAAGACCATCCGGCGTTCGAGAACGTGGTCTATCGCGAGTACTGGTTCCCATGTTCCCCGTGGCTCCGAGGGAACGACCCCCAGAGTGCTAAATGGAATCGCATCGGCGCAACGATGCGAGACGACATTGTGGTAAGTTTTCGCGCCCCCATGCCGGTTCGTCAGCTCGATTGTGGATTGACATGCCTCTTATAGGCGTTCATGAAGGGTGGCAGGCCTCTTCTCCTACGAAGCGGTCTCTCGGAGGCATTCGTCGATGACCTCCAGACGAAAGCTGTGAACGAGCTCATGGAAGGGAAAGAGCCCGTGTTTGTATGCATACAGAACATCTACGCCCGGAAGAAAACGACTTAATCACATACACCTTATTTCCCTCTCTTTACGGACGCTAATGTCAGCTCATAGGATACTGTACTTTTCTTACTGGCACTATAATCTCCTGCATACCGCACTATATCTCGTTTCTTGCATACACCTCATATAATGTGGCAGTTTCACCATGCTTTTTACGCCTTATTGTTATTGGGAGATAAAACGGGCTGCAGCTGGGCTAGCTGAACGTTTTCACTAGGCTACACTTTGATCCTCGTTGCACCTTAGGCTTATGTAGTAATTTGGATCCAGGTAGCTGGTGCGCACTGGCACCCGTCGACGCAATCTTGTAGTGATTGTGAACCGGATCTCGATTGACAGGAAAAACCACAACAACAGAGTGGGCTGTAGGCCGAGGAGCTCTACGACATGATATAGCAGAGAGCAGACGTAATCCTTGCCAAAGAACCGCAAATCTCGGGAGGCTTCTTGATCTCGATGGGGTATCAGGACCCCGTAAAGGCCAGAACTCTCCGACCTGCGCCACTCCGATGTTCTTCGCCTCGCGGAGAAGCATGGCGCTTCTGCAGCTGGGGAGCGTTTCGATGCAAATTTAAAGCTTCAAAAACTACCATGTTTTAGAATAGGACGGAACCCAGCCGACAGTCGGCGTTTTCACAGAGTCTTAATTGAAAGTCGCTCAATGAGTAGTGTTAAAAATCCGACCCGGGACTAACCGAAAGAAATTGTGTTCATGGAAGCTCGCGGCTCGGAGAATCGTTCTTGCCTACTAAGAATCGTTAAACATGTCAAATTCGCTGGGACTGCAGGACTTTGCGCATCGTGCATCCCATGTCTCTTGGTGGCCCATAGTAGCCCCATGGCACAATATTAATGGCTGTCCAGATCGCATCTATCTTTTCTCATGAGTGTACCTGATGAGCGAATCAAGAAGTAACTTGAATATTCCGAATACATGATTCCAGATGATTCCGAGGAGCTAAGGGCCTGATGCGACGTAACGAAGAGGACGTTAATCATGGTCAGTGCCAGAGTAGCCAACTGAGAAACTTTATATCTTTTTCGCTTGCTGGCTTGAGATCCAGATATTGGAGTGAGTGAATGTTGCCACGGGGAAATACTGTCGTTTACTAGTAGAAGGATGAACAACACTGCGATCCAGCCTGCTTCGACTTCGCTCGCCGGCTAGACTGATCAAACCACATTAGATTTAGTCGCACCCTTTGCATAATGGCTCAAAGTCGCTTGGTTGCATAGTAGGAAGCGCTTTAGGTGGCCCAGGCAAAAATCATCAGACCGTCGCGTTTGTGCGCGCTTTCTTCGATTTATTTCTGTAAACTTCTGATGAATCATTAATCAGCAACGGTGTATTGCACAACCAGCTGGCACCGATCTTTCGAACCTTTGGTTCCTCGGCCTTCTGACTGTAACCGCGGTGCAGAGCTGGCGCTTCCTTGTAAGCATGACCATCTCCTTTCCAGATTATCATATCATCGTACGAACAAACGTAGGAATTGGAATCAAGATTTCTCGCCACAGTGTGAACATGATCCTCCGGCTGTACTTCGCTTCTGCTGGAATCTGATGGCCAGAAGTCGGATACATACACCGCTGGGAACGAGATCTGGAGACAAAGGGAGAACATACATCATTAGGCAGTACGATCAAGCTATGTCGGCGGAATGTAATTTCTTGACCGCTCGGGAAGATAAGGTTGGCAAACTCGAAACTGCAACGGCTTAGTACTGTTAGTTATCGTTTCATATGCAATGTGTGAAACCATGTGGTGTGGTCGGCGCACAGAGATCATGATGAAATGGCGCTAAATGGCGGCGCATTTGATCCTAGCAGGTTCGTATATCTGTCCGTTTCTGCAGCTGCTGCAACATGAGATTGCTCCAAGTCACTGACATGACTGAACAACCGGGCGGGCCGGCTAGATCCGACGAGAACGAGGACGCGTCAAATGGTGCACAGCCACCGATCACTTTCGCTCCTAAACCTATTGGCGAATAGCAAGCACCCTACGTCCCTTCAATTGCTCTTGCTAGGCCCGTGCTAGCGCTCATCATGGGGCTCAGAGAGGACCTAATAGAACAGATCGTCCATCCAGACCCGCAAAACTCAGATAAGCTACTTCATGATCTTAATCTCGCTGGGCTACCGTCGCGCGAGCAAGTGCTCAAGGACATTGAAGAGAAGCTACTCTTGCCACCAACCAAGCTTCCGGACCACTGGCTGTCTACCTACCAGATGTACGCCCCGCTACATTCGCGTTGTAATGAGATGGCAGGTTGACCTGGGCAGACATTGGCAGCATGAGACATCTATACCATCGCTCTTGAGCTTCCAGCCCTCTCCTCCGCCTACAAGTCTCGCGTTCGTCCGTTCCGGGATCCAGGGACGCGTAACTGGATACACAGAGGTAAATTGATACTTTTAGACTTGAACTAGATACCGAGAATAGCGCGCATAGATCCCCAATCCTCGTACCAACCTCACCGCTATCACGTCCACATCCTTGGATCGAGCGCCGGGACCATCATCGAGCTTTGTCAGGGGCAAGTCAGGGCACGTACCCTTCTGGCCTGGTGGACTGGACGACGTTCTGCTGACGGCAGAGCCTGGTCAGGCGCAAGACCCAACAAAAGGCTTACGGACGGTTGCACCTGGTCTATCTAGAGGGCTTCGTCTGCCAGGAGAGGAGGTCGATGACGATCTGTTCGTTGAGCTAGATGAAATCGCTGCGGAGAAGAAGCCCTCGGAAACTGTGGTGTGTGCCGTGTTTCTGATTTACTGTTGTATTGACACGTGTGGACAGGCTGAGGATCTCGTTCCAGAAAACGAGGAACTGAATGGAGCAATCCCGTCTACCAGGGAAGCCACCGACATAGATGAGTTGCTCCCAACGACAGTGGGTCGTTCCTGCTTTCCTAGTAGCGGTCTAAACGACTTACACAATCGCCACAGCGATCTCATTTACGGCCGGCTAAGAGAAACCAGCGCGCGAAGAAAACCACGGCAGTCAAACGTGATTGGGCACATGTCGTGGACATCAATAAGCCCATGACGAACTTCCACGAGCTTGTACCGGAGATGGCCCATAAGGTCCGCAAAGCTTGTTGAATGGGTGCTTCGTATCTAACTCGGCTTTCTCAGTACCCGTTTGAACTGGATACATTCCAGAAGGAGGCGGTGTACCACCTTGAGATGGGAGACTCTGTCTTCGTCGCTGCTCACACTTCCGCCGGCAAAACGGTCGTGGCAGAATACGCAATCGCCTTAGCAGAAAAGCATATGACTCGGTCAGTTCATCTGTATTGAAAGCTTGTGGCAACACGTTCGCTAAGGCGTTGTGAAGGGCGATCTATACGTCACCGATTAAGGCATTGTCCAATCAGAAATTCCGCGACTTCAAGCAAACCTTCTCGTCCTCCTCTGTTGGTATCCTGACTGGAGATGTACAAATCAACCCCGAGGCCAGCTGCCTCGTCATGACGACAGAAATCTTGCGGAGTATGCTGTATAAGGGCGCAGACCTTATCCGCGACGTTGAGTTTGTTATCTTCGACGAGGTCCATTACGTCAACGACGCTGAGGTACGTCCAATTATTAGCCCCTTTTGCTTGTACATTAAGTTCACCGTTCATTCACCACCTGCAGCGAGGCGTGGTATGGGAGGAAGTTATAATTATGCTTCCGGACCATGTAAACATCATCCTTCTGTCCGCTACGGTCCCTAACACTAAGGAATTTGCTGACTGGGTTGGGTAAGTGAGAAGCCTGTGGCACGCGACCTTCTCACATCTGATGACACGCATGCAGTCGGACCAAGAAGAAGGACATATATGTGATTTCGACTGCTCAGCGGCCCGTCCCATTGGAGCATTATTTGTACGCCGGCAGAGATACGTTCAAGATCGTCGATGCATCTCGTAAGTTCCTATCTCAAGGGTGAGTGTACCCCAGTTTTTCCGTGGGCGGTGACTTGCAATTTTGAGTTCCTACCTTCTTACCGCCCTTAGGTACAAAGAAGCTGGGGAAGCTCTTCGGCGGAAGCAGGATAAAGAACGAGAGGCCGCGGGTCTCGCTCCTGTCCAGCGTGTTGGCGCGCGAGGTGCTGCGGCCCGTGGTGGCCAGCGGGGCGGCGGGCCCAACCGCGGCGGCGGAGGCGGCAGAGGTGCTCCGGGCAACTCTGCAGCCCCCCGTGGACGCGGAGGGGGACCGCCGCGGACCATTAACACCGGGATGGACAAGAACCTTTACGTTCACCTCCTTAGTCATCTCCAGAAGAAAGCGCTTCTGCCGGTTGTGGTGTTCACGTTGTCGAAGAAGCGCTGTGAGGAGAATGCATCGACGTTGACAAACGCCAATCTTTGCAACGCAGTGGAGAGGAGTGAGGTCCATGTTGCGATCGAGAAGGCAATCTCTCGGTTAAAAGGTATATCTGCTTTTTTCTGTCACGTTCAGCTACTTACCTGGATCATTAGGCACTGACAAAAAATTGCCACAAATTGCAAGGATGCGCGATCTCCTTTCACGCGGCATAGGCGTTCATCATGGTGGTTTACTACCTATTGTCAAAGAGGTACGGTCCATGTCTTTTCTACCGCTTCTATGGGTTCAAGCCAAACACGGCCACTAGGTTGTAGAGATCTTATTCGCACGTGGCCTGGTCAAAATCTTATTTGCCACGGAAACCTTCGCTATGGTATGACCCCTTACCGTCAGGCATATGGTATTTTCTAACCATGACAGGGAGTGAACATGCCGGCTAAATGTGTTGTATTCTCTGGCATCCGGAAGCACGATGGAAAGAGCTTCCGTGATATTTTACCAGGAGAGTATACCCAGATGGCTGGCCGTGCTGGTCGGCGTGGGCTCGACCCTACCGGCACGGTCATTATTGTCACCCAGAATGAACTTCCTGAGGTAAACCGTACGCGTCGATGGAACGCTCCGAACACGACTCACGTCCTTTTGCGTAGCAAACGGCACTTCAACATATGATGCTCGGCGTCCCCGCCAAGCTTTCGTCACAATTTAGGTTGACATATAATATGATACTGAACTTGCTTCGCGTGGAGGCACTGCGAGTGGAAGAAATGATCAAGCGCAGTTTCTCGGAGAATGCGTCGCAGCGCCTTTTACCAGACCAGCAGAAGAAGGTTGTTGAGGTAAGCGCATACTTGGGCTCTCGGGGGTGACTTGTCACGCCTGAATTATGCTTAGCACGAGAAAACTCTGTCTGCCATGCCCACACTGGACTGTGATATCTGCCTAACGGATATTGAAGAGTTCTACGACACATCGGAGGCGGTCATCAGCTACAATCAGGCCATGCTCTTGTTTGCGGCGAGTAGTCCCACCAATGCAAATCTGTTTGCTTCTGGTAGGGTCATCATCCTGCGGGACTCCGTAAGATATCAGTCATTGACCACCGGAAGACGACTCATTTCTCGTAGAAGTATAGGACGAATAATGCGGCACTGCTTCTTAAACCTGATTTGACTCAACCTACTAGTTCAGGCAGGATGTTCTTCGCCTTGGTTCTTGTAAATGGTTCGCATACTGGGCCCACAAAAGGTCAGTAGCTTGTTTTTTCGCCATTAACGTTCTCACCCCCCACTTTTAGTTAAAGATGAGCTACCGGTGCCGCCACTGTGGCCACCAACTCCAAACTCTGTCGCTGTGGAGAATGCAACGTATGAATTGACAAGTGTGTCGATCACGAGTATCGCTCTGCTCACACAGCGCATAATCAAGGCAAATGGAGTACACCCATTTTCGAAAAGACATCTGTTCAACTCAGCTTTCAAATATAGGTCGAACCATTGGAAATTATTGACAGGCATCGCATCTCTCACATGAAGGAAGCTATTAATCAACTACGAGAGTTAGTGGACGGCTGGATACGCGCAGGCTCTATACCCGAAGTGGATTGGAATCGCCTGCGTGCGCTGGATTTCCAGGAGAGCATGCGGACAAGGAATGACCTGGCAAGTCGGTGCAAGGACACGGAGTGCACGTGCAAAGGGTGTCCACAATTCGCCGAGCATGTAGGTTCCGTTATGTTTCAATCAGATGTTCATCATCTAATTTACGGTGACAGTACCACATTCTCCATGCACAAAAGGTACTCAAAGCGAACATCGCGATGCTGAAGATGGCTATTTCGGATCAAAATCTGGAGCTCATCCCAGACTATGAGCAGCGCATCGAAGTACTCAAGGAGTTGCAGTTCATCGATGAAAACTCCACGGTTCTACTGAAGGGCCGTGTCGCATGTGAAGTGAGTGGCGCATAACTATCATGAGGCGATTCACGGCGACCGACTCATTTTATACAGATTAATTCCGTGAACGAGCTCGTTCTCACAGAGCTGATCCTTGAGAACACGCTCGCTGCCTACGAACCGGAGGAAGTAGTGGCGCTACTTTCCTGTTTTGTTTTCCAAGAGAAGACGGACAGCGAGCCTGTGATCCCGCCGAAACTCGCAGAAGGACGGGATGCGATCATTGCCATAAGCGACAGGGTTGGACGGGTGCAAGATCGAAATAAAGTTGCCGCCGAGGAATTCCGTTCGAATCTCAAGTTTGGCCTGATGGAGGTGGTGTATGAGTGGGCCAAGGGAATGGTAGGTTGACACATTGCTTCCTGATAGAAATGCGGCGGCGGCTGACTGACGGGGCGCCAAACTTGATAGCCGTTCGAGCAAATCACATCCCTCACTGACGTGGCTGAAGGGACGATTGTACGGGTGATCACTCGGCTAGATGAGACGTGTCGGGAAGTCAGAGATGCGGCTCGGGTAATCGGTGACGCTGATCTGTTCAAGAAGATGGAGGAGGCGCAGCTCAAGATCAAGAGAGACAGTGAGTTTCCATCCAAATTTTGGTGTTTGAATATGTCTGGACTAATGAACTGCCTTGTGCGTGATAGTCGTGTTTGCTGCTAGTTTGTACTTCTAATACAGTAATATAAAGCGGCGCTGTACCTTGTTCTTGATTCTTGCAATTGCAGTGTGGCAAACAAAGATGCAACGTGCAGGGTGATAGCCACAGTTTTAGGCTCCGCGGAGGGATGGATGACCCGATTTGGACACTGATTATGCTCCGGTAAATTGCTGATCGCCTCCGCTTGCACCCGTTCAGCAACTCACCGCTGCCTGCTGGCTCTGTTATGGTCCTGAAACTGTTGCACAATGGAAAACACACACACTATCAACGCCTTCGGTCAGCCCACAACCCCATATGAACCTCCGACAGGGCATCACCAGCATGCTGCCTCCGAGACACCCTCTGCGCCTGCCAAAATCGAGTCTAGTGCGGCAGAACAGGCCCCTCTACTGCCAACGTCAGCTGTCAATCCTTTACTACTGCCTCAGAGGCGTCGTGTCAATCCCGAAAGCCTCGCGCTTCGCTTGGGCCCGGACCTCGTGCGAGACCTCGATGCTCTGATCCTGCCCGGCAACATAGAGATGCCGTCATTTGCTGTCCGAAAGGAGCTGCAAGAACGCTACAACATTGACCGCAGACACATCTACGACTACTTTCATAGCAAGGGGCTCCGCGTCGTCAAAGAAGATAAGAATGGCAACCCCATCCCACCAAGGGAGATTCTGCCCCCTGAGCTGGTGCTGGATCCAATAGACTTTCGTGTGTGCGATTCAATACTGATGCATGTCTGCTATTCCATTCAGCCGAACCTTCGCCCTTTGCGACAGGCCCCGCCCAGAAACTCCCATTATCAATCTGCTACGTGTTCTAATTCTAATCCGCGCGATACCGGATGGAAGCACCGAAACGCCCGTGGAATCACCAAGAAGAAGCTCAGACGCCCCAGAAACTGTCCCAGCGACGCTAGCGGACCTGCGGCTTGTGATCTTGCCAATGTAATTACTAGTCTACACACCCAAGTTCATCAAGGAAGCCCATCCATCGGCAGCAACCCTGCTCGGAGTTCTCCTTGTGGACTAGATCACTTTGACAAACACGAACACGGCTTCGCAGGCGACGGAACTCTTGCGGATGCCATCTTCCATCTCAAACGTGCAGATGCAGAACCAACGATAGATGACTCGGCGACATGCGACACGACATTGGTTGTAGATGATACTATGGGCGACATCCAAGATCTGGGGACTCTGATAGACTGCGATCCACCGCATGAGGAACTCGGCGTGGTCGCACCTCTGCCTTATGACTCTCTGGCTCCGCTTTTTGACAAGGAACGAAACTGTCTGTACAAGTATCTTTCTGATTGCCTCGGGCCGGCCAGTGGTATTCAGGAATCCGTCGGCAGCTATAGGCAGCACATGCAGGAACAAACGAGAATCTATTATGAACCCCTCACACGCAACTCCTGCATTGCTCAGGAAACCCAATCACCGTCGACACCCGCACAGGATCAGCAAGGGGACAGAACCGTCAACGAATTCCGATCCTGGCTCACCACCGGAAACTTTTACGACGGATATGGGAACGGCATACCAGCCAGGAATCCGGTCAGCTCATTTTTTGAGGCTCCGAAGAGGGTGAGAGAGCAATCGAACGGTTTCAGTTTCTGTCTGCTTGGTGACCACGCGCCGACGACTTCCCTGGACGAGCTTTTCCCGACCGGCGCGAAAACCGATCTTCCTGGACGTGACGTCAATGCCTCACCCATCCTCCGCTCCCGGCCTGCTGGTTCTCGAATAAGCGATGATGACGGTCCAGCTGGAGATCCGAATTCTCATCCGGTCAATTTCGCTTTGCGATGCCTGTCGGGACACATAGACGAGCCGCATCAATCCGCAACTCTTTTCCGTGGACTTTATGGACTTGAGAGGAAAAACGTCATGGAGACGGCGGCGGCGGGACCGACGCGCCGTGCGGCGCTTGCTGATTCGATGGAACATTCTCCTTTTTCGAACGCTGCTGGCTCGGGCTCTCAAATTTGCTTCGCGAGCACAAGCTCAGCGAGTGACCGTCCCACCGCTAATAGGCGGACTTCTCGGGGAGGCGCTGATCATCATCACCACCACAGTCGCACTCGCTTCGCCCCGTACAGCCCTGTTCATGTGAAAAAGGAGGTCCACGAGCGTAACAGGAATAGGACCGGCGAGAGACCGTTCACACCCGCGACCCGCGGCCGAAGTCGAGGGCACAGGACCCGGACTGTGTCCGCTGGGGGAGGAATCTGATCGAGCGGGCTTCCTGGGCACCAATAATCACTAAGGCAAGACGAGTCACCGGCTTGAGGTTTGAATGGCTGTAGCTCGAGGGAATAGATTCAGAAGGGCCGCCGGACTGCTTTATCAGTCAACTTTGCCACCGACACCGCACCGCGTGCCTTTTCTCGACTTCCATTTTCCATTTGTTTTTTGGGTTGGGCGTTGTTGGGCCATAGCGTTTTTAGAGAGGCGTTGGTCTGTCTGTTTTTCTTCTCGCATTTTGAGAGGCGTGCGGGTAGGCTGCAGCGCGTTTAGATGGATAATTAAAATTGGCATCCCATCGGGGCGGTTGTGTCCATACGTTCTCCTGTGTACTGTGCTCTACTGTATTAGCGTTTGTTACGGTGTGGACCGCTTAAAAATAAGATCGACACCGTTCCCGAGCACGGGTGACGTCCTGCCACTGTTAGATGTCGCGCGTAAAAAGTCACACCCCAAAATGCCGCAGGCAGTTGTTCTATGTAACAGGATCAAGTTCGTATTCGTATCGGATCGTTTCGTTATATTGAGTGCGGTGTGCTGCTGCTATATGGGTATTAGGATGCTATGTGTACAACTAGACAATGTATGATTGCGTGATTGTCCGGCTAAAACTATTACTGTACTGTAATGGCGCTGCATAGGGCCGTCGGCCTCTCAGGGACGGATGGATTGTAATGGGGGATGATCATCATGAGGGAGGCGTGGCGGAGCGTATACGTATGGACATGGACTCGGTGCGATTGGTGCAGATGCGGATGAATAGATGGGCCAGCCGCGGCCAGACGAGGTGAGCCGAGCGACTAGGTGCTAATGCCATCCGGCGCTAGCGTCACCGCACCCACAGGCACACACGTCGTCGTATGGGTGTCTGTCATCGGCTGGCTGGTGCGACGACGCGTGCTGCTGCTGTTGCTGCTCAGCCTCCACGTTCAGCTGGTTCAAAACCGCGTTCGACAGCGGCTGGCACAGCAAGGACAACGGCGAGAGGCCCTGCGAGGGCCGACGCGTCGCCGGCTGGGGTTCCTGCTGCTGCCGCTGTTGGTGCTGCTGCGCGTCGCAGAACGGTCGCTCCGCGGACGCGGCGATAGCGTGTATCGGGATAGGGGGGATCGGGCGGACGGGCTGCGGCTGGAGGATCTGGCGCTTGGGCGGGGGCTCTGCGACTGCGCCGGCGAGCGAGGACGAGGAGGCGGACATGGGTGGATTATAAGGGTAATGCGGCGCGGGTGGTTGGTGTGCGTGCGCAGACGAGTATGGAGGCGAATAGTGCGCATTAGGACTAGGATGGGAGTTGTAGGTATGCTGCTGATGATGATAATGCTGGGGTGAATAGGAAGCTGGCGATTTGCTAGAATTTTGGGGTGGCGCGGAGTAGTAGGACGCGTCTGACGCGTGCGCGTGACCTGGGGCGGACGCGGACATTCTGCGATCCGAGACAGGTTGCGAAAAGTGGCGGTCGCGCTCTGCGCTGGCTGGCCGTGGGTAGCTGCCCAATGCGCCTGCAAGTGACGACTCGGTGTTTATGACGTGAGGGGGACTGTGAGGAGAATATTCTACGTCAAAGTCGTCTGCGTAGTCCGAGTCGTACTCTTCGTCGTCATCGTACTCGAGGTCCTCCATCTCGACGTTGTCGTGGTAGACGTCATGACCGAGTGGTGATGCGGGGGTGAAGAGAGAATATGAAGAGGTCGACGAGGGTGTGTCGAGGTCTGCAGACAGTGGTGGTTGGGAGACAATCGTGACTCTGGGCGCCAGAGGGCCATTAGGGGTGTCATATACCGGGTACCGCCAATAGCCGGTATGCTGCTGGTGCTGCTTGGACGAGCATGGGTCCATTGGTGGGTGGACTTGTATGGCATCGGGATAGGGCGGCGAGTGTGATGGGTAGTCCATGGCAAAGTTGGTGAGCGAGGAGAACGGCTGGGAGTGGTGATATATAGGCGCGTGCATTTTGTAGCGAACCGACAGAGACAGGGGACTTTGTGAGTGGGGAGACGGGCAAGGGAGGTAGTTGTATAAAAAGGATTAGAGGACGTCGGCCGGAGATTATGATATTGGGAATAGGGAAGCGCGACGGGGCAGGGACATACAGAAAGGGGCCGATGGAGAGATTCGTTGGGAGATCAGCGGGGTGACGGCACATCAATCTTTGTGGACAGAGAGCGTTCTATTCATTTCTATTTGCTATTTTGCATTAGCCGTGCAGCAAGGAACGAGTTGACGGCGACGGACGACTGAATGATCTCGCCTCTGTCAAAGCTTAACCTGCTCCCGTCATCCGTACCGTAATCGCCACCGCACATCCCTAGCCGCCTGCTGAGATGCTACCAAGATACGTTATTGCCATGTCCACCCCTCGGGTCGAGAGGGGCCGATGCTGCTTCCTCTCCATTCCGACACTCCGGACACGTTCCACCTTCTATTCATCATCCTGTCTCACCATCCAAATACAGACACACGCCACCACTCCCCATCAACCCCCCTCGGCACTCCCCCAAATTATTCTCATATCAGGTAAATCGGCGGTGTTGTGCACCGACAGACACCGCGACTTGTGATTGCAGCGCATATTATAGTCCCTTCTGTCACCGTGTGGGGCCCAAACCTTGCGTGGCATATGCCCGCGTCCGCCTCTGGGAACAGGGCCACACATCTCCGCCAAATTCCATGCGTTTCACTTGTCTTTTTCCGGCTAATTCTTTATATTTTTATACTCGACTTTTACCATTTCACCCCTTCCTTTTACCCCCATCCGGAGTCGCATCTCTGCTGCCTGAATCCATGATGCGACAATAATATTTGCAAGTTGCACGCGGATCTTGGCCTGGCACAAACTTTGTCTGCGTTTAGATCTCCCCTCTTGTTTATTGGATTCGAGACTGGTTTCGGAGGTCTGGATCGGTGGGCGCATATGCGAGAGATCCATCTGGCTGGCACTTCCCGACCGCCACGCCAGAATAGGCCCACCCGAATCTGATGCAGATGCGAGATGCAAATGTCCCCTGTCCACCCGTCCACAGAAAAGCTGTCCACATCCCCTTCCCGCTACCCTGAGTACTTGACTGATCACCCGCACCCAGCCCCGGTTCCATCGAACTCTCTCTTCAATGAGTCGCGAGCCGACCACCCGGTACGCGGATATCACCCCTCTGCCTTATCCGGCGTTCATGTCCACGATCGCACACAAATCGCACAAATTGTCTGGACGCTTTTGACGCTTACACGTCACCTACACCAACTTAAGCTCGCTTTGGTTGCGCAAGCACGTTTGCCCGCTCCTCTAACGCAACCGGCCCTTGATTCCATTTCCGTCCTTCAATGCGGCTCACTGTTTCCGGACGTCTGTGGTTCCTGCGACAAACGCCCGCCCTGTTGCTCATCACAACCAGAAGACGTTTTACTCTTACGTGACAGTCTAGCAATGCATGACATACTCGCGCTTCAAATTTCACGCGGTCAAGCGTTATGCTCATTTATTTCCTTCTTCCTCGCATCAGCGTCGCGTATGCATATGTATGTATGTAGTTGCCTGCAGGCAAATTGGCGTATTATGTATATAAAAAAGAGGGACGACATCATGCGACATGAGGACGATGGGGCTAAAAGCACATAGACGACGAACCGGTGGAAGAAAGCGCCTCGAATCAAACACGCTCGGAAAACATCAAGGTCACGGTGGACCCCTCGCATCAAAAAAAAAACTTCGGAAATAAACCTCTTCCACAGGAAAGAAAAAACACACGTTTGGCCCATCCCCAAACTCCGCTTACTCAGCAACGGTCAGTCCACCCATAGCACGGTGCAGATCGTTCTGGCTCCCAGGGCTACCGCCATGTACCGCGCGCGGACCCAGGCCCGGGTGTCTGACACCCAACGCCGCTCCCAGCATGCGTTTCCCCGGGTCACCGATCTTCGGAGGTCCCTCCGCATGAACGATTGCAGGGTCATCCGATGAGACCACAGAGTTGATGAGGTCGTTCAGCGAGGGGTGCGAAGGCAAGGTGGGCAGCGTAGGCGAATGCTCGCGCCCATTGTTCCCATTCCCGTTCATGCGCGGCGAGTGCTCCGAGATGGTGCCGTTCAGTGGTCCGCTCTGCGCTCCGTTCCGAAAGGAACTGCCGTTCTGGCTGTTGTTGCTGCTACGGCTGGGAAAAACCGAAATGGAGGCTGCGCGTATGTTGTGTCCGCGGGAAGGGTTGCTCGCGTGCTGGCCACGGGTATTGACTGTTTGAATGACCACCTGAGCATCAGGACCATCATACGGCTTGATGGTAGCACCGGGCGTGTCGGTGAGAATGGAAGGAGGAAAAGCCAGTGCATTGAGATAGGCTCTCTTGGCTGTCGAAAGGGGGAGATAAATAATAGCCCTAGTCAGAAACGCGGTGTCTCAACAAGGGGACTTGAGAATGAGCCACTCACCAGCAGAAGCATCCTGGAAAACGATCAAAAGACTGGTGTCATCCCTCCATTTGATCTTGTAGCCTCCGTTAACATTCTCCCATTCCGAGAAGGCGGTGTGGAAATCTTTGGTCTTGAGGTCCTTGGAGAATCCAGTCAGCGCGAGGATGCGCGTAACTGACGCGGAAAGACCCGAAGTAGATGCAGCAGCCATCTTTGTTCAAACGTTCAGGGGTGATAACGGTCGATAGAGGAGACAAGAAGGTAAAGCAAGGCGGTGTACTGCAAGAACTGGTCCTAATTAAATGGGGGGAGGAGGCGAGGTGTGTGGATGGACAGGTTATGGAGTGCGTTTGCCGAGCGAAACGTGTACTTAGGAGCTAGAGAGCACGAGCCGGGGGCAACGACGGGGGTGGAGGAGTCGGTATTAGGCGGAAAAGCAAAAGTGAAGTATAAGAAAAGCGAGTGGTTGTTTCGTTGATGTTACAGAAGAGCAGAGCGAGACGAGGGCGACAAGAGAAATGGTGGGGATGAAGGAGGAAAAACGACAGAGCCTGTCCTTACCGACATGAGCGCGATGTTCTCACGCTGTGGCCTTGCGCCCGAATTAGCGCATACAAGCACTGTTACTCCTCCTCCTAGGCCTTTCCTCGTCGTCGCCAGTGTTCACTAGCGTTGAGGATGAAGGTTATACTACTGCTAGCTAGACCACCAAGGAAAAATAATAGGCCACCGGTGTGACCGCTGAGCAAAACATAAGCCCCCCACATGTCGGAATTGCCCGTTTTAGCAGTCGCATGTCAACGCCCCCAAGCCCACTAGTTTGCCACTGGCAGAACGCCGAGGTGCATGTACACCATGGTCAACTACATGCCCCAGCATCCCCAGGCCCAGCACCACCAAGATGCGCTGGACAATGACCTCCTCCGCGTCATGATGCTCGTCGATGAGCTCAGTGCCCAGCTCGCCGCCAACCAGAAGGTCGCGAGCACGCTCAAGACCCAGGCCTCCAGCTTGAATGTGCGTGTTCATCCCCCTGAGCCCATAGCAAAATCTCTTATTGCAGGCGCTAGAAGCAGGCGTCCGACAATGGATCTGGGTTCTCTCTAAGGCGGGTTAACACGGATATTTCGCAAGGTGCGTGCATAATCCATTTCTTAGTGTTTACACGTCTCATATGGCGAATTGGCAGAAACGTTCGAGTCCGACCTGGAGCGCACGAACGCTAAAATAATTATCGAGAACCAGACGCTGCTTCATGAGAACAAGCAGCTCGATCTGCTCGTCAAGGAGTACGAGCACACGATGGAGACTGTCATGTCCAAGTTTCGGAGCCACACTGTATGTCCAGCTACTTTCTTACGGTCTTTACACTCACGCTATCTCCCTGTTCCATATCTTTCTTCCTGTAATATCTAGCTTGCAGCTCAGCAGCATGAGCTCACGTTAACGCGTCACTACGCCGGCCTTCTGCAGGCGTGCGACTCTCAGAAGTCGCATCCCGAGCTCATGATGGACGCACACACGGCCATGGGCCTCCAGCGGCTCGCCCACTCTCTCCGCGCCCTCGCGCGCTCCATGACATCCAACGAACCACACTCCCCTTACTCCTCCTCTTACAGCCAACAGCCCTCAGACCCCGACATCCCCGCACTCATCGAAGCCCTCTCCTCCGACCCTCCCCCACCCACCGCCGCCGACGCTGATACCGACGCTGAAGTTGACGCCGCCGCCGACGCGCCCGCACCCGCGCCCACACTGCCGCTGTTAGACTGGGCCTCCGAGCGCGAAGCCGAAATCGCGCGGCTCGAGGCCGAAAACGCGCAGCTCCGCAAGCAGCTCGAGATCGACGACGCCACGATGTCGTCGCACGGCGTCGCCCCCGCGCTCGCCCGCGACGAGTCCGTCCGCCTCTCCGCCCTGCTCAACCCCGTCGCCGCCCGGCGTGCGCGCGCTGAGAGCGCAGCCGCGAAGCCGCCCGGGTGGGGCTCGGACGAGCCGGGCCCGTGGGGAGGCTGGGAGGGGCACCCTGGGGGCGGGATGAACGGGCCCGGTGGGGGCGGAGGCATGGGAGGAGGTATGGGAGGAGGAGGCGGCGGCGGGGGCATGGGCGGAGGGCAGCACCAGCAGTGGGGCCCACCGGGCAACGGTCCACCGCTGCAGCGCGCGATGGACCTGCAGTCGGGCATCCGCCCGCCCGCGCGCAGACCGCCGATGTTCGTGCGCGGCAGCGGCGGCGGCCCCGCGCCGCCCGTGACGATCAACCCGTCCGCTCAGCAGAACCACAATCAAAACCAGAACCAGAATCAGAATCAGAATCAGAACCAGAACCAGGGCCGCGGGAGCATGCTCGGGCAGTGGTCGCAGCAGCCCCTGGGCACGATGAATCAGGGAGGGATGAACGACCGCTGGTGGGGCGGGCCGGGAAGCAACTCCGCGCTCGATATGGGCCGTTAGCTGGCGTCGGTTGTCGCCTGGTCTGGCTCGTTCAGTGGAGGCGAGAGCCGCAGAGGTTTGCTTGGATGTCTGTCGTCTTGTTTTCTGTATATGCATGTGCAATTTTGATACCATAATCCGCAATATCAATGGTAGTAATACCCAGCCTCGGACCCCAAGCGTGACGACTTTGCAGGTCCCATAAAACCGATTATCGATGGACTTCAGGGCCTCACACAAAACACTGGGGATGCATGCAAGGAATGATATTAGGATCGAATCCAATCTAACATCAGACACGAGGAAAGTAGAGTACTAAAGCGTCAAAATTGCGTTGTCGGGTGCGTAAGAGTCGTTCGTAGGGAGGCAAGATGAACAAGGTATGTATGTACGAGGCAGGGGGGTATCAATGTGCAAGGATGGAAGGTGTTATAGATACACGTAGTCATCATCTCTCAGGCAGAAACGGGAACAACAAACAACAGAAAGGGGAAAACCAAAACCAAAGCCAGGAACAACAATTACTACTACCACTCCCAGCCAGGAAAAGAAGAACAAAAAAGGGACAAGAATCCCTTTCTCTCCCCTTTCGAACCCAAAAATGCAGAAGCCACGTCGTATCGTGATCGTACAAGCAAGCGCATAGATAAAAGCATAAAGCCCATAAAGTTAGGATTAGGGAGTTGCATAGGGAGGCCCATTATAAGCGGTTGAGAGTAGTTGCATATGCCCAAGTGCCGAATGATTGATGCAGGGATCTGGGGGAAAAAAAGAGGAAGGGGGGAGGAGACTACGCCACGATGAGCTGGACCTCGCAGCCCAGCTGGCTGCGGCCACGGCCTTCGAACGCCATGCTGTAGAGGCGGTCTCGGCCACAGCTCATGCCGCCGTCACGACCGCGACCCTCCCACGGGAGGCCATGCGAGCACATGATGTTCTGCAGCGCCTTCAGGCGGAGCAGAGCGGGGTTCGCGATCGGCCTCATGCGGAACACGAGTTCGGGAGGGGGCGTGCGGGAGCGAAGTGGTGAGAGGATGATGGGCGAATGCGGCGAGCAGCGCTGGGACGGTGGCGGATTCCATGCGGGGGCCGGGGGAGGGAAAGGAGAAACAAGTGCGATGGAGTCGAATGTCTCCTCGACGACTTCGGTGATAGGGGCAGGAGCGGTGAACGTCTTCACGTCGCATGCGAGAGCACGATATCCTTCCACACGCGGCTTCATTGCAGGCACCACCTGAGAGTCATCGTTGTCCTCAGCGAAAGGATCTGAAGATGCTCCGATCGAGATAGCAGCTATGTATGCAGTCTGAAGGCCACAAGCGGCATTTACAAAGCTGAGGACAGAGTCGCTGAAACGTCGAGCAAACGTCTTGCCTCGGACCGATGCCGACACCGCGAAGTCCGGGTGCAGCGACTCGGCACCCAAAGCTGAACAATGAGAGGTGGCGTCGGCGATCTGCCGTTTCGGTTCCTCGGGCGCTAGAGGACTATCCTGAAGAGGGACCGCCACGAGTGCCTTTCCGACGTAGTGGCGGCATGGCATGATCTCGGGTATGGAGACTAGCGGCGCAGGCGCGGTCAACTGTGATGCCATCTTCGAAAAGGATGGCCTCATAGAGGGGGTAGGGGACGTCGCGGGGGTTGTAGCGGCAGTAGAAATAGAGGTCCGCGAGCGAGGTGAGCCGAACGAAAACCACGAGCTTTCAGACCGTGTCGTGGCAGAGCTGCTCGTGCCGGACTCCGAGAAAGAGGAGGCGCATATAGAGCAGACAGGCGTCGAGTTGGTGCGTGTCACCTTTCCGGGAATCGGACGGTTTCCCCCGTCCTTTCCCTTGCCCTTCATTCTTCTTCTCTCACCATCCTCCCACTCGACGACCTTGAGCAGGGTATCCAAGAGCTCTGTGCAGACTACGCTCTTGCGACCTTGACGCGTGGCACTGGTGACGGTGCTTGCACCCGAGAGTCGCCTGTTCTGCTCTATCCGCTCGGCAGGGTCCAACGGAAACAGGCTGCCCTCCATGCTGTGGACAACATCCTGGAAGGACACTCGACGGCTCGTGTTGACGGAAGACTGGAACAACTTGGTGGCCTTCTCGACACGTTCGGCAGCCGAATTGCTTCTGATATGACCACGAGCACTGGACGGAGTTGGAGCCATGAATGAATACTGAAAAGGCTCTGTTTCGCGTTTGACACACTGCAACAGGAACTATGAGCGGTGTTCAGGGATGAACGCAGACCTCATCTTACCTGCTGGTAACGACGCCGCGAGGCCTGTTCTGCCTGTCGCTGACGCATGGCCATCTCTGCTCGTCGTCTTTCCTCTGCTACTGCTCGTGCCTCTTCACGTCTCTGAATAGCCCGGAGCCGATCGTTGTGGAAACGGAAGGTCTCACTCTCCCATTTCCGACCGCACGTCATGAGCCTCTGCATTCTCTGATGCTCTTCCCAGTCCCGCTGCTGCTGCCTCTGGTTCTCCTCCATGCGACGCTGGTCTTCCTCGTCCAGCTTGAGTGGTCCAGAAGGGGCGAAGCAGATGTCAAAGTCCTCGTCACGGACCTCATCGATGCGTGGGTCGGTGTCAGAGGTGACCTCGATGCCCTTGAGCTTGAGAAGGAGGATCTTGGCGAGACGAATGTCGTCAAGGGCGTATGCTACCTGAATTTGGTCTTCAAGCAAGCACGGCGGAGAAGGTGGAGAGTACTCGTAAAGGTCGGTGGACATGGAGGATGACGATGAGGTGGATGGTTCTGGGGAAGGGGCTGCAACGGGCGAAGGAGACCTGGAGGGGATTTGTGGGGCAGTAAGACTGCCTTGCGTGTCAAGGGGTGCCTGTTGTTGCGTTGGGGTATGACATGGGTGATCCCCGGTGGGTAACGTGGAGGATTGGGTATGTTCCTCCCATATGCAGTGCTTCTCGCTGAGGAGTGTGGCCCTGCGCTCCTCTGAGGCCTGGCGAGCGAGTGCAGCGGCGGATACTTGTCTTGAGCGTCCTCGACGTTGCATTGAATATTGTGGACGAGTGTACCAGCCACCGCTGGGAGGACGCATAGAAGCAGTAAGCATGGGAGCCAAACGACGGGACCAGAACGGGCTTACCGACGTTAATAAGAAGGAATCTAGAGAGCCAATGGACGATTGCGGAAATTGCCTCGAGGCGAACTATGGGCGTCTCCCTGTGCGATGAGACCGCGTCCTTTTCCTGTGTTGCTTGTTGCAGTCCTGCAGATCTCCTCGCTCGCCACCGTGAGATCCAGTGAGCCCCACTTTTTGATGCCCCCGTCCTCGTCGTCGGCGTCGAAGTGCACGTTATAGTGCTCGTGCAAGACGAAAAAATGCTCGGGAAACCAGGTGCATCCATCGGGTCGGCAGTCGCTAAAAGGCAGTTGCTGCCCTCGGGAATGTCCGCGTGGCACCTATCCTCCAATCAACGCTCCGGGGATCCTCCGCGACGTGGCGGTGTGTCCGCATGCAACAGCGGACGAATACAATATCATAGCACCATCAGCAAACACTGTCCCTTCGTACTAGCTCATGATAATCTGCTTTTCTCAATCTTATCACAGCACAGCTGCCTCATGTCGCTGCTACTGCTCTCTGAACATACTAAGTTCGTCCTCAGCTTCGCCCACGAGTCAACCTACGCAACGAGGCTCAGCCACACAACGCCTGCCTGCCGCAAATCGATCCCTTGGGCCCACTCGCTCTCGGACAACTAGCCCCGCTTACCCCGCTTCCGTTGTCTGTTCCTGATATCTTACCTTTGACAGCAATAACTCGCTCAAATCACGATCATCGATGACCTTGCGGAGCCTTGCGGCTGCCCAAGAACCATCACATGTCCCTTTTTTTCTTCTATTCACTACCAACGTGAACCACAAGTTCCATCTCAGAACATCTCATCCCGGCGTATACCTGCCAATTTCCTCAATCTGGTGCGGAGCCCCTGAACCATCGCGCAGATCTCTTCTTCTCGCTCCAGCCTTTAGGCCTGCGAAAAGTGTCTAATATGGACCCATGTTTGCTTCCGCCTTTCACCTCCCATTATGTTCATTGCAGCAAAGTCTCTTCAACTCGATAGAACCCTAGCTCGCCAGCCGTGCACCCGCTGTCTAGTCCGCAAAAGCGCACCAAAGATGACCCGCCTTTCGGAGCTGTCGTTCGCATCTGGTTTCCCCCCGATTTCCCCGTATATGCGCTAGCGCACTTTCAGTTGTCCTCCTCGGCCTCGGAGGTTACTGCGTCGCTAAGTTAGCACTATTCATAAAATTGATGCTTTCGTATATTGCATCTCGGGTGCCTTCGCCGGAACGCCCTCAGCTGCACACGACACGTCGTCTGTCCACCTGAGACGCAAACTTACAGTCTCATCAATGCCGTCGATAACTACAATCGATGTAGCTATTCGTTCACCCCAAAACTTCGATAACGTGTGGCTAGCGCTTGTTCGTTTTACCGCTTAATGGCATGGCCCTTCGTCTTCTTCCGATCTAATCATAGCGCGTTTGCGAAACCCGACCAGTCCAAGCTTATTCATTTGCCCCTGATACATCGACGCTGATTGACCACATTTCACAAGGGTATCGCCGAGAATCACAGTCCAGTTTGATTTTTCTCATGAACGAGAGGCGACGCCGAAACGATCATCATCCTGGGATGTGCCTCTTCGTTCCTGCGAAGTGTGCTGTATGTGCAAATACGAGGTCTTGTTGCTCAGAGGATCTACTGCCACTGATGAACGCGACACAAGCGTCTAGATAGCCTCCGCAGCGGGCAACGCAACTATCATCGAACCACGGTCTAACGTGACTACCCGGTGCCTGCTCTGTCCCACCTCCTGTATCCACGGACCTGTCATGGCCCCGACCGGCGATGGCGACTTTCTCCAAAAGTGGCTGGCTCAGGCGTAGTACGGTGCCTCGAGGCGCCCCCGCGTTGCCTCGTGTTCAGCAGAATCCAATGGATTCTGCCGGCTTCCGTTTCACCGTTCACGCACCTTGGACGTTCTTGGACTCATATCAGTCAAGCCCCGCTAAGTATCTATTTCGACGAAGTGGCGCCTCGGTTCGTTTGTTCTTAGTTAGACCTAATACATCTAATGTTCTCGTTTTCGTCTGCTGGGCTATGCAGGTTCATCTTTCATCGACATCTTTCGCCCGCCGATGTTCCATGTACATCTATCATATGTTTCCACAGCCTGTTGGGAACCATCCATCTGTGGATGTTCCCGTGAACAACAGCGATATCTCAGTACCGCAAATGAAACATTGCCTTTCCTAGGGTGTCGCTATGTCATAGGAGTGGCGTTCGGGAACTTTGTTGTCGTCGTCGTCCTGACACAGACGCTGATCTCACGACGCTGCTTTCCTACTTAGTGGCGCAGAACCCATGCTACAGTGTCTGTCTTCTTTCCCAGTCTGTCGACTATGGGCGACATCGCTCCCACAATCTAGGCGCTCGCTTCCGAATTAATGCTCCTCCGGACGTGTTGGACGTTGGACCAGCTGTTCCTTTGACACTGTGGAGCGCTGAGAACGTTTGTGCCGGGCGTTGGCGCCTTCGGTTTCGAACCTTCTTGTGGCTCAGGATGACGCCGAAGCCGTTTGCTCGAAGTCTCTGTCGTGGTGTTCTCTGTCATCGCTACGCAAACATGACGTTCTCTTTACGCTCGCAGGCCTCGCTGCGTAACTCTGACGTGCTCGTGGCGGAGCGTCGCCTTCCATTTCTCTCAGCATCAAGCACACTACTATGGCAGCGCGGCTCATAAAATCTTTGGCAGTGCGCAATGCTCTTGCCACATCATGCGTATGATAACATCTTCGTAGCGGCGTAGCCGTGTAGCCTGCTTTTATGCGAGTGATGCCCAAGGAACTGAGCGTCTTGCCAAATACCTGGGCCCACATAACGCCGCACCGCCGCGGCGAAGCCAACTTGTCCCTCTTTCTTCAAGCTTCAGGCCGAATCAATGGCCGCTTCGCGATTCGCAGTGACCGTTCGTCCGCTGAACGGAACACCATAAGTACCAAGTATACATGGTAGGGCTCCACTTCCCATCATCATTCCCCGTTCTTCCCCATACCGTAACGCATCATCAATCCCATGCAACTCCGAGCGCTCTTCCCGTACTTCGCGGCGAGACCAAATATAATTCGCGAGCAAGCAAGCAAAGCTCATCTCGGATCCACTGGAAGCCTGGCACGCACTGATTGCGATGCGCCCGTATGCTAGGAACTTGAGCATGAAACTATCACTATCATGACAGTGCTGTAATAACCGCGGCGCTGCTACCTGTCAGTGCCTGCGGTTGCTTGTTCTGTACGGCATTCTAATGGCAACTCCGATGACTCACAAAGCGAATGCTAAAACGAAACTTTCTGTCGGCGGGAGCGTGATTCTCGCCTCTTGTTTTGTTCCCTCCTGTTGCTCCCCGTTGGCCGCTGAGTTCTATTTCATACCGACCGAGATCGAGGCGCTCTTCCTGGATTTTGGCTCAGTGGCTCTAGCTTCGCGCCGGTAGCTCGGTCATAGCTAGGCTAGGCCAGTGCTTACCGGATATATGGGTAGTAATCAGCCATTCTGTGAAAGCCCTTTACTACTGTCCTTATCAAAGCAAGACCCAATTTGGGCCGCTCAGGCGACACGCCGTGTTTGAGGTTTGTACTTCTTTGGATATGACTTGTTGCTAGTGGGCAATACTAATACAAGGTCGCCTTCAGCTAAGGTATATATCATATATATCGTGACAGTGCTGTGGGCACCCGCGCTATGAGATGGGCGCGATGCTCAGTAGGGTTCGCCATCATCTTCGCAGGCCCAAGTTAATGTGCTGCACTGGTTTTACGTGTATGTTCAGAGTTCAAAGTCCTCGTTCGAGGTTTGCCCTTCTGAGGCAGTCTGGTTGCGCGTTCGTTCGCACATGATGGTGCGATGCGTGCTTCGTCCTTCCCACCTTCCTTCTCTGAGGGTTTGATAGTGCGCGCTGCCCCGGGCTCCATACAGTCTACAGCACACGGTAATGCATGACGCGTGTTTATGGACCTGCGTAATCATTGGGTTTTGATAGCAGTTTGTGGACCGGAACATCTGATAACCGTTGTACATACTCATCAACACAATAGTAGCAGCGCTGAGATTGAATCTCAAAGTCGGCATCGAAGGAGGAAGATATCTTGCTTCTCCATGGTGCCACACCATCTGCGCGTTTCATTCAAAACCGTATGTGTCCACCGTCCAGGCAGTGAGCCGCTGGGAGTCTTTCTTTCGATCCACCAGTATCTTGATCAACTGAATGCATGTCATCCTTTGCCACCGGCCTCTATGATCAAAACAGTTACCCCTGATCTGCACAGATCTGCATATCCTGACATACGTACGTAAATCATCGGGTGGGTCAGAGAGCTATGACATCGTGTCACTTTTTGCCACTTGCGCGGCTGTGCCTTGTTTTTTTTTTTTGCTCGACGCCTCTAATCGGATGAAACGATGTTCTGATTTTAATGTCTTCAGTTTTATCGTGACTCGGAGTATTTCATGCTGGAGTCACGAGAACAACGTCTCGGACCGATGATCTGTATCCATATTCATTCCAGCTCACACCTGACTCACACAGGATTTCCTTTATTAATGAAGAATACATGAAAGCCATCGAGACGAATAGGCCTCACTAGTCTACTCCGCAAAAGTTGAACCCCGCCATCGGATGTCGTCCCTCTGTTTGGTTCGACCGTGTCCATCGGCCAACGAGACAGACTCCAGCATTCAGTAACTCGATGAATACGTTCCATGGCCGTTCAATCGCGTTCCATGGCCGGGAGCTGGGCTCGGACCGATGAGTGCGAACTACTCCACTGAACTTGACTATATGCCACCGCTGGTGTGCGCTGTCGCATGCTCCGATCTCGCTGGGGTAGGCTAGCCGGGTGAGCTCAATCCGATTGCTTCCAAGATCCAGCGATGCATACAGATCATCGGCCACGTCGACATAGGTTGACATTAGTCTCCTTTGTGCAGCCGCTTTACACAACTTAAAAAGAGCGCTGCTGTAAAACGATCGACATGCAACTGCGACTCGTCTCGTCGCACTGACATGAAGGCGGGTTACCGGGCTTACTAGTACTTGGCTTGTGTCGGCTCTGTGCGCCCTACTGTACCACCAGACCATACGGCAACAGGACGAGCCGGATAGATGGAGATGTCAGTAGTGACGGTAAGTAACCATCTTGAACCTCGAGGGTGCGATCCCACTGCGCTGGGCTCATCAGTAAAATCGACGCGACCAAGTACACCGATTTCTATTTCCTCAGTTTAATTCGCCACATCAACCTCTATCAACCTTCGAGCGCATAGCATGGCAACGAGCACATGCTATGGCTATAAGCACTCTATAAGCTACGAATTGTCGATACATACAGTGAATAGATCACGAACACGTAGCGCGGTCGGTCCGAACTTCTGATCATAGTATAGTGCTCTCCCGTCAAACTCGTCTTGTTCCCGGCCCGTGGTAAGACTCGATCCAGACATGTCTACAGATCGTTCATCCATATTTCTCGAGACATCATCGGCACCGCATCTTTTGATGATCGCTCCGGTAGTAGCTCGACATGACCTGTCATACTACATGTAAGCTCAGCGGACCCGGTGGCTGCTCTATTGGCTGGCTTTGATCGTCCACCGCACGACTTTACGGCCACGGGAGCTACCACGAGCCGCCACGATCATCGTGACGCAGTGGCATAAATTACCCGTCGCCCTGGCTGCCAACGTGTACTGTCCAGCGTCACCGAGCTCGGCCCCTACCTAATTTTTGATCCGGCAGAGCGATCAACCCGAGGACGATCATCGACGACGTATTGCTGAAGCGCATCGCACAGAACTGGCGCACAACACTACTCGAAACCTAGTAATAGTCATTACGCGTACAGAGGACTTGCACATGTACGTATACATACATACATAGTTTCGAGAACGCTTATAAAGGAGAAGAACAATATTACAAACTCGGCAGCATCTACAAGGGCGCTGAACTAGCTATAGCGAGCGTAAGATGTGATAATGACCAACAGACCTAGTAAATACATACGATCGGGAGAGTCTAGCAGAAACATAAAACAAGAGCTCGAGTGTCAGGTATTAATGAACAACAGCGGGTAACGGCTAGCAAGGTAAAGTACAGCCGAGAAGTCTAGCAGGAAAGAAAGGAGAAGTTTAGCGAGGTTGCGCACGATGCGCAGGATATTACGCAGTGCACAAGCAATGAGGCTCAATAACATATTGCAGTCTGAATCTAGCAAGAGAATAATAAAAAAGCAAGCGCAAAGCCATGTTAGCGCGCAAGCAAAGAGGCGTCCACGTCGTGTTTTCCTGGGTTTCGGAACCCCGTTCACATCACCCTTTCCTGGTCCGTGACCGCGCGGAGCCACATTTCACCAGGGACACTGCACAACAAAAACTCACCCATCAGCACGAAAACAAAGGCAACGCCAAAAAAACATGCACCTCCTCTCCCTCACAACCCTCCACACCCTCCTGCCCGTCCTCGCCTTCTCAGACGGAAACGCGCGGCCCTGAAGATCAGCGAGACCCTCGTTCGTGCCCTCCGCCTCGAGCACGACAGAGCCGTACCACGACGGGTCGATCACGAAGCCCTCCACGCCCGGGATCGGCACGCGGTACTCGCGCGCGTTCTTGCCCGAAGAAGCGGCGCCGCCCCGCGGGGGCAGAATCGTGAACCGCGAGCGGTGCACCCAGCGCACGAGGCTGTGCAGTGTGCCGTCGGGCCTGCATGCATAACAAGGTTCCTCGTCAGTCAATACATGTGAAGCGTGCCTCGATGCAGGCGGCCTGACTTACATCTCGGTCTGCACGCGGTCCTGGAAGAGCTGCATGTTCGTGGAAATCTCGGGGCCCCAGGGGCTCACGTCGACGTACACGATCGGATTTCCGCCGCCGGTGCCCGTCGACGGGCCCTGGCGGATGACGCGGTGGAAGTACGAGGGCGAGAAGGCGAGACTGTGGAAGTACGGCGAGAGCTCGCCCATGCGGGAGAACTTGTAGTCCAGATCCTGCACACGCAATAACAGTTAGCAAGTGACTCTCGGGTTGACGCGCTGGAACTCAGACTGACTACGAGGTAACTCCCGTCCCACACGAGCCGGCCGACGTTGCCCTCGTCGCCCACCGCGGCGTCCCAAACGACATCGCCCGCTCTGAGCAGCTTCGCCACGCCGGCCCGGTGCAGCTCCGCCTCGCACGCCTCGACGCTCTTGTCCGAGAGCCACACGCCCTCGGGAGACGGCACGAACACGCGGAGCAGCGGCGCGCGGCGCACACGGTACAGCGGGCTGTGAAACGAGCCATCGGCGAGCGACCCAGAACCAGAACCGGAACCGGAGCCGAGCGCGCGCGACGAGTTCGAGCTGCGCGTCTGCGCGTCGCTGCCCCGGTGGCGACGCGAGACTGGAGACGGCGACGCGGCGCGGCTGGTCGTCCGCGAGGGGCTGCCGCTGACACTGTTGCTGCTGTCTGTGCTACTGCTGCCGCTCCGCTCGATGCGCGCCTGTTGGCGCATGCTCGCCTCGCACTGGGCGCGTATGCGGAGCACGAGGCGCGTGTACGCGCGCGCGTCGACTGCCAAGGCGCGGAGATCGTCGCGCGTCAGCGATGTGTCTTCCTTGTGCATGTACGCGTACGCGTGCCGGCTGTAGAGGTGCGTGGGCATCGCGACGCCGCGCATGTAATGGTGCAGGTCCTGCATGATCATAGAGTCATAGGGGTAGTGCACGTGGAGCGTTGGAGAAGATAATACGTCAGATGGAGGAGCTGGGCGAGGATAGGGCGGAGATGAGACGCACCTTGAGCGAAATGACGATGGGCTCCGCCCACTCGAACAGCCAGCGACAATATCCAACGGTCTCGAGGTATCGCTCGAGGACGGCCTCACGCGCATCGTCGCTGTCAAACGCGGCGCGGAACGACTTGGTGATGCTATATAGCCTGGTCCAGTCGGGAAAGTCGAGATGGCGGAGCAAACACGAGATGAGGTTGCAGTGCTCGACGAAGCGGAGGATGGGGAAGAATGTCTCGCGTTTCTTGGGGAACTCGAGTGGCCAGGCTGGGGTTGCGTCTGCCTGTTTAGCACGCTGCTGCCTGGCGACGAGCTTTGCAACGGCCTGGGGAGGAGATTTGTCGAGTGTTTTTCCGCGACGCAAATCTCGGGCTGTGGTGTAGTCCGCGGAGGGTGGAACGATGACGGGCATGGTGATTCTTGGGGAGAGACGGAGGGGAATTGGAGTGGCAGGTAATAGAGCTGTGTGCATCACATATACCCAAGACAGGGGATCCGTCTATAGAGAGTCTAAGAAGAAGGATAAGTAACTCCGGATGCAACTAGCTTCTTCGCTTGCCCGAGGTGCTCGATCGCGCTGGCTGTCGTCGGAATTACGTCTCTGATCCCAGAGAATCTCAGAGAGAGAAACAAGGGAAAAGTTTTCAGGAAGTCGAGAGTTGGTCGAGAGCTCATTTTGAGAAAACAGGGCACCAGAAATGGCACGAGGAATGCGGCAGTAACGGGCGACGGCGACCTCGACACCCTGATCGGGTGGCGGTGCGATAAAAGTGCCTCATGTCCCTTTCTTGCTCACTTTCCATCTCCGCGACTTCTCCCTTCGGTCTCTTCCGAGAAGACAACACACTCAATGACATACAACATGACACTACTCCGAGGACAATCCACTCTCAAACCTAAAATACAGACCAGCTGAACAATACACTCCGCCGGCGGAACCTCTCAAGCTTTCTGAGGCTCGTGCTCGTTGTCATCGGCACAGTCGACATATGGACCAAAACACGCTCAGCCAGCTTTACTTAGCATCGATGTGAGAACCATCCAGCTGTTGCGGGCAACGTTATTTCACTGCCCTTGTCTACAATTAAGCCCCGAGGTCCGAGCGTGGTCTAGATTGACGAACGACCCGCCAGGATTAAATTGGCCTCGCACGGACAGGCCCTTACAACCATCGAATCAACGACGATGGAGGAACAAATAGATCGTGTTCCTGTCTCACTTTCCACCAGAACACGCTACTAGTGCGGGGTTCGACTTTGACACAGAATCATTTGTTTCGGAATGTTGCAACATTCTTGCAGACAATTGCATAATGTCTTTGGTGGATCCATTTATCTTGAAGAGGCTGCCCCCGTTGCTTCCCTGCCAAAACATGCCATTCTCGACTCCCGATCAATCCTCCCTAAAGTCGACTAGTTAAATCAAACCCCGTTGTCCTGCGCGATGCATATGCGACTCCAATATGGAGCACTCTGCGTTGCAGGGGGTTTCCCAGACTCCGCTGTGAATCAAGTCATGTGTAGTATCACAGAGTCTACATTTCGAGGCAAAAAGTGAGTCAGGGATCCATTGAATTTGACGGCTTCTGTTGAACGTAAAGGTTGGATCTGGCAACTGTGTAGCCATAGAAAAACAAAAGAGAAAGGTCTCTTTACTTCGAACGTTAACGTTGATTTTCCCGGCCTTTTCTGCCAGTCCCATTGGCTCTGAATCTCGGCCAATCACAGTCGTCGAGTTAAATAACACGGGAGTCCGTCGGCTCGGGTAGTGAAATAGCCGAGAGGAAGATCCTTCCAGAACTAGGCTCTGTCCCCTCAGCATGACCGGCAAGAATGTTCCCGTGTCACTTCACTTGTCTAACCCCGTCTTTCCTCTTTTCCATGTGAGCCCTGGCCCCGCAAACATAGCCAACGTGGGACCCTTTTCTCTTTCCATCTGCACCACTCCTACGACGACCGACAAAACATACTAGGCGCACTCCAGGCTGGCTAACGGACGATCTCGATGCTGGCGAGTCTTAGGGTATCTCGTCGGCGCGACCGCTGGCTAGAACTACGGCTCGATTCTGCACTCAGTCTTTCGGAAGATGGCGACCTGGTGTGTTCACAGCAAGGTTTCATTCACCTATGAAATCTCACCCCCGTCTCGCAGACGGTCGACGTCAACGCGCTCAAGGCGCTCATATGCCCCCCTGACTTCTCGTGGTCATACATGACCTCCGCGTGCTGCCGCACCATTTCCCCGGTGTACAGTGGGCTCTGGAACTCCGTGCAGGAGGACTTTGAGAACGTTGCGCGCGTGCTCTCGGAGCTTGAGGTTGAGCCACCATCAGAAGAGGGGGAAGAGAAGGATGTGCGTTCTTCATCTCCGTCTTTATGGGCGCCGAGCTAAGTTGCTTCGCAGGACGATGCGTTGACGAGTGAGGTCAGCGGGGACGAGCCTCTGCCCCCAGTCGACGTGCCCCCCAGACGGAAGAGGCGGAGATCCTCACTCACGGTAAGTGTGGCGTTCAAGTATTGAATGGAGGGGGTGCTAAGAATATCTGCCTTCTGCCTTCTGCTTGTTCGTCGCGCAGACGCAGCCGTTCACCGTCCACAGTGCGGGTCCCTCGACTCCGGCTATCGTCGTGACGCCCTCGCCGCCGCAGGAGCGCGAGACGTCGTGCTGGGTGCCCGTTCAGGATGCGTCATTTGGCAGCCGGCTGACAGTGCCGACACATGTTGCGTTCAATGACGTCTTTCCGCCGCTTGCTGTGCCTTTGGCTTCGTCCCGGTCTGGGCCCTGTTTGCTGCCTGTGCAGCGGTGGGAGTATGTGGGCGGGCACTGGGTCGCGGTGCTGCATGCGCTGGAGGAGCAGACGCGGAGGGGGATGTATTCGAAAAGCATGGCTTGCCGTCGACGGCCCAGAGCCGGCCGGTCAAAATCTGCAGAGCGCAGAAGTGTATTTTCAGCATGAGATTTATAGACGTGATTTATAGTTATGATAGTGGTCATTTTATTGATATCTGCATGTATACCTAGCCAGCTACGCATTTGCATGTTTCGTTACCCAATCTATGATGGATTTGTCGAGCTCTGGCGGTGTTGTTGGCCACGTTCGTGCGGTGTGGTGATATGTGGAGTGTGGGAAAGTGGTACCTACCCCGACGTAAGAGTGAACAACGTCTATGAGCCTTAGGAACGCCTTTGAGCCTCCACGTCGACCTTTCCCTTTCCACATCTCACCGCACCTGGCCAGCATCGTCTCCTCTGTCGAGCCCTTGCTTACTTGCGGGTAGCCATGTCGCTCAGGGCGATAGTCTACGCCTACGTCCTCGGAGGACTCACCTTTGTTCCCCTCCTCATCTTCGCATGCATATTCTACACCGTCTACACCTCTGTCCCCGTCGGCGATACCAATCCCGACAAACCGCTCAAGGCCAGGCTCGCGCGGGAGAACCAGCAGCAGCAAGAGCAGGATGATATGGAGAAGGACGCCGCAGCGTTGAGCGCGGACGGGAGTAACACCGAGAGCAGCGAGGACGCCGCGTCCTCTGCTGCGGACACCGCCAACGCCAACGCCAACGCCAACGGTTCCCCCACCGCCTCTGCGTCTGCGTCTGCGTCTGCGTCTGCCGCCGGCGAGGTGAACGACCTCCCGAAGCCGCGGCGCGGCTGGCTGACGGTGCGCCGCACGTTCGAGGAGCTGCCCCTGGACGGCTCGTACGTCGCGATGGTGCGCTCGTTCCTCGACGCGCGCTCCAAGGACCCGAAGCGCTCGCGCCCGCGCGACGCGTGGTATGTCGTGCTCAAGCGCACTGTGCTGTATCTCTACGAGGACGAGAGCATGACGGAGTGCGGGGCGGCGATCGAGCTGGGGAGCCATGATGTGGGGGTGTTCCCCGGTGGGCTGGGGGACGGGGAGCTGTTTACGAAGAGGAGTGCGATTGTGTTGAGGCCGAGGGTGAGGGAGGGTGAGGGGAGGGATAAGGATAAGGACAGAGAGGAGGGTGCCAGTGTGGCGGCGATGCCGAGTGTGACGCGGGAGATGGCGCTGCCCTTGGACGAGCGCAGTGCAGAGCAGAAGGCCGAGGACGCAGCGGGCGCGGGGACGAAGAAGGCGGGCAAGGTCGCGGAGGAGGAGCGCGCGCAGGAAGCAGCGCGCGCGGAGGCGCTCGGCGCGCAGACGCCGTGGTTCATCTTCGTGCGGTCGTGTTGCGAGATGGAGGACTGGTACCTCGCGCTCGTGCACGCGTCGTCGGCGCCCGCGAACACGCCGACGCTGCGCCCGCTGCACGGCGTGTTCCGCCCGGCGGAGATGGACACGCTGGTGGCGACGATCGACGAGCAGCCGGACGTGATTCCGATGCGGTGGCTCAATGCGCTGCTCGGCCGGATATTCTACAGTTTCTACAGGACGCAGCTGCTCGAGTCGTACATCATCGGGCGGCTCATGCGCAAGCTCGCCAAGGTCAAGCGGCCCTCGTTTCTCTCGGACATCGTCGTCACCGAGTTCTCTGTCGGGAACCACGCGCCGCTGCTGAGCAAGCCGATGCTCAAGGAGCTCACCAAGGAGGGCGACGCGGCGCTCGAGGTGCACGTCGCGTACAAGGGCGAGATCCGCGCGACGGTGCAGGCGACGGCGATCATCAACCTCGGGTCGCGGTTCAAGTCGTACACGGTCAAGCTCGTGCTCGCCGTCGTCCTGCGCGAGCTCGAGGGGAACCTGCTCGTCAAGGTGAAGCGCCCGCCGAGCAGCCGGATCTGGTACGCGTTCACGCAGACGCCGCGGATGGTGCTCAACGTCGAGCCCATCGTGAGCGACCGCCAGATCACGTGGAGCATGATTCTCAATCAGATCGAGGCGCGGCTCATTGAAGTTGTGCGTTTTTTTCCTTCTTCTTGCGTGCGCGTGGAGGATGCGACGCTTGTTCTGACGTTTGGGTGTAGATTCAGGAGTCGATTGTTATGCCCAATATGGACGATATTTCGTTCTTTGATAGCTCGCAGTTCATGCACCGCGGTGGTATATGGTCGGACGCACGCAGAACCAAGGTTAATATTAATCCTGCGGACTACGCTGGGGATGAAGACCAACAGTCCAAAAATAATGCTGAGGACCCATCAAAACCAACTGAGCTCAAGCACTCGCATTCTGCGGAAGAGATGGGGACAGATGGTATTCCTGTGGAGAATGAGACAATTGCTCGTTCTGCCACCGTCGGTGAAGCCGCGCCTGCAACTGCTTCGGCTCGACGACGGTCCTGGTTTGGGAAGGAGAACACTGAAGATACGATTCTATCGACGACGGAGGAGGATTCCGAGGGAGATGAACGGGGAAGAAATACTACGCCAAAGATGGCCTCTGATGAGGACGTCACCCAAGAAGTCCAGGTGAACGAGCCGGACACACATGACGTGGAAGACGAGCCCATGTCCCCTCCACCGCCACCCCGGTCCCCCTCCGTGCATTCCGTCGGCGCCCACTCGAGATCGTCGAGAGCGCACTCGATTTCGTCTTCGGTCGGCGGAGACGAGTCGGCGAGCTATCTGTCCGACTCTAGCGGTCCTGGGCCGTCGTCTGCGTCTGCGTCTGCTCGCAGCAACAGCAATCGGAATTCCTCGTCCATTGGACCGACCACGTCGTCCTTCCTCAACGCGCTCAAGTCGAAAGCGGGCGATAAGCAGGCGCTGAGCAATTCGGCCAAGGAGGCGATGCGCAAGTGGGGTGTGAATGTGAACTGGGGCGGGCTGAAGAACAAGGATACGCCAACCACGACGGTCGAGGACACGTCGGACGGTGGTGGCGAGTCGGCGGGCGACGCGCCGGTGCCACGGACGGGTGACAGCCGGCGGTCGTTCCCGAGCTTTGCTGAGATTAAGGCGGCGGTGGCTGATCGTAATGCGGAGTATCAGCACCAGCATCAGGGCCAGACAAATGGCGACTCAATACCGACCCCTTCTTCAAATAATGGCAAGGCTCGTACCGTCAGCACGTCGAGCACGCGCTCGACGGGTTCCCATGCTGGTTCTTCAACTTTGGCTTCGGGCGGCGAAAGCAGTAGCGGTTCGGCGCGCACTATCGCGAGCGCGACGCCGCTCTCGCGCTCTGCCAACGAGTCGTTCCAGGACCGGGACCGGGACGTGGAGGGCGCTGCAGAGGCGCACCGCCCGCCGCCGATCTTCACGCAGCAGCCGACGCAGGCCAAGGGCATGATGATCCCTGGTATCCACGCCAAGCACCGCGGCGAGGTGATGTCGTTGGGCAACGTTGCGCCTGCGTCGCCGGCGCCAGAGGAGAAGGCGAAGGTGGCAGCAGCGACGACGACGACGGCATCCCCTGCGATACAGAGCGTGTATAGGCTGTGGAAGAGCCCGACGATGGGCGCGACGGGGGCGGGCGGTAGCAGCAGCACTGGCAACGGCAATGCACAGCAGGACACGACGCCCAGGCCCGACGCAGGCGAACGCAACAAGGACGTTGCGCCGCTCACGCTGTCGCCGTCGCCGTCGCCCGAGTTTGTGGCGCATGCACCTGCGTCTGCGCCTATACTGTCGCCGCCGGCACCGGCAGCTACAGCATCATCCCCGCGCGTGCCGCCGCCATTACCGCCGCGCTCGGTGTCCTCGACCGTGACGCGCACGGCGACGCCCGCGAGTACGCCGGCCATTCTCACGCAGCAGCCCGCGTCTGCGTCGGACGCGCTCAAGTCCATCGCGTCGAAGGACGAGGGGGCGCGTCATTCCAGGGAGGGGGCGGCGTCGCCCACGTCGCCGGCGTCTGTTGGAAGCGGAGAGGCGCCGTCGGTGGACGGTGGTATTAATGGCGCTGCCAGTGCTGCTGCAAGACCGGTGTCGCCGCCTGCGAGTGCGTCTCTCCCTCCGCGCCCTGATAATAGACCGCCGTTGCCGCCTCGGAAGGTGCCTACTATTGCATGATTTTAGTGGGTTGCGTTTTTGTGTGTATGTTTACCGAAGTCATCACCTGCTATCACCGTCTTTTTGGTTCCCTTTTTTTGCTGTTCTTCTCCATATCGTCGCATCCGCCTCCTCACACGGGGCACACGGGGCCCAACTCAACCCATACATCACGATTTACTTATGACTTGTTCTCGTCCATTCTTGCATCACGGCAGAATTTTTCTTTGCAAGCAAGTCTCGCTCTCCGCACGCATACATGTATTCCTCTGGCTACGTCCGCTCCATCCGTCCGTCCACCCATCCGTCCGTCCATCCATCCATTTATCCATTCGTCAGGCCGTTTTCGACGGTTTCGTCAGTCAGTTAGCTGCTCGTCCTCATCTCACCAGGAACTTCTGAACTTGAACCATGTCTGCATACATAGTCGTATAACTTAATGCCTGAATCTGTACACCCCGCTTCGTCCGCCTTTTGGTCCTCTGACTCGGAGTCCTGGGTTGCTGTTCTGGAGTCGGTGAGTCGGAGTAGATCCGACGACGAGTCTTTGAACGTATTTCGGGTTCCTGAATAGTTCTATACGCAGTCGAAATCAGTAATCTTGCCGTCGAGGATCACAGTGGGTGCTCTGAGGCACTGCCTTTTCTCCCCCTCATATTTCCGGATTAGCAATTTGGCGCCTTACGGTGCACCATCAGATCTCTCTGGGCACTGTTACGATCAGCGATATGCCACTTGAATGCCACTAGTACTGTGGAGGTTAATTAAGGCGCAGTGGTGCAAAGTTGTATCGTCACTGCGCACCATCTGTCATGAACATTGTAACATTCTAGTACCTCAGGCTCAGCTGAGCACCAATATATGTACATAAGTCGATATGAGGTTAAATTTGAAGTGGCGTTGAAAGTGCGCAGGGGTATCATTAATTGAGTGTTATAGTAACACGTTCAAGGGACACTAAAAAGAACATATTCGACCTATAGATCCTACCTGTGACTGTCTTTCCCCCAATGACATCTTGGAGTCAGAGTTACTTACATACGGGCTCTGTGTCTGCCCAGGTCCGCCCCGACGTCGCGCGTCACGTCCCAGAGGCAGGGGCACAATGAATTTGAAGAATTCTTGCGAGCCCAGGTTAACAAACCTTGACGCTAACATTGACATTGACAGCTAATTGACAGTCTGCCTCGTCGCCGCCCGACGTCGGCTATCGAAGGTGAATCGAGTGACACCTCGACGTTGCGCTCCGAGCGATACCGGATTTCCATTCTATAAAATTATCACCAGGGAGATTTCATTGAATGTTCGTGGGAGATACTTCGTCCGTCCGTCTCGGGCTCAAGGACTCTTCGAAGGTCGATGATTTCCGGTTGCCATGTCGGAGCTGCGTTAGCTGTGCATGTTTTTGCGACGCACCCTCAGTTTATGCACACCAGTGTCACTCTGCCCAGGGGTTTAGATCGATCCACATGATATGTCTGTGGAAACCCCATCAACCTTCCGAGCCAGTCAAGCAAAAGCAAGAAATGTTGCTCCCAGCCCTTGGAGTGCACGTCGGATATGTGATATTGAGCTTGGTAGCATGATACCATCTGTTCACTTCATCTTCATCTTCATTTTCACAAGTTCTGAATTTCATTATGCGCATGCCGTAAAACGGAGGTGCTTCTGATGTAGCGACGCGAATTGGTTGCAATTGAGCAACACGACGCGTGGAGAAGAAAACATATATATGCAGTGTACTGAAGCGCTGGTCAGTACGTAAAGCGGAGAGCAGGGGCTGATTTGAGCTTTGTTTGCGCATCAATCAGTGCGGAGTGTTAAGTAGTGAGTACGGGGATCTGTGAGTTGCGATCAGTACTTGGCCTGAGCGTTCAATATGTTTCCTTGGTGCATCCTGGCATTACTTGGGAGTCACACCGTCTACACGAGAGCTCCACGTTCTGCGCGAGCACGCAACGAGCACGAGTGGCCATTTCCCCAGATTTCCCTTCGCGTATCGTGTAGTCGTGCAGCGTGGCTGATGGTGGGTACCCAAGTACTCTGGGTCTGTTAGAGTAATAGATTCGTTTACTCACTTACCTACACTTACTCACCCGGTGACCCCATCGCGTTAAAACGGGACCGGATTCTGCGGATTGTTCTGAGGATTGTTCTTGCGGAGATATCAAAGCATGTGCAGCCGACTATACGGGGCTCGTCTGCTGAGCTTCGACAACGCCAACATGCCTTCGAGAACGTCCTCGACTCCTTTTGCGCGTCGGCGTTAGAACATTACAGTAAGTACACACCTACACGCGACGCGGGGCCGCAGACAAGTGGGCTGAGACGACCGTGGCCAAGCACACACACGCTTGTCCGAGTCAGCGCACATGCCATACGACTCCCGCGTGTGTTCTCTCGCCGCCGCATACATATGAAGTGCACAGCCTTGAGAACGTGTTCAGTACCCGGCGGGTGACACTTCGGATTCAAGTAAGTATGCGACAGGGGCGACGGAGATATCTCGATGAGCCACAGTTGTGACACGACTCCGAGCGGGGTTTGTGCATCCCTGGAGGTCTGGGTCCAGGTCACGGATCATAAGTAAGTCTACGAGCCTGAGCTAGCCTGAGTGACAGTGGGGGTCTAGGTCTGCAAGATGCGGGTGTAAGAGGCTGTAAGCCATTGGAAGGAGTTGGAACAGAGGTGATTGTACGCTCCCGGGGTAGTCCACCAGCGCGTTGCCTCGGATCATCGAATATTGATCACCTCCTGAGGAAGGAAGAACGAGGATTGCCTGCAGGCAGCGACGATCTCGAGTGTGCATCTTCGAGGTGCAAGCGAATAGCGGCGGTGATAGGCTTGGGGGTCCAGGATCTGCGCTTAGCGCGATTCAGAGGCGGCCCTGAGCATGGCGGCGACTGCCACCCGCGGCCACCGTATCGAGGGTCTGCGAAACGCCGAAGGAACGGTGCGGGCGTGCCGGGACGCGTTACCTCACCGTCAGATATTGGATAATTGAATTACACACCCGCCCGCCCGCATCCGCGCGTTCGAGGGTGCATTATTGCGTAACGTTTCCTGTCGCATCTGCATTTGCATTTCTAGCTTCTTCTTTCTTCCTTCTTGCAACGTTTAACAATACCTTTGCTTCCATCTTCCATCTTCCGTCTTTTCATTCTTCTTCATTCTTCGTTCTTTGTTCATCTTTCGCGTCGTTGCCGTTGCCGTTGGCGACGTCGACGAGTCTGAGACCCTCGAGGCTTTGCTTTGCTTCTGCGATATTGCTCTGAAACCGCTGAACAAGACGCTAGCTGCGGTTACGGGTTTACCATATCATTACATGCTTTTCCAGTCGGCTTAATCTGAACGTCGTTCGTTCCTCTGAGACAACTTACTCCCTTTCTTTCCTGTGGATTTTCTCTTTCCAAGCATACCAGACGCGCCTTGCAAGTACCAAAGGATCACATTAATCAACACAACACACAAACGCAACCCACCTCACACACGATAATATAGACGAAGACGATGAGCCACAGCAGCCTCGCGCGACGCGCCGAATCGCCCGCGCCCTCGCGGACGATGAGCCACTCGCCAGCGGTGTCGCTGCAGATCTCGCCGAACCTAGAAGCGCTCCTGCAGCACGACGAGATGATCCGCGCCTTGTACAACTCGAGCCCGAGTCCACCGGACACGAAACCGCAGCCCCCGCCCGCGTCGTCCGGGTTCGCGATCGGACTGCCGCTGCCGCCTCCGCGGCACGCGCTGGGCGGAGCAGGAGGACACGGAGCAGGAGCGGGAGCAGGAGGAGAAAAAGGAGGAGGGGGAGGAGGGGGGAAGCGACCGCGGTCGGTGCTAGGCCCGAGAGAGCACTGTCTGCGGCGGAACATGAGCGCTAGCCACTTCAACGGATCATGGACGGATTTGCTGGCGGGGAATGGGGTGCCCGGGATCGTCGGCAGCAACAGCGAGGGTTCGCGTTTTCACTTTGGGCAGTCGTACTCGAGCCCGTCGAGCCCCTGTTCGTCGCGGTCCGCGACGCCGACACCGACGCGGACGTCGACGCCAACGCCGTCGTTACTGGGACCTATTCCGAGGAGTAATCCATATATCAATCCGATTCCGGCGCTGGAAGATGAGAGCGACGGGTCGAGTGGGAGCGGGAGTCAGCTATCGCATTCTGAGGAGGTCGCAGGTAAGTTGTCTGTTGTAAAGCATGTGTGATGTTTGGTGGCAGAGTCGCTCAAAGTGAGATTAACGCGTTTAATTAACAGATGTGGGCGCGGTGACGCGGAAGAAAGAAGGGCGTCCCACGAGTTTTGGTGGTGGATCTGGACGGTCGAGGCTTCGGCTGGGCAAGGTGGAGAAGATGCTGAACAAGGGAATGGGATCACTTAGGCTGACAGGGAAGGGAGACAGAGACAGAGAGGGTGGGCGTCTTTTTTCCGATTTTCGAGGGAGAGGATCTGATGGATCTGGACGGATAGGGAAGGGCATGCATGTGGACGAGTTTGGGGTGTCTATTTCCAAATCAGGAGAAGGTGTAGAGGTGGAATGTGACACTGCCACCATTGCAACCGCACCCGGGCTGATGGCGGCCAATTGCAACGCGCCATCGCGACAGTCGTCACCCACAAGTGCAGGTGGATCTGGGAGTCGGTCAGCAACAACAGGTCAACAGCAGACAGCTCAATGTCCGACTCACTCTCCCTCGTCTCGTTCACGTTCTCTTGACTCGTCTGACCCAGCGAACAAGACCCCGACTGGCCACCAGCTGCTCGTGCGCAACAAGTCGTCGCCTTCTCTCGCGTGCTCGCCTTCTCCTTCTCCCGTAAGAATCACCATCAGCGCAGGATCAACGGTAGCGCCCAGTTGGGATCATTATAGTATGGCGGCGTCCTCCCGGAAGACAAAGGAGCACGAGTCGTTTATGGACCTTCTCTCGCCCCACTCGCCGGACAGGGAAGATGCCCAGCCACGTCCTCCCACGAACAAGCATGAGAGAATCCTCGGGATAGAGACTAGCGCAGTCCAGAATAAGCACAGGCGCACATCACTGCTTGCTCCTCCCCGTCCCCCAATGCCTCGCTGCATCACTGCCTCCAACCTCGAGGAGCAGATGACATTTGCCCCAAACAGCAGCGACTCTGTCCCCCCATCCCCCCTCAACTTTGACGACCCCACCCCCGACAACGTCTCTGTACGCTCAAATGTGTCCAGCATCCAGTTCGCGCGCCGCACACCTTCCCCTGTCGCCTCGGACTCGGACTCCCCGCGGCGATCTCATTTCAACCCCTCCTCCACCTCCTTGGCGTCACTAGCACCCATCGAGTTCGCAGAGCCACCCAGCCCGGTCTACGTCAGGAAGCCGTCTCTCCCCAGAGAATCCAAGCCCCAGTTTGACCGCGACAAGAAGCCGCCATACCTCAGCAAGCGATCGGCTAGCGCGTCTCCCCACCTCCACTCCATTGCACTACCCCCAGAAGAGTCCAACAAGCTATGCGCCAGCGACCGCGAGGCCCTCATCCGCCGCAACCGCAAGATCGCCCAGGTCTTTGGTCAGACTCCCGGCACAATGACCATGGCGACCGACAGCTACTTCAAGGACGCATCACCCGTCATCCTCCAGCCAGAGGAGGACGCGTCCCGCTTCTTGAAGCTGCTGCCCCAGTCTGCTCTCTCCGCCCTCCTCGGCTCTGCCCGCCAGAAGGATAAGAGCCACCGCCACGCCATGTCCGTCAGCGTCGCCATGCGCAGCGCAACCGGCCCACCCTCCGCCAAGGCCCTCAAAGACGGTCCCGGTCCCCTGTCGCCATGGCAGGTCGTCGAGTCGCCCTGGGCCATCGAGGGTCGTCGCCATTCCTCTCCTTTATCCCCGGAGAAGGCTGCCTTCCTCGACCCTGCTGCCGACCTGCTCGGGGATCATCGTCATCATCAGCACCACTACCAGCAGCTCCATCACCATCATCAGACGGGAACCACCCACGCAGCCTCAGCCACTGATACGGCCCGGGATAGGGATTCACCTGACCAGCTGCAGCAGGAGTGGAACGCCCGCTTGCGTGCGTACAAGTTGCTGCAGGATCAGGGCCAGCAGCAGCCATCTCCCCTCCGCACCAACAAACCGCGGAACCTCTCCCCGTCTTCCTCCTTCATCGACCTCTCGGACGAAGAAGGCCCACCCACAGCCCTCCCCTCGTCCCCCTCGCACGCACGCACACGCGGACGCTCCTCCCCTCCCCCTCCCCCATCCTCGTCTTCCCCGGGCACAGCCTCCGCCTGGGACAAGAGCAGCATCAGCAGCGGCGGCACGGTCCACCGCGTGAGTCGCAGCGCGAGCATCGCCGACAGCGCGTCCGTGCTTTCGCTCGGCTCGCTCGCGTCGCGCACGTCGCAGGAGATGGCGGAGATCGAGCGCCGCCAGAAGCGCGACAGGCTCGCGAAGCTGCATCGGTTTTTGGGGTCGCGGGTGCCTGCGGACCTTGTTATTGGGCCTGGGGCGATGCCGGGTGATACGTCGGGGTTGCCGCCGTTGGCGTATGGGAGTCCGGATGGGCGGTCGTGGGCTGCGCAGGGTGGTGGTGGTGGTGGTGGTAGGAGTAGCAGTCGGAACAGAAGTGGAAGTGGGAGCGCGGTTATTACGCCGCCGCAGTACGAGAGGATCAAGGAGGAGCTCGGGGGCGAGGAGAAGGCGCTGAACGTGCGGCGCGCGCAGAAGATGGAGAAGGTATGTCATCCGTTCTGTTTCGTTCTCCATTTTACACGATACTATTTTCATCCGTTCATTCTTTCACCGTGCGTCATATGTACACATGCTGACACCCGTCCTAGGTCTTCGGAGCGGCCCCACCGCAGACGCTGTACCACACCCGTCCGCTGCCGATCCCACCGTGTCTCGTGCCAGGCTCCGTGCCAGGCGCTGCCGCACGGACGGTGTCGCAGCCGACGTCGCCCCTCGGTCCCTCGCCGAGCGTCGACGGCACCGGGCTGTCGTCGTCATCGCAGTTCCAGTTCCAACCCCCGCACCAGTCGCAGTCGCAGTTCCCATCCCATTCCCAATCCCATTCCCAGTCGCAGTCCCAGCAGTTCCAACAGCTCCCGCCTCCCTCCCCGTCTTCCCCGACCTCGTCGCGCAACCCGAACCAATCGGCGTACACCAAGTCGAAGCACAAGGGCAAGCGGCAGTACCGCCCGAGCACGAGCGAGTCTGCGCACCCGCTGATTCCGAAGCGACGGGGGAGCGACGCGTCGATCAAGTCGATTGTGGGCGTGGGGATCGGTGTGGGTGTGGGCACGGGTTCGGCGGGCGCAGGCGGGAACTGGCCATCGTACCAGGATGTGCTGGCGCGGTCGTCGGTGTATGTGAATTATCAGCATTCGTTGAATTCGTTGAATGATATTATCGATCGGGTGCGTTTTGTTGTTTCATTGTCTCTCTCTTCGAGTGTGGGATGTGGTCTGATACGGGGGGTTTGTGTGCGTAGGATGACAAGGAGTCACTTGCGGAGCTGCACCGGTATTTGCACGGTGACCCTGGTTCGTCCGATGAGGAGGAAGACGATGATGATGATGACGACGACGACGAAGGCGAAGTGATTAATATCGGGCGGGACGACGACGACGCCGAGCACCAAGAAGACGGGCGCGATACCCCGACTTACCCCTTACCCACCACCACCACCACAACAACGTCGTCAGGCGCGTCGATCAAGTCCGAGCGCCGACACTCGCTCCCCGTGCGCGCATCCATGGCGTCGCTCGCGCCCTCGGAGCTCACCGTCTCGACGCCGGACCCGGAGCAGCGCGCGTTCCAGCTGCGCCGGCGGCGCGCGGCGAAGCTGACGAACTTCTTCGGCGTGGACTACCGCGAGCTGATCCAGGATGTGCTCGAGAGCATCGAGAAGGGTGTCGAGGAGGAGCATAGGCGGGGGACGCTGCAGCCTGATGAGGTCGAGGTTCGTGAGCTTTCGTGGGTTTATGTGTCAAGGATTCGTTGCTGACGATGCTCCCCTTTTGTGAACAGGAGCTGCTCATGAAGTTACGCACGTTGAAGACGAAACGGAGAAGCAATTTCGCTAGATGATGATGACTCTCATATTGTGTTATATATTGCATACAGTGTTTCTTTTTCCCTTCTTCCTTGTCAACCCATTCTCATTCCCATTCACCCCCGGTCTCCCGTATTCCCTCTGCATATTATACTCTTATACTAGCATGACATGCCCCCCGATCCATCCCCCCGCGTCCCATGTTACCCCATGCCATATGTGATTTGTGACTAGCACACACCCAGCGATCGCGGCCTCGACGCCGAGTTCATGTTCCGTTTTACTTGGAAATACCACATAACATAAAACAAACAGGCGCGTACGTCCTAAGTAAGATTGAAATCATGAATGAGTAGGGTGTGCGAAGCCAAGCAGCCATCGTAGCGCGGTGATTTCAGGCATAATTGTCCACATGTGAATATTGATATAAAGTTAAACGACCGCTCCTCCCCTCAGAGAATAACCAGATCCCCACTACACGAATTACACCAGAACACATGCGACTCGTCCATGAACTGCGCCCTGCGCGCGTGCTGGTGCGCGTGCTGGTGCTCCCCCTTCTCCGTCGCGGGCTCGGGTATCGACGCCAGCGACGACGACGCCGACAGCGGCGGGCGCGCGGCCGCCTCGCTCTCGATGCGCGCCTTGAGCATGCTCAGGCTCACCTGCCGCTTGTGCCGCGTCTCGGGCGACAGGCCCACGTCGAACACCGTCCGCGGCGACGTACTCACGCCGAAGCTGCTCGCGCTCGAGCGGTGCGCGCCCGGCCGTCTGCCCGCCTCGATCGCGCGGCTCGATGGGCGCGAGGGCGCGGAGCCCGAGCTGGTTCCGCCGGGGGAGAAGGGGCGCGGTGTCCGCGATGACGACGACGCGGTGGCGGCGGCGGTGCGGAGCTGCGTGAGCTGGTCTTCGAGCGAGGTGACGGTCTTTTGCAGATTGTGCGCCTTGGCCTGCGCGTCGAACACGGCCGTCTCGAGCGCGCGGATCGTCGAGTGTGCGTTGGACATGTCCAGCGCGTGCTGCTGCCTCAGCGAGCCGAGCAGCTCCTTGTCGAGCGAGTTCGAGCGCCCGTGTTCTTTGCCGTGCGCGCCGCCCGAGCCTGAACCCGGGCCCGAATTAGGGTCGTCGACCTCGTCGGCGAACGAGGATGCGGCGTGCGAGAGCTCCTCGTCTTTGGCCGCCAGATCGGCCTTGAGCGACTCCATCTCGACCTGTATGCGCTCGATAAACTCGCGCTGGTCGTCGTGCACCCTGCGGTACTTCTCCACCTCGCGCGAGGCGTCCATAAAGTCCGCCTGCGCCTGGCTGAGGTCCGCCTTGAGCCGCTCGATCGCCTGCGTGCTCCGCGCCTCGACCTGGCGGAGACTCTGCCGCTCCGTCTCGAATGCGCGCGCAGCGTCCCGCGCCGCCTCGAGTTCGTCTTGGATCTCGCCGTACGCGCGCTGCAGGTCGTTCAGCGACGCGGCAGACGACATCTTCTCCTTCTCCCCCCGCGAGCGGGTCTCTTCGAGCAAGCGCGCAACTTCGGAACCGGTGCGGGATTCTTCGGAGAGCGACTCCTCGAGCTGAGCGATGATATCGTCGCGTTCCCGCTGCCCCTTTTCAAGAGCGAGCAGCCGGTCCGTGAGCTGCAGCTTCTCCGAAGTGAGGTCTACTGTCTTTGTGCGCATCTCTTCGAGTGAACGCATGAGACCTGAGCCCTCCGATTGCAGATCCTTCTGTACGCGCTCCGCATCCTCCGCACGTCGAGTTGAAATACGCAACTCGGTCTGCGTCGACTGTAGTGTACGATCGCTCGCAGCAAGCTCACTAGACACGTCAGAGATCTTTTGCTGAAGCTGCTTGACGACGTTCCGGTTAAAGTCAACTTGGGATTGTAGGCTAGATTTCTCCTCGAGAAGTTCTTCTCGCTCTCGCTTGATGGACTTCAACTCCTCGCTGACGGAAGAATATGTCTTCTCCAGCTCGGAATGTTTGGATTTCCATGAATCAGCGTTCCCAGTGTGTTCGCGAATCTGCTTCTCGAGTGCTTCCTTCTCATTCTTGACACTTGAATGAGTCTGTGACAGTGAATGTCAGCAACTTTGCGTAGTATTATTATATAGTGCTTACCTGCTTGAGTTTCGAGAATTGGAACTCCAGCTCATCTGCGCGATTCTGAGTATTCTTCAACGAAATCTCGAGCTTCTCAGCGCGGTCGTCAGACTCAATCTGCTCCTCCAGCTCCTTCACCCGTCGCTGATACCGTTCTGAAGACGTTTGAGTTTCATCCAGGTTGGCTGACAAGAGTTGATGCTCGCGTTCCTACGAAAACTTTTAGCGCTGAAAATGCTAAAAACAACTTGCGAGAACATACGAGTTCACGGTATTTGTCACTTAACTCCTGTTCGCGAGCCGAGGACTGTTTCAAGTCTTCGGAAAGCTGTAGCGAGTTTGTCTCAAGCGCTTGAAGGCGTTTCTCGAGCGACTGGCTCTTCTCGCGCTCTTCTTGCAACAGCGACTCTTTCTCCCTCTGGTCTGGAAAGCACGCGCATATAATCAGCTACGAGTCATATTCTCAACTCACAATGAGAAACGTACCTGACTCAAGTTCTTCCATGTGTTCGAGCGAAGCAGTGAGAGTCGCCTTCTCCGATACCAGCAGGTTGATGGCGTTCTGCAGATCCTGACTTTGCTTCTCCCAATGTGAGGTGGCCTCACGCTCCTGTTCTTCCCATCGTTGCCTAACCTGCTCACTTTCTTGTGTGAGCTCCTCGACGCGTCCTTGTAGTTCTTGTGTCCGTGAACGCTCAGAATCGATAGTAGCTTGGGTAGACTTAAGTTCTGGTGCACAGCAAGTGTTAGTTTTGACACCACAAAATAAATGCGCGTGCATTACCATTCTCCAGATCACTGACTCGTTTGCTCGACTCGCTATGTGAGCCCCGAATCTTCTCCAGCTCGGCGTTCAGCCTGCTGGACTCCTCAATACCGGACTTGACCTTGTGTTCCAAAGCGTCATTTGCCTTTGACAGCTCATCTCCGCGTTTAGTCGCGTCCTGGGCGTCTTGCTGGCTTTCCCGTAGCTGAGCCTGGAATGACTGTGAACGAGCGCGCTCCTCGTCGTAGAGTTTCTGCTGCTCCTGGACGGATTGCTCCTTCTCTCGTAATGACGACTCAAGGGACTGGAGTTTGCTCCGTGTTTCCTCGACAATTTTCTCCTTCTCGTGAATCGCTGCTCGGAAGCATAAATACTATGTCACACAAAGAAAAAGCAGATTGATGAGAAACGCACCAGACTCAAGCTCAGTAACACGAGCCAACGCATTCTGCAGCGCTCCATCGTCCGCCCTCTCACTCGGAGACTCCTGCTTCTCCTCGCCGTGCACTCCATTTAGAGGCTGAGACGAGAGCGGCGACTTGACAGGCGTCGGGCTGACTATTGCTGGTGGTACAGCAGGCGAAGCCGTGCGCGAGGGCACCTCTGCCCGGGGCAATGACGAGATCCAGTTGGCGTCTCCGTCTGAAGGCGTGAACCTACCAGCAGCAACAGCAGTAGCATGAGCATGAGCAGCAGCAGCGTGAGCGCGCCATTCTTCGTTCTTTGCAGCGAAGATATCACGTACACGTCTCCAAAATCCGTCTTCTCCTCGTCCGCAGCGCCTCCAGCACCACTGGGTACACCCCCTACCCCGGGCAGCGCAGGCGTGAGCGACCTCGAGGGCGGCGGGCTGGCAAGCTGCCCGCTCTCCTTGCCGCCAACTGCTTTCTTCTGCCTCTTCTTGAGCTGTCCATCGAGTTTCCTCACATTAGCACCGAGACCCCAGCGCCTTCCCCACAAGAGCCAAGAGACAACAAACTCACCATGGCCTTCGCCCGGGCAGCCTTTGCTGCGCGGTCATCTTCGGACATGGCGAAGAAGAGATGTCAAGCGTGGTCTAAGGGTAAAGACTTAAACGTAAGCTAGGGTGTTATGGCCGAAGTAACAATAGTAATAAATGTGTCGTGTCCCAGCCCCTACCAGCTCGCGTACATACCGCGTCCAAGATTACACCTGCCCATCTAAGTAGACTAATGCTTCCTTTCGTCAGACCGACACGTTGCGCGTTCAATCGTTCAAAGTCGGATTACAAGGAGACAAGAATTCCGCAAGGTATATATTTCGCAAACCAGCTGGTGCAGCTGAGGATAACGAATTTAATTGGAAGGAGAAAGTATATACGGGAATCGAAACAACAATAAAAAGTAAGATTCGGGTAGCAGCAGATGAGGGATGGAATGACTATGAAATACCATGGAGGGAGGACCGTGCCCACTGACAAGATTTAGGTAACGAGCGACTCTAAGGCGTCCAGCAGGACGCGGGTGGGTGGAGGGAGGGATATAGGACATACTAGGAGGGTTCAGGAACGTCGAGAAGGAGCTGACGAGGGACCCAGGTCCCAAGAAGCGAAGAAAGTGATACTACAGAGTTTCATCATGCCCAGACCTACAACACCGATCGTGATCAGCCGTGTACCAGAGGATGAGAGACCAGACGTACCCGAAGAGTAGAGTCCCACGAGCCCGTGCACAGTGCCATACCATCGGCGCTAACCCCCAGACAGCTCACCCGGTTCTCGTGGCCGGTCAAAACACCTACCCGCTCACCGCGCAACGTATCCCAAACGTTGCACGTCCAATCATCATAACCACCGAAGAGGATGCGGCCAGAGATGGAGAAGGCGACAGACGTGATACCGCACAGGATATTGTCGTGCGTAAATGAGTTGAGTTCCCGGTCAGCACGGATATCGAACAATCGGCAAGAAGCATCGTCCGAGCCGGTAGCAAACGCGTCGCCGTTGGGGAAGAATCTAGATATGGCCTGAGGAGCGATTCTACAGCATGGAATGCAGATACGTACTGAACGGCGTTGATGTCTGACTCATGACCAGTGAAGGTCTGGGTAGCCCGTCCACTTCTTATATCCCAAAGCTTTGCAGTTGCATCACAGGCGCCGGAGACAAAAACATTTTGGTTGGGCCCAAGAGAAAGACTGCAAGCAAGTCAGAACAGGGCAAATTCCAACGAAGCTCCACAATTACCTCATGACATCGCCAGTGTGATCGCTGAACTCAACAACGCGGACACCCGCCTCAATGTCCCAAAGCATACAGGTCATATCACCAGACGAAGTGACGATTTGGCGGTCATTGATGAACCGACAGCAAGAGAGATAACCCGAGTGAGCGCTAAGCTCGCGGCCGCCCTTGACACCATTAGCCTCCTTGCTATTGAGGCTGTATATAGAACAGATGTTGTCGAGACCACCGCAAGCGACGTAGTTGCCTGAGGGAGAGTAGGCGCAGGTCATGACCCAGCTAGAACGAAGAGGGATGGCGTGGACTTTGTTGGTGGTGTATGCGTCCCAGACGATGAGCTTTCCGTCCTGAGAAGCGGAGACGAGATGTCTCCTGTCGGCAGCCCAGTGCATGGCGTAGATCTTTGCCAAGTGACCCTTGAGGGCGCGACGCGGGCGCATGACGATCCGAGGGAGGACCTCAACCTCGGCGGCCATTGCTCGCACTGAGGGACTCTGCTTGAGAGAAAAGTCATTGGCGGAAAGTGAGACGCGGACTTACGGGTGGTGTCCGCTGAGGCTTCCCTGCTTGCCCGGATTTTTTCCTTTAACACCTCTGCCTCGCGACGGGCTGCTGCGATACGCTCCTGGATATCACCCTGGCCTTGAGACATGTTGTACGGCGAGTCTGAGGGGGAAAGGGGGGAGAAGGAGTGAGAAGGAGAGTTGCAGTGAAGGAGCGGGCGTCTGGGAGACAAAGGAAGCGACGGAAAAGGGCCCACCTGGAGATGCGCTGGATTAATAATTCTAAGTGAAGAGAGGAAGAGGCTATCGGGGCGTGGGAGTGGGAAGGGGAAGTTTAGGGCCGACTTGCTCCGCAGTTTAGAGGTGAATGAATGGGGAGACGGTGGAGGGGAAGAGAGAGATGGAGACGGCGACGGCGACGAGGGAGGGAGGATGCGCTGGGAAACAGTTGAGCTCTGAGCCAAACCAGAGCGTCGCCTCTTTGCGCTGATGGACGCTCACGGACCTGCCGGTAACAGCCGCTTTTCAACTTCCGATCTCCCACATCCCATCACCCCCTCTCAATGTTTGCTTTCTCAGCCACCCCGCCGACGCTTCCATGCGCATCAAAACATTTTCTTCATCCAATAATAGCTCAGGTTGATCATATGTTGCAAAATTTCAGACACAGGCAGGCAAGGCAGCAAGGCAGAGAGCACTCGCGCTTGAGCGCCTACATCATACGACATACCCCGTACCTTGGCAGGGCCCTCGTGGCACGATCAGAGGCACCCGTGTACCACAAATTCCGCGCGGCTCATGATGATAGGCAACTATTGCGTCGTCACAGGCAACTCTTTTCACAATTGATGGAAGCAACGAATGTCACTTGTAGATTGATGGATAACAGTCGCGTACAAATAGCCCCTATGTCGCTAAATACCAATTGAGGAATTCGAACATGTCCCCAACCTTCACCGAAACACATAAATTATGGCAAACCAGGGTAAACCGTTAACAAACTCGCACGTTCCCCTTGATTACCGACCTGAGGCCAGGTTCAAACCTGAGCCGAATGAGGTGTGCCTGTCGGATGCGGCGGCCCCTGGGGAGGGGGCGACGATACCGCGGATCCACCGTACTGACTCACGGGAGGCTGCGCTGCCGTTCCGTTATTGCGGCCCAGATCCATCGTCTTCACGGAACCCAGCCAGACATCGTTGCCCCTGGTGGCTGAGACAATTGCGCACACCAAGATCGCGATAGTATAGATCATAACTAGATTTGCAGGCCATGAGCCGAGCCGTGTTGCCCATTTGTACCTGAAGGTACTTACGAAGAATAAAGTTGAGGAACGCAAAGGCTTCAATGGCCTTGAACTCTTGGCATGCCTGTTGGGTGATGTCGTCTGTGGGATAATTCGGTAAGTAAGGATGTCAGTGAATGTCGTAAAGTTTTCTACTCACTGATGTAGATGCATCCTTCCGGGAAGTAGAACACGTCGGCGTTCGCGGTCAAAGCACCAGTCGCGACCCATAAAATCCAGAGTACAACTGGAAACCATGGTCGGCTTTTTTACACGACTACACCAAGGAAGACATACATAGCCAAGGGAGTTCAACGACAACCATAGAGGTAAATGCCCCTTGTCTCATGGTGTCGACGATCAGCCTAGAAAGGTCCTACTTAGAGTTGACTCCACTACCACTAGCAGACGATGACTCACATGACCGGAATCGTGAAGAAGGTGAGTACAGCCGTTGCGACACCCAATGCGCAGAAAACAAAATAAAGGTTGAAGTATTCCAATGTTAAAGAGATCAAGTGGGCCGACAGGCCCAGGACGATGATCGAAAAAAGGAGAGAAAGAGCTAATGTAAATGGTTAGCACAGTGTCTGACCCAACGATTGGAAAATACGTACAAAGAGTCACGATGCGCACAATACCGAGAGCGCCCATCTTGAAAGTGTTGCGGTAAAGACACACAGAGCAGAGGAAGTGCGGTGGAAGAGTCGCACAGAAGTAAATCTTTGCCCTGGCTCTTTAAAGAGGCTCCTCATCTCCGCTCTCTCTCCTGTAAGGACCTGAGTTGGCACAAAGTTGACAGGCACCGTAGGGCATCGTGACATCGGGCTTTTCGGTGGATTCTGCACGCCTTGTTTATGCTCATCAAGTACCAAAATGCGCGAAACATTCTCGCGCCAAGGCACATGGGCGCTTATGCTCACCAATCACGTCAAAGGTACGGGCTGCAGAAGGAGGCAAAGTGACAGGCAGCAAACGTTCGGATCGGCTCGATAGAGAGTGCTATGCCAGCATATGGGCCTTACACAGGTTGGTCCATCAGAGAAGGTGTTCGTAGGTTTTGAGCAGGGGGGCAGATGACCGAGCACAGCCGAGCACGACTTGTGAGAGTGCCGCATGTTGAGTAATTCGTCCTGTTTAGATGTGAGCTGTCGATGGTAGAGACGACTCATGGCCGTGTGCAGTCTGCTGACTCCCGATAAGCCAAGACCACGGAGCTTTAGTATTCAGCTAGGATAACCAGGATAGGCTATAGTGAAGATGTGCCCAAAAGTGTGTCTCGACTTCCTATTATCGCTATCAAGTGGCCAAAAGCTGTCAAAAGCCGCGAAGATCTGCCAAGAGGAAAATTGCCGCCGACAATTGCACGATGTTGCCTTGACAGCGTTGGCAGTTCCGGGACGTCATAGCGTTCTACAGCAATACAGCAAATCCGCAGCAGCGTGCAACAGCTGAGCGCTTCAGAGACGAAGGTTCAGCGAGACAAGAGTGCGAGGATAAGTGGTGAACGTAGGAACATATCGACTATCTTTCTTGTGGTCTGCGTAGGAACTTCTAGACTAGGCAGGCAGCGTCGGGTCATTGCATGAGCGGAAAGTTGCGGGCGTGATCCGGCTGTGACCGAGGTCTGGGGGCGGAGCGCACACCGTGTGCATGTGAACGTCGATTCGTCTCGCGTCCCTCATATCCTTACCAGTCGGATGTTCGGTCCTCGAAGCACCGATAACATGTGTCTGCTGCTATAGATGCATCGATTGTCTATATGCTAGCAAAGCCGCTTAACTCCTTCCATCTGTTCTGTGTTCTCAGAGCTGAGCTCAACATGCAGGCGCAAAGCACTGAGGCTGAGGCTCTGAGAAGCAAGAAGCATAGCTATGGCATCAACCATTCAACACAACTCTCTTCGGCGGTGATTTGGATCTGCTGATGGTGAGGATGCTGACTACTAGCAGTCGCCGAGCTGATACACAAGCAAATGCAGTCCTAGGTGAATGCCGACAAGCTTAAACTTCCTGTAGCCACCATTAATTGCTGTAGAGGAAACCAGGGCTCTTGCTCAGCATAGTGTTTCGAGTCAGCTTGCTCAGCCGCCGTGAACCTCGCGTTTATCGGCCTCATGCTCCACCTTGTCGTACACTTTGGCGCCGACCTTTAGACGCTCCTCGGCCAGCCAATCATCAGGGCTTATCACGATCCATCACTCGGTGTGGGCGGTGACTACCTTGTGCCGACATCGGAAAGGCGCTGGACGCGACTCTGCGGTCACTCACGACTACTCCACGCAGCTCCTATCCTCGGTCGTTACATCCTTTTGGCTCGAGAATATACTGCAAATAAGCTCTGCATTTTCTCAGGCGTTTGTGCTCCGAGGCCGTCGAGTCATCTCAGTGGCGCCAGCTAGTACCTCTTCGGATGACTAAGTGCTCTGCTCTGGTTCTTCTTCGGTGTCGATCCCGTCGCCGGCAGTGCGACACCAGCGGGCTTTGGGGAAGCGTGGACCGACAATCGGCACACAACCACACTACTATCACGCCGTCCCTGAATAGGAGATGAGCGAGCTCGCGAGAGTACGGAAAGAGGTTCAGTCACATTGCTGTAGCTTGACTAAACATTCACGCCATATACCTGGCCGGGGCATGTTTTTCCGCGGCTAATCGACGGCGTCAAGGCATCGGCATACCACTCCGTCGCTCTTTGACTCCTGCTTGGAGATGACAAACTGTCCAAAAATCTGGAATCTCAACGATAATAGAAAAATCCTCGGTAACGCGTCTATCCCGATTGAAGGTAAGTGTGGCGGCCAACTAACGGTGGTGTCGTCTGAGTCAACGACCGGCTTCCCAAGTCAGCCAGGAGCTACTGGCCGGCAAACCCGTTCAGTCCTCGGCTGTTGCAATCTACGGACTGCGGCAGTATGACTCGCAGTCCCAGTGTCGGAGACACGTCCGCTTCAGAGCAGAGGATCGCCCAACTCACCTTTTTTTGTTATTTTCCCTCGCATATGCTGTATTCAGCTCGAGAACGGTATAAAGGCTAGCTGTAAGCAGAGTCATCCGTCAGAAAAGCAATTGCTCGTTCACTCGTCTTCTCTGCATCACATTCTATCAATAATCTCTATTTTCGCCGCCACAAAGTCTATTAAACGCGATCTATACTTGCTCCAATGTCGACCCACAGTGAGTTTTGCTGCTACATGGTGAACAACTAGTATTGAATGGATCGCTTCGACAGACAGGATGCAGCTGAACGACTTCCTCCAGAGGAGGTATGGAGCAGGAGGCCCTGGGCTAATCACTTGGGAGACAGCCCAAGCTGGCCCCGCCCATGCTCCCGTCTGGACCATGGTTCTGAGAAGTGAGTCATTCCTAGTCGGACCCGTCACAGCCATACTGACTGGCTTCAGTTCGTGGCGTAGTCTGGGGCCAGGCAGCGGGCGGACGTCAAGGCGAGGCCATGGAAGCAGCCGCAGGCCAGGCTCTAAGCACCATCTTGCAAGGCTACCAGCCTTAAGCGACCCCCCACTCCACATCAGACTCTTTTTCATTTGCCCATCACTTTAATGCAGACTTTCTTGTATATAGATGTTCTTGTAGTGCTTTCCTATAGGCTGTTTGCATAGCTCTCCCATCTCCCATCTCTCTTGCTCTCAACTCACTCGCATGCTCCCTACCCTACCCTATGTTTGTTGTGTTTATGTACTGCATAATAGAATGGCTCTGTCACTGCTGTAAGCGCTCGCATGACGTTGTAGTTCTGACGGCTAATGCAAATTAAGCAAGCGATCTTAGTTTTGGCACGGCGCCAGGCACGCCCGTATAACTTGCTGTGGAAGTGTGTTGCAAAACAGCACCCCGCACGGAGCTTTTGGGAGAAAGTAGCAGTCGGTCTCAGTCGGTTCAGCGCTTAATGGGGATAAACACGTGGCATACAAGCCGGGTCCCCCAGTCTTCTCCCAGCTATTCGGCTTGAGTGGTTCGGTAGCCTCGTTGGAAGTTTCTTCGTCTGCCGCATCACGGCACTTTCCATGAACCTCCACGCAACTTCAATAACTGGCTATATACTGACTGCGCTTTGCTTCTTTGTCCCTGGGTTGACATCGCATCCGCTATCCTCATGTAAACTGTCCTGGTCATTTATTTCGCTTGAAGTACATGACGGCTTCGAACGTTAAGTTAATACACTACCTGGTGGTCTGCGCACAACCCTACTCCAGCGGCTCCCTCTGTCGTCAAGCCGTGCTTTCTGTGATATCCTTGGAGCTATGCGATCCGTCACTTCGATTTTCGAAGCTTCGTCAAGGGCGTGGGGCTCTGCGACCGACCGGAGCGCTGGCACCGCCACGATGAAACCCCGAGGGTCTTTGCATCTTTGAACGCTTTAGGGGCATTCCCTTAGAACATGATGCTACAGCGGCACGTCCATCTCGGACTTGCATCTGCACTCCCTAATAGTATTGGCGTCTTGACGCGCATAGGCCTCGGATTGGGTCGAGATTGATTTTTACCGAAATGAACCTGGCCGCATGTCCTGGCTACTTTGTGGCCCCTCCTTCTAATCCGTCCATAGAACCAACACCTCGATCAATTCGGACTCTCTTCTACTGAAAGAGGCGCTCCCATTTCCCGTTTACTACTCTACGAGTGATCTCAAGTGGCCTCCTCTCTGTCGTGTCGTCGTCAGTGCACAGTTCTTCGTCTCAAAATGGTCGTTCGGCTTCTCATTTTGTCCAGCTCTTGTTCGGCAAATTGCTGAGGCCTACGCATGTCTTGGCTACGGCCTCTGGTATTGAGGAGCTACGCTCACTGCACCTCCCACAACACTTGCGGATGTCTCTGGCGTTCACAATGCTGGAAGGCGCATGTTTTGCCCTCTAAATACCTGCTCGCCTGCTGGGCTTTCTGCCTCAGAGAAGAAACAACTTCCCCAGACACTATCCGACATGCCCAGAGGTACTTGAACATCTTCTCTGTCGCCCACTTGTACTGATCTGTTAACAGACGGTACTGACGCTCTTAACGAATGTGAGGCGCCTTCGTTCTCCATCCACTGACTGCACCCGCTAAACTGTTATTCCAGACCTTCAGAGGAAGGGAAGGCTCCACAGTCTCAGCTGGCAGGTGAGGACCACCGGTCCGACCCATTCCCCGACGTGGACTTGCACTTGCAAGAGTAAGCCCGTCGGCTTCTTGTCTTTTGAACAGCTTTTGAGCTAACTTTGGCTGTAGTCAACGGTGAGGTCAAGAGTGTGGGTACGGGAACCCACCAGACTGCCGCCAAAAATATGGCGGCGAACATCGCGCTCGAAGCGCTGATTGAAGGAGAAGAGACCGAGAACAACTGAGCTAGCGCGTCCACTGGCCCGCGTTTTCACTCGCACGCGGCTGCAGTGGAAAATTCCGAATCTTTGAAGGGTGTCTTCGATACAATCCACATCGCTTGATGCTTTGGTTTAGCACTCCGATGAACTTTGGCCTGAAACGTCTTATTTATCGTGTACTATACAGTGCACGTTTCTACCCCACTTCGTCAGAATGTAGCAAAGCGCATGCAACTCTTTTTGTACACAAGTGAGTTTACTTGCGGCCCCGAAGATATCGAAAAAGGCTAGAGCAAGGCCCTGGTGGTCGTGCCGATCTGTGAGGGCATCATCACGCCGACCCTGTGACCGGCATTCATATTCCGCGTCAGGTCACCGTTAAAATGTGTCTCCGGTCGGGGTTGATGTGCATAGTAAGGCGCTATACCGGCGCTTACAGGAGCGCCCATATCGGTAACCTATCCCTGACTGCTGGGTCTTATCTTCATTCCTAGTCGTAGATCTAATAAGAGTAGTAAAGGTCATTTCGAGCTAGAGGTACTTTGTCCAAGAGTTTCAACCTAGCAAGGCGGGAGATTGACCTCATGTGTACGCTCAGCACTTGGTGGCATGATCAACTGTTCGGCGTCTTGCCTGCGGCATTTGCTCTCACAGTACTTGCCGAATTCCTCGCGCCGCGAGAATCAACTGTCACCTAAAGTTCTGATGATGTATGCCTCTCCGCCGTCGCCGTTTTTCAGCCACGCAAAAATCAATCCTTGATCGGATAAAGAGACTGTTGTGGCACAAATGCAAAGAGGACCAAGGCAGTGATTGGTGGATAGCTGCTCTCGCGCTTAAGTGTGAGCCCGCAGCTGCCGTACTATTCATCTACATCTGCTTTGCTAACTACCTTGATCATCGTCTCACCTCCCGATTCCGGCTAGTTGATGAAAGGCGTTGTGAGTAACCCGTCCAAGGGTCCCACCCCCAGGCAAAATCCGGTGTTCGGTGCTGTCAGACCTCCAGCCACATGCGGTATTTGTCGCTGGATTCGGAGACCCAAGCCAGACCATCTTGGGTGAGCGTTATTGACTCTTCACGTTGTCTCGAAAAAGGAGCCTCCAGGCTCCACCGGTTACTCATACGAGCTCATTTTTTGGTACCCGCGCTCTTGACGTAGTGTATAAGTACGACGAAGAAATGCGACGTCAAAGCACTTCAAGCCTCCAAGTAAATTCCTAACGTTCTCTTCGAAATGCCTGGCGGACGTGAGTACTCTCCAGAGGCTTAGGATCTTCGAAAGACTTACTGACATTACAACCGCAGGATACACCACTGTTCTGAACAACTGTAAGCTCATAATTAATGTCCGAAAAGCTCTGACTAACATATGAACGTCGCCTAGTCTATTCATCCCGTCCGGGCCATCTTCTCACTCAAGCAGAATCCAACAGCGGCCCACCACACCAGCCAGAATGGACCGTGACGTTCAAGGGTAAATGAGAATAAAATTGACGGCAGGTTGTCAATCAAACTGACCTGGCTAATATTAATCTAGTTAACGGCAACCCGGTTGGTGCGGGCACGGCACCTCAGAAGAATGTTGCAAAAGAGAGAGCGGCGCAGGCTGCGTGCGCAGCGCTAGGCATCTCGCCGTGAGCCTCCGCGCGCATCGCTAAGCGGCCATGAGAGTGTTTTTGTCTATTTCATGAGCCGATTTGTAGATAGAAAGAATATTTGTACAAGACTCTGACTTCTCAAGTTAAACGTACCGTGTTGAATGGTGGATTTCTGTAGCCTTGAAACCGACATTTTTCTATCCTTTGTGACGTGAACAAGAAGCCGAAGCCATTTTAAAAAAGAAGAAAAATAGGTTACGGATATCAAGCTGGTTAGATTGCCGGATGACGATGAAAACCAGGGACGGAGTCTTGGATGGTTGTGGCGCGATGTCGTTGGATAAAAGGGGGAGGCAGTGTCGCGGAGTTTGGAAAGTGGAAGCTCACGCGACAAACTCAGCGCTGGATTCGTTTTCTGCTCAAGCGACATGTCACGACGCGGACCGGTGCCCCTTCTGCTCGCTGCCGCGCTGGGTATGCATAACGCGCCTTGTTCCATCATCCTCATGGTGGCTGAAGGATGTCCACAGGCGTCATATCCGGCGTTTACATCTTCAAGCCTTCGTTCGACCAGGCCGTTGTCGAGTGCGTTATGAACTCATTACACCAACCCTTCGTTTCTCGAAGCAGTCTAACCTTCTTTCTATGTCCAAGTCACGAAGCCTCTGAGAATTTGAAGGCGCCGGCTGCGGATGGCCTAAAGAAGGCCGATGAACCATTCAGTTCCACTTCCTCAGATGCGAAGGTATCACCGGAGGTTGCGAATGCTGCCACCCCTGGTCAGACGAAGCCAAGCTAGGATGCTTGATTCAGCTGAACCCTATCTCCCCGTCCTCCCCTGCAAGGCTGTTCCACCTCTCGCCTCATCAAAGGAGGTAAGGGCCTGCGGGGTTGCGAGGCGCGCGGAAGCCGCCAAAACCGTCGCTCTTGGGGCAGAAGACACCCCAGTTGGGAAGCCCCCAAATAGAACACAAGCAATCTACAGATCCAACCGTGAATCCATCGTCTGCCTGATGCCGTAATATGTCATATGCAAATGCCCTTCACCTACGAGGGTTTTCGGAAATTGAACCCCATGTCCATGCCTTGCGGATCCGATCTGTGCATGTGAGGTGGCCTTAGAAACGCCGTGGGATCAGTAGTCCGCCTCACAGCCTTCCCTGCGCGCCGACGCCTAGCGGACATTTGTGCAGCTCCTAGTGTTCTAAGTCTTCTAGCAGAAGTTCACATGTGCTCAACATTGCATTTTCAGAAGGAACTTCAATGTACACTAGGTTCTTGGGAAATGTGACATTCGACCTACGAACACAAGCGTGAATGTTCTATATTGGAACCACGAGTCATCTCCGGCATTATGTTCCTCCAGCAGCGCTCAACAAGTCCTTTCAAACTTTAGAACATATGACCTCAGTTCGATGCCATGATTGGTAGTACGGTCATAGATACCGTCATTATAGCCGCCCGGTCCCTTAACATGATCTTCCGTATCAGAGGCAGATTCTGTCTTACGCCCTTGGTGTGGTACAGAAGTCATGGACAATGTATCCATGTATCTTCATGAAGTCCCTCACGATCTATCCACATCCATCTTTGCGCCCTGTCCATTACTAGTTGCCAGCGTTGGTGCCTGTCTCCGTCGTTCCCAGATCTGCACAAGGCCACTGTGAGCACACGTGTCCAGCAATTGGGTTATCGGCGCGGTTGTTTCTCACCTGAAGAACCGTTTCGCCCAAGAAAATCATCTCCTTGCGCGTCTCCTCGACGATAAGGTCCTGGATCTGGAACCACTTTTCCGTGTCACCGCCCCCGCCCGCCGCTCGGAGATGCACCTTCCACGTCGTTGCAGCCAGGTCTCGTGCGGTTCCAGCAACGGACTCGTGGGTCACATTTGCAATTAGATCATAGACGGTGTCACCAGGTGCGGTCGAGGGCGCATCAAGATCTATGCATGACATAAAGTGTTTAGTGTAAGACGCGCTAGGATATGTTTGGAACATACAGTCGCGGAAATCAAGCCCACGCAGAGGGAAGTTGACGATCGTGGGATTCTTTTCTTCGACAAACGCGTTTTTGGTAAACCGTTTGAAGTGTATAATGATGTACGGCGGGAGTCGTTGGCACTTATAGCGTTTTACTTGACCGCCCAACTCCTGGGTAGTCTCACCATCATATTTTGCAAGTACAGAGTGGATGTTGACCTGAGGAATGATGTTCTTCTCAACGGCGTCTTGAAAGAGTGGCGGTGGCGGCAGATCCACAGCGAGGAACAAAAACGGCGAAACGGTTGTTCTGATGTCTGAGGAAACGTGATTCAATGTCATATCTCAGGACACAGATGGCGGTTTTACCTCGGGCAATGTCGAACCGTGGTTTCTCGTTGGTTCCGGTATCGGGCCGTACAAGGACCTGCTGCGTCTGTGCCCGGAGCTCACCTTGGAAGGTGGAGAAGATGATACCTAGTAAAGGGTTTCAACGGGTTAGAACAACAGGTTAGACTAAACCTAAAAAAACAGAAACGTACTGGAGTTCTTCTTCCTCGTACCACCCATATCTTGGTGTAGACGGTTGAGCAACCACCCAAGGAACTCAACAGGATCCCCCTGGTTTTCGAGGCGGAAACGCCCCGTACTCGCGCGGTTCACCTCTTGGAGGAACTCGTGCGGTGATACCTGGCTCTTGAACAGACGTGGGTTCCACAGCTTCTTTGCGAGCACCGCGAAGCGGCGCACGAGTTCGGTCTCCTTGCCCGTCGGGCGGGTGAGCAGAAGGTAGTCGCGCAGGGGCGGGATATGGAGGAGCGCATGGATGATGACGTTCATGTGGTCATTCTTCTTGATGTTGTTAAGGCCGACATAGCCAGGGAGGTAGGCGTGGCCGGCAAGGTCGTATGAGGGGCGGCTGAGGTGAGCGGGTGTTGAGAGGGCGGCGGTGGCTGATTTGGTGAATGAGGGGTTGAGGACGAAGGAGATGTCCTCCAAGGACGGGTCCGAGACGGCGTAGCCATCTGGTAGAACGTATACCTACGAACATGACACGGAATTAAAGGCAAAGTTTTAGTAGGTTAAGCATCAAAGCGCACCTTCGTCGTCTCGAGGTTGATGAAGACGTGGTGGTCTTCGTGAATGGAATGGTAGTATGCATACGAGCTCTTGCCACGACCTTGGAAATATTTTCCACAGACAAGGCAGCCGTAGACATTGATGTTGGAAAGCGAGACCGAGCACAGTTTCTCGAAGTCAAAGTCTAGTTGCGCTCGGTTGATCTGGTTGGAGGCAGCTTAAACTCAGCGCTCAGTAGATAGATTGTCAGTGCAGAATATTTAACATACAGTGTCAAGATACAAGTCAGATGCTCGTGGTTGCCCCTTGCCAGTCTTCGCAGCTTGTTCGCCGTACGGGTCATCGTCATCGTCATCTGGAAGGTCCGCCGGGGTAGCTGTCGAAGCTGGCGCTGGTGAAGCAGACGCAGATTCATCCTCTCCGTCTACTCTGGCGCGTTTCGACGGTCGTTCCGTGGCGTCTATCATATCGGTTTGCGATGATGCACGAGGAGGGGCCATGATGAGCAACGCTCAGACTGGGGATAGGCTGTATGTGTGGCTGTTAAGAGCGGAAGAAGTGAGGAGAGGTGATGAGGCGCGCGTGGCCGAGACGCGATCGACGCGTGAACTTGCAGTGGCCTCCTCCTCACGTCTACGCCCACAGGTCATAAAATTTACAGCGCCCACAGGTCATAAATCTCACAACGAGGTCGTGCTATTAGATATGCTTCGTAGAGCAGGCACATTCGCTCGTTCGGCGATAGCTTCGACTTCGGTCAGCCAGCGTGCCGCACCATATTCAACTGCCCTTCCGAAGCCGCCGCTCGATGTCGATCCCGCTCTCCAGGCACTTCTCCGTGATGTCGACATCTCGCTGCACTCCCAGAAGCGCCACGATGCACCAGCACGAGCAGGGCCACGCGAGCTCGAGGCGTTCGGGCTTGCAGACGCTGCAGAGCGCGAGGTCATAGACGAGGGCGACGAAGAGGCGTATGAGAGACGGGAAGAGCGCAAGAGTCCTGCGGCTGCGTTCGGGGGACATCGTGTTGGGGCAGTAGTGCTCCCCGCCGAGCTGAGTGATGCTGTCACTGCGCTCATCGAAGGTGCGTTCCCGTTGCTCATACAAAAGAGCATGTGTACTAACGCGGATAATGTTACTGCTCAGACTCGGACAAAGTGCTCTTGCACAGTGACGCCGAGCGTCTCTTCCGGAACCCCGAATTTAGAGGTGTAGCTGGTGAGGCCGGCTGGTCACAGGGCTACGACGTCGAGTACCGCAACCGACGTCAGGCATACCAGCACCAGGACCGTGACGGGACCGCGTTCGCTTCTGTTGTCCTCCCGGCGCATTATGCCGCCACTTATGCTGTCCTTCATCAAGCACAACACCGTATTGGACATGGATGGGACATTAAGCGCGTCATTGATTGGGGAGCTGCAACTGGCAGTGGGCTTTGGTAGGCGGTTAAGGTTTTTGATGTTCATGGAATATACTTATAACCTGAAAAATGGCTAGGGCATCATGCAATATCTTCCAACATCCTCCAGAAACCGAGGATGCAGTGCCTCGATTAGGAACCTCCTATATAACGTCTTACACCGGCATTGACAAGCGCGATGGTCTGACCAAAATTGCAAAGCACCTGCTTTCAGGTATGGCACATCCTCCCCCGCTGAATGGCGCTTTTCACGTTGCTTACGACCGACAGGTCTTGATATTGGGCGAAGAGACATATCATGGTCCAAATCATATCACGAGGACCGCCACAGCGTCCCACGAGAGGAGGGCTCAAATACGCTAGCATTGTCAGCATTCAACCTCTCGTCGCTCAACCCTCCTCTCGCCCGTAAGACACAGGTGAAAGAGATGTGGCAAAGTGGTGCAGGCACTATTGTACGTATTCTTGCTTCATTAGTCTACTTGAAAGTAGTTCGACGACTTAATATTACTCTCTACAGATCCTTATAGATCATAGCACTCCCGAAGGCTTCCAAGCCATCGCTGAAGCCCGTCAATACCTACTTGACCTCGGTGCGCGCGAGGTCGCCAACCCCGATTCGGAGGTCGCGGGTGCCGCGGGCATACAGCCTATCCTCGGCTCGCACGTCGTCGCCCCATGCCCGCACGATGGCGCGTGCCCCCTCCTCCCGTCTTCCAAGACAGGGAAGCTCGTCTGCGGCTTTGAGCAGCGTCTACAGCGCCCGTCCTTCACCCGCCTCACTAAGCACGCGAAGGCGGGTCATGAGGACATTGGGTACTCATATGTCGTCGTGAGGAGGGGACCAAGGCCATCGTTGGCGGCTCCTACGACGTCGACCAAGGTTGCGACTAGCTCAGGTGTCGGACGTGTAGGCGCTGTGGGACGCGAGGTTCTTCAACAACAAAGGGAGAAGACTGTCCAGGAACTGAGCATGTTTGATGAGGACGTGGTGGCAGATCCTGCGTCGACAGAGGCAGAGACGAACTCATCCGCCGAAACATCGGAGTCGACAAATGCAGTGGCAGGGGATTCGATCAACGGCCTAAAAGGCAAGGACCTCGAGACAGCACTGCGGTATGAGGCACTCAGCTGGCCACGACTCGTTTTCCCGCCGTTGAAGAAAAGCGGGCACATCCTCCTCGACGCGTGCACGCCGGAAGGTTGGTCTATTTTTCGCTCCCGACATCCCCGCGAAATACAAGACTAACGGCGATGAAATAAACAGCGAAAATCATGCGCCTGACGATTCCGCGCTCCCAGGGAAAGCAAGAATATTACGACGCCCGCAAAGCACAGTGGGGCGACTCGTTCCCGCACAAGCCAAAGAATGCACCCCAGGAACGCAACTTGCCCGAGCCAAAGGCCCCTGCGAAGACTCCGTCCAAGGGTAAGGGCAAGGGCAAGAATGGCGTGCCAGATATCGGCAGCGCGTGGGCGACCATGGACGTGAGGCCTGGCGCGCGAGGGGGTGCGCACATTGGCAAGCGGAAGGAAAGGCAGCGGTCCGAGATGGAGGTAGGGTACGAGGAAATGTCGGAAAGACTGAGCACCCAGAACCGTGATACGAAGAAGTTTTCAAGGAGAGACCGAGCGAAGCTCGAGCTGGACGACGGGTTTGACTAACGATATAATCACGTAGAAGCTCTAAGGCTGAACCTTAGACTACAAGGACTTCGCATTTCCAATCCATCATATTGTTAATCCTCCACTCACGCGTATACAATGTTGCATGTCATTTAGATCTTTGTCATAACACACAAATTACATCGCTCTCTTCGCACGGTCGCCCTAATTTATCGCCTATCACTCTTCTCACTCACTCGTGCCAGGTGTGCCAGGCGTCTCGACTTAGCCACCAGCTCACCAAACTTTAGTGAACAAGCTTTATTCATTAATAAGATAGGATGGACAATATAACGTTCCGGCAGCATGCTGGACAGCATGCGCTCCCTCGTGGTTCTAAGCATCTATGTCTGCTAAACCGAAAAACCATGCCCTCCCTTGACCCTGTCACTAGCACGGTACTAAACCTTGACAACTTTCACGGGAGAAGGGCATCATATGTCATTGAGGTTGATCTGGATGGACGGCGCCTGCGTCGACTTGAGCAGGACACGCGTGATGGCGTTCACGGGCGCATTCGAATCACGCTTCGTGTTCGCTTCGCGCTCGTTGCCGGTCGCGCGCTTGACGGACTGCATGAAGAGACGGATGTTGCGCACGACGTCTTCTACGGGGAAGTGGATCTGCGAGTTTTTTTGGGGTCGGAACGTGTTTGAATCAGAATAAGAAGAAGAGGAGAGACAGAGCTGGGAAAGGGACGACGGACCTTGGCGATGGGCATGCGTATGGTGCCAGACTTGTCGCCCTTCCACTCGGTCGTACCCTGCAGACGCCGGATGAAGCCCTCGATGTCGTCCGTGACTGTGCCGCGGCGCTCTGAGGGCATGAGACCGCGGGGACCGAGGATACGGCCGAGACGAGGGGTGATGGTGCGGATGAGGCCGGTCGTGCAGAGGATGGTGGTGGCCTGGTGCCGGCCGTTGATGACCTGTGACGCGTCAAAGATGACGAGAGCCATTGAGTACGCGGCTTGCAGGTAGAAAGATAGAGGGAGGAAGCCATACAGCATCAATAAGTTCTGGTCCACCGACAATATGTGCGCCAGCTTTACGGGCTTCGTCTGCCTGACGGCCCTCGGCGAAGACGAGGATACGGTCCTCCGACTGCGTCTTGGCTTCGCGAGGGAGTGATATACGGCCCTTTGGTATCGTCGTCCCCTTGCCCATCGCTGTCCGGACGACGAGTTCAAATGTTGATTGAGGGCGCGCAACTTCTACGGACTAGAAAGCGCGTCAGTATACGCGCACGTGTAGACTCGGGTCGCAAAGTTGAGGTGCAACGCACGCGCAGGACATGGACAGCGCTCTCCAACGGCATGCGCTCATTGTGGTAAATGTGTTTTTGCGTTTTTGCTGCTTTCTTGCGCGCTGCCTTGGCTGCGGCAGCCTTCTTGGAGAGGACTGGGATCTTCCTGACCTGGCGCTTGGCCACGGCTGGCGTGCTTGAAAATTGGCGAATATTTAAAGAGAGTGTGCTCTGTCCCATTGTCAGTATATTGTCATAATTACTCTTCGCTAAACTCACCGTCGAGGACGAGCATGCCTGACGAAGACCAGAGAGCCAGAACATTTTGCACGACGACAAAACGTCCGCGTCAATAATCCGTTCCGCATCCCGCACTCACTAACCGTGGGAATTTCTCACTTCGAGCAGCCCCTGTCTCCTTACGCCCCGTGGGAATCCCGACCCGCCCACGACATTTTCCAGTCCAAGCAGTCCTCCGCGTCAAAACAGACCTTGCCAAATTATTGCAATGTCCCTCCTCGCATCCCGCGCCCCCCGGCGCCTCCCCCTCCGCGTCGGCCACACCTCCGTGCGCAACGCCGCATCCAGTGGCGGCGGCGGCAGCGGCAAACCCGAAGTCGCACAGCAGGGCGACCCGAAGAAAGACACCCTCCGGCGCGTGCTCTACCCCGCGAACGTGCGGCAAACCTCGCCCTCGCCCGTCGGCGCGTGGCGCCCGGATGTCGCGCGCGCGCTGCAGCACGCGGTGCCCTCCGCGCAGGCGCACGACACCGTCCTGCGCGCGTGGCAGCTGCACGAGCGGCGGCAGCGCGAGGCGCGCGCGGCGGAGCTCGGGCGGAAGCTGAGGTGCATGCGGGAGGCGATGGAGGAGCTGGCGAGGGTGGATGTGGGGCTGTATCAGGAGGCGAATAGGGCGGAGGATCCGAGGAGGAGGGGTGTGCAGGAGGAGGAGGCGATGAAGGGCGCGTCGGAGGTCGAGAGGAGGGCGGTTGATTCGAGGGCGAGGGGGCTGTTCCCGCGCGAGCTGAGGATACCGACGGATACGCCGCCGAGGGATGGGTGGACGTATGAGTGGAAGCCGTTCAAGCGTCCCCAGACATAGGCGGAAGGTATGTTGCAGCTTGTGGCTTTTTGTGTTCTATGTTGACTTTGTTGCCTGCAGCCCAACTCACATAGAACATACACTATATAGCACATCCTCACGACGCCCTAATCCCGAAAAGTTTCTGCATGCATAATACACTGGTGATTGGAGACATGGAAATTTGGATGTATGAGACAGACAGCGGGAACAGTATGCGAGAACAAAACATGACAAAATGCGGGTGCGAAAGGGAATGCTACGCTAGAAAGTCGAGCGAGTATCCCCGCTCGCCAGCAAAACGCTCTGGCATCAAGCCCATCATGGCTTCGCCCCGCCCGCCTGCCGCAGTCTTGTTTAAGACAGCAGTATGTACGCTCTCGAGCGCCTTTGTCCACTCTTCGAGCGCTGCGTAGCGCTTCTTCTCGAGTACTTGTCTAAAAACGACATGAAGTCGGCAAAAGGGACAGGGCAGAGACAATACGTACTGTCTGTCAAGTTCGAGACGCATCCCGACTTGGTCAATTTGTCCCTCGACGCGGCCCTCGAGGATCAGGCCGATTAGCAGCTCCTCGACTTCGGCGATCTCAACGTTCAGTTGCTGGGTATTCAAATGAGTACGGTAGCTTCAATCAATAAATGGGAGCATACCTTGGCAAGGAACGAAAGCTCAAGGCGTGTGTACGGCTTGATAAGGTCGATGAGGTACGACGTGCGCAAGCTCTTGAGAAGCTCGCCAATGTACGCGCTGATGAAGTTGTCGTCCATTATCGTACTCCGGTTGTCTGCATACGATCATGAACATCGACGATCATTCATTCACCAGAGGCACGTACCACGCAGGATCTTCTCTGCCGAATGGACTTCACGGCGCTGGTATGCGTCGACCAGATCCGTCATCGCCTTGATCTGCGGGTCATTCTTGTATCTATACGCAATAATCAGCATATCAAGCTTGGCTCCGGAGAAAAGAGGACGAACGGCTTCGTCTCCTGCGAATCAAACGGATTGACCTCGCTCCCCGTCAACATATTCGCCAACACCAGATACTTGAGGACCTGAATGCGCTGCGGACTGCCCGCCTCGTCGTAGTTCCTAAAGCTCTCGAAAAAGTCCTCGCTCGCGCGGTTCCACTGGCGCTCGCCCATCCACATCTTGCCGCCGCACTCCTTGATGACGCCCATGATGCGCGGGTGCGGGATGGCGGCGCGGACCTGGGACGAGGCGTTGTAGATCTCCTTGAGCTTCTTGGTGTTGCGCGTCTCGTTGTGCATCTGGATCTCGAGCGCGTAGATCTCGAGCAGCTGGGTGCCGCGCTGGGCCTGCTCCTCGCCGCTGTCGCTGTCCGAGCGCGTGGCGGCGTAGAGGTCGTGCAGGAGCTTGGTGAGCCGGTTGTACTCTTTCCGGTCGAGCCAGAGTTTGGCGAGTTTGAGGTTTGTTTTGACTGAGAGTCGCTGTTAGATGTGTTAGCAAACGACCATGCATGCTTGTTAAATGACTGACATCGTTCTTTGCCTCTTCTAATGCGTCCTTGGTCGCTTGATAGAACTGTTCGAGAACGTCGACGGCTACAGGACCGCCCTTTCCGCCGCCGACATAGTCCAGAATACCGTTGATGGTGCGTTCCGAGTAGTTTCGGGTGACGGCGGAACGGGTATAGGTGAGGAGCTGGCGGTACGTGCCGAGTGCGTCTGCTGGTCTATGCAGAACGAGAAAGAGAAGCTTTGTTGATTGTTTGAGCGCCTTGAAGCCCCTGCGTGTGTTGAGCGTGCGTCGCGAAGAAGAGGGAGAAGCATTTACCAGTCGCCTTTGTCCTCCTCCTGGTCTACGATGGTGCGGAAATCTTTGAGTGCCTGTTCTGGGTCGTCCTCTTTCTTGGCTATCGGGGAAATTGAAGGGTGGCGTTAGGATAAGGGAGGTGAGATGTGGTGTAGACGTACATTTTGCGGTGTAGTACATGTTCTCGACGTCTGCGGTGCCAGCGTCATCGCCGGCATCGTCGTCAGAGTAGTCGAAGCCGTAGTCCTTGAATGTGTCAAGATCAGCGATGAGATTGCTAAGTTACGTGGATAAAGACGAACCTCGTCGTCGGATCCTTGCATGTAATCGGCATCATCGTCATCCATAGTGTGGTGGGGTGAAAGGTTACGGGGTTATATTAGTAGTCGTAGGCTGACAAGTGGGGTAGTTCACGGGAAGGGAGACGAGTATGGGGTGAGGCGTTCAGGGGTCAGAGGAAGATGGAGACACGCGTCGGCAGTAGAAAGGCTGTGACGCGACTGATATTCTCATTTCCATCCGAGACACTGGCAACTGCATTTTGTTGTACTAGCTCTTATTGGCACACACGTTTGTTTGTTTTGTTGGGGTGCGCTTTGTTGCCTGCAAGATAAGATGGGGATCTGGTATATTGCTGCCGAAATGCCGCTAGACGCCCACCCTCTTTGTGATAAACTCGTCTTAGCACACCCGCCCACATCCGATGACGACCCCAGCACAGACATCGCCATAAACGACGCGCACGACGACAAAGACGACGAGCACGATGGAGTCTCCTTTGTCATACACCAACGCGAGCGACCCGCCCTCCCGCTCACGAAGCAGCACAAAACTTGCTACAGACGATGCTACCAGCCTCACGTCCTACAACCCCTTCTCCGAGGAAGATGAACACGACCAGTCCTCCTACGCCATCGTAACAAACCTCTTCTCGCGCATGCGATCCTCCCTCGCAGCCCCCCTCGCAGCCGCCACCACTCCCGCTGCACCCCAGACCAACCCCACACCCACCGCCGCTGGCTACCAGGAACAACGCCGGCCCTCGGCTACCGCACTCAACACCACCCACTCCAGTTTCTCAGCCAAGTCCAACGCAGAGCGCCCCAGCTCCCTCACTGTCAATGCATCCACCACCGCGCCCCCGCTCGTCTCTCTCACCCCCGTCATCTCCAACCCACCAGTCATACACCATGACCCGGACCGCTCACCCTTGCGCGCCGGGTACACCCCCGTGCACGAGACGCAGGATGGAGACATGTTCGGAACCGCCATACCCGGCTTTGCTATACCGGACGATGCACGGAGTATCAAGACATCGGTCTCGATCAATAGGTCTGCCTCAGTTTCAAAGGTTATGCGTAGGATACGTGGCGAAGGTGCGTTCTGTGCACTCGCGCAGTGGTTGTATGCTGAATAAATGCGGGCTGTGTGCAGGTTTATCTAAAGATTATTGGATGGATGACGAGACGGCGAAAGAGTGCTATGATTGCAAGAGTGTGTTCTCGACATGGCGGCGCAAGCACCACTGTCGCATATGCGGTCCGTCTTCTTGACACTGAACACGATCATTTACCTCATATGCTGTCTAGGCCAGATCTTCTGTTCTCGCTGTGCCTCCAATATTATCAAGGGATCTCGCTTTGGCCAAGATGGTATGGTGCGCGTATGCAACCTCTGTCTTGAGAAGCTCGCCACCGTCGAAGACCGCGAAGTCGACGATGACTCCCGCTCCGTTGTATCTTTCGCCAGCACACCTCATTCCCTCGCCCACATCACCCATCCTCACTCGCACGCACATGTTGCTCACCACGCAACCTTCCACTCGCGAATGCCAGCCGACGACGGCATGCACAGCACCAGCGGGACGATAAGCCTCGCGCACCACCCACAGTCTCCGTTCGCCGCCTCTCAGTTATTCGGCAGGACCGACGAGCCATTCAACTTGTACTCGATTGCAGAGACCAAGCGCCCCCTGTCCGGATCAGAAGAGAACGGCTTCGGCTCGCGCCCGCTCACCCCAGCTGGCTGGTGGGGCCCGTCCTTTGCGAACGGTGGCGACCCAGGCGAATCCTCGAGCAAGAACACGGCGCCATTCCGGCGCGACGTCGCAGATGAGGAGAAGGAGTCGAACGGAGGGAGCGCGTTCACAAGCGAGCAGCCGCAGACACCCAACAAGCCGTCGACACCGAACCAGGACGGACGCGGTGGGGCGTCCGCGGGCGGCTCGCGCGCGAAGACGCCGGTCGATTTCCCTGTTACGGCGGGTGGGGGTGAGACGAGCTCGATTCAGTTCCCGATTAGTTCGCCGGAAGGGGTCGGGCCTGAGAGTCCGCATGGGCTGATGAGGTCGAGGTTTGATTCGTACGAGGGCGGGACACCGTTTATTAGGAGTCGGGTGCAGAGTCGGATGGATAGCTTTGCAGCTGAGGGGTGGAGGACCCGGAGGGACTCGACGGCGTATGTCGCATTTCTGGCTTTGATTTTTGATCTTACTGACACGCTCTTGACTAGTTATGCGCAAGAGCTTAACCTGATCTCAATGTTCCATCTGCGAGTGATGCTACGACAGATGCTCGCGACGGAACAGATCCCAGAGATGCGCGAGTGGGAAGAGACGCTCCTCAAGCTCGCCCTGCGCGTCGCGCGCGAGCTCACGTTCACAACTGGCTCCCCGCACGAAGGCGCAGACATGGACGTGCGACGCTACGTCAAGATCAAGAAGATCCCAGGCGCGCGCCCGCGGGACTCGGAGTACGTCGACGGCGCGGTGATCACCAAGAACGTCGCGCACAAGAAGATGGCGCTCTCGCAGCGGCACCCGCGCGTGATGTGCGTCGCGTTCCCGCTCGAGTTCCACCGCGTCGAGGGGCAGTACGTGCACTTTGGGCAGGTGCTCCGGCAGGAGCGCGAGTACCTCGGGAACCTCGCGAGCCGCATTGCGGCGCTGCGCCCGCACGTTGTGCTCGTCGAGCAGTCCGTGTCGCGCATCGCGCTCGATGCGCTCGTGAACGCGAACATCTCGGTCGCCCGCGCGGTGAAGCCGAGTGCGCTCGCGCTTGTCGCGCGCATGACGCAGGGCGATGTGCTCGGGTCGATGGACCGGCTCGCGCTCGAGCCGCGGCTGGGGACGTGCGCGCGCTTCCGCGTGCAGACGTTCGAGCACGGGCTGATTCCCGGGCGGCGCAAGACGTACATGCGGTTCGAGGGGTGTTCGCGCGATATGGGCTGCACGCTTGTGCTCCGCGGCGGGGACGTGCAGACGCTGCGGCGCGTGAAGAAGGTGGCAAGGTTTTTGATGTTTGTGGTGCGCAATTTGAAGCTGGAGACGCATCTGTGGAAGGACTCGGTGATTACGCTGCCGTCGTTGTCGCTGGAGGCGGTGCCGAATGGGTCGAGCCAGCTGTTTGGGCAGGGGGAGAGGAGTCAGAGTCAGAGGGAGATGGATGGTGCGCCGGCGCTTACGGCGTCGGTGTCGTTCGTGCGTGGCGTTTCGCCGGGTGTCGCGGTGCCACTGCAGTTACCGAGGTCTCCCGTTTCCGCTGACTATGGCGACCGTCCCCGCGGCGCGGGGCACACGCACGAGGCGACGGAGGATGGGCTACCGGAGTCGGACGCGGAGCGGCTGAGGCTGTCGAAGCGCATTGACGCGGCGCTGCAGCCGTATACGCGCACGTTCATCAGCGTCAGTGCGACGCTGCGGTTCTTGCCGCCGTATCCGATTCGGAGGATGAAGGAGCTCGACGAGGAGCTGTGTAGCGCGCAGCAGGCTTGGGAAGACGAGATCGTGAGGCGGGAGGAGATGCAGGCGAGGTTGATGCAGACGCCCTCGAGCCAGTCTGTTGCGTCGGACGGGGAGTCGGGGATGAGGAGGTCGGGTTCAGACGTGTCGGTCGCTGGATCTGCTGCCAGCTCTGGTACGAACGCAGGAGCGGGTGGGGTGGGCAGTTCGATGTCCAACGTCAGCAATGTCTCGAACGCGGGAAGTGCAGCAACCACCAACAACAGCAGCACAGCGGGAAATGCGGGTAGTACGCTCTCAAATTCTAGCGCTGAGTCGGACGCAGGGACTACGCCCACACCTTCGCATGTCCAACAGCCGTCAACTGCAAGCATCGCGACGGTGACGAACGCAAATGCTAGCTTATCACCATCGCAGGACGTGCCAAGTGCAACCGCGAGCACGATGTCTACTACCAGCACTGTCACTATCACGAACGCGAATGCGAGCACTGTCGTTTCAAGAGAAAACACAAGCTCATCTCCTCCCTCTGGTGTCAACAACGGCGTCGACGCGACGGACGTTCGGGCACAGATTGAGGCATTGCCCATACCTGGCCTGCTCACTACACCCCGAACACCAACGCAGACCTCGGAATTGACGACTGACGGATACTTTGGTCCACAGCCGAGCTCGTCAATTAATGTCATAAGCGGCATATCATTTGTGGCATCGCCCAGGGTGATGTTCACACCGGCCCCTCTTCACCAGGACGAATTTATTCCTCTCAAGGCGGAGAACGATATCGCCCTGGAAAGCCAACTAGGCGTCATCAAGTTCAAGCATGAAGAGTTCCGCCGGATCTGGGAGTGGTACCTGCGGAAGAACACGGACGACTTTATCATCGAGAAGTACCAGTTCATCAACGTGTGGACCTACACCGTGCCCATCGAGGACTTTGGGATGTACCGCTCGTGCGGCGCGCCGAAGCAGGAGACGATCGTGTTCTACGGCGAGCACGACACCACGCTGGGGCAGTTCATCGAGCGCTCGGTGATGGAGACGCTCGTGCAGTTTCTCGACCCCAAGGCGGTCTGCGCGAGCAAGGGGTGCGATCAGCCGCTGGCGCGGCACTGCAAGGTGTACGTGCACAACGAGTCGCGCGTCGCGGTCGCTGTCGAGCAGTGGGACGGGCAGATTGGGGGGCGCAATTTCCGTCCGGCGCCTGATTTGATTACGACGTGGAGCGCGTGCCGCGTGTGCGGGTCTGCGACGCCGTTTATCCCGGTGTCGGAGGAGATGCAGCGGTATTCGTTTGCGAAGTTCCTCGAGTTGCATTTTTATCCGGCGGATGTGCAGCTGGTGCAGGGGGCGGGGTGTCAGCATAATATCTATCAGCATCATATCCGGTATTTCGCGACCAAGGGCATGACGGTGCGCTTCCAGGCGGATCCGGTTGGGATGTACGAAGTTGTGTTCCCGCCGTCGCGTATCCGGGTGAAGGCAGAGACGCAGCTCGCGCTGAAGAACCAGGACTATGAAGAGATGCACTGGCGGAACACGATCTGGTACTCGGCCCTCGTGGAGGATCTTAAGCTGATCAACATCGACGCGGCGACGGGCGAAGACGACGACCAGGACCTGCGGCTCACCGCCGAGATCAACCAGCTCATTCTCCGCGCCGAGGCCGAGCGCCGCGAGATCAGCCAGCTGCTCAACCAGGTGTACCGCGACGCGGCGCCGACGGACACGCTCGCGATGAACAAGGTGCGCTCGTTCCGGCAGGACCGCATCGTCGCGTGGCAGGGCGACTTCGACAAGCTGCCGAAGCCGCGCGGGTCGATTATCGATAGGAACTCGGGTGTGAGCACGAGTACGGGCGGCTCGGGCGGCGGTGCGGGCTCGAGCGCGCGGCGCACGGCGTACGGGACGATGCGGGCGATGTGGCCGCGCAAGGTGGATCTGAAGGCGAAGATGGAGATGCACGTGGCGGGGTCGAGTGTGTCGGAGTCGGAGGGGTTCCTCGCAAGGCGGAGGGCGACGGGGAGCTCGATGATTTCGTCGGCGTCGGAGGCGTCGTCTGAGCCGGAGACGGATAATACGGCGGAGACGGATACTACGGCAGAGACGCCGTCGGTTGTGGAGGTGCCGCCTGCGGCGGCGGCGATCGAGAAGGAGGCGGAGCCTGAGGATGTGTTGGTTTCGGAGTCGTCTGTGATTTTGCCTGGGGGTATTCTGAAGCGGGCGGATAACGGCTCTGAGAGCGATTCGACGATTGGAGCGACTAAAGGCGACGGTGTGCAGTCGTCGGACGATCAGAACAAGTCGACGATTAAGCGGGTTGGTGGTCCTTTGTTCTTGCCCTAAATCTTAGAGACTTACGTTGTATCACAACAGAACGCCGCTTCAGATGAGTCTGAGCGGCCTGCTACCCGCCTTTCGCGTCTGCCTCGACGGCCAGTACATCATCCGAGCGTCGCTGAGTTGGTCAGGCGTTATCAGGATTTCCTGCCACCCCAAGGCGTCGAAGAGCTCGCAAAAACCGCGATGTCACCAGCGCCGCCACCCAATGCGTCAATTTCTGAGAGCGAGCCGGAATACAGCGAACCACCGGTGCGAAGGACTGGACCTCGCGCCAAAGCGAAGCAGCATCCAACGCTCTCGAAGAAGCCATCTACTTCCGACTTTGAACAGAGCTATGCCGCCAACGCTGCATCTCGGCACTTGACGAGCAGCCGGCGCAATCTTGCTCATGGCGCGCGCTCCAGCCGTATCCCTGGCCCTGTCGGTGTACCAGAGTACCAGGCGGCTGCCTCCCGAACGAAGTCGCCGGAAAAGCGGCCCTCTCGGGGACCTACCAGCGACGGTTACGAGTCTCCCTATCAATCGAGGATGCTTGGTGTTCCCTCTGGAGGCAGGACCCTGAAGGGCAAGTCCTCGTCCCGCAATCTCGGTAAAGACAAGGAGAAGCAGTCCAACAGCAGACCGGGTTCGAGCGCCGGGCCAAAGCAGCCTTTCCGCAGACAGGCCCCAGGACCGGCGAACAAAGTCAGCAATCTCGCGCGCCAGTTTGAGCGCATGACTCGCGAGAGTGAGCAGCAGATGAAGCGGCGGTACTCGGTCATCCGGAGGCGTGCGCGCCCGGTTACCAACGCGCGTGCCAAGGTCGAGGTTTTGGACAGTATCAAAGATGCTATTAAAGATGAGTCAGAGAGTTCGGACAGTTCCAGCGAGGTCGGTGATGAAGGCGGGGATGAGGATGAAGGCCCAAAGTCGACCGATCAGGCCACTGCTCTTGAGCCCTCTCCGGACCAATCTATGACGCTTCCAGCCGCCCCAACGCTTGATGAGAAGGCTCCCCCTCCTATTCTCGACACCAAGAACTTGAAGCCGGTTACGGATGGTAATAACTCTGAACCAGAGAGTGCTACGCGCACGTCCAGACCTTCTGAGCTTGCTGTGCCACAGCTACCAGAGCCACCTTACTCGATGCCCAACTCGCCACCGTCTAGGCCTTCGCAGCTTCCCCCGCCTTCCACGCCGCCACCGGAAGCGGATAGTTTCCTCGACCGGCCTCATTCGATCTTCCAACGCTTCTGGGCTCTACCCACCGGGCCTGGGAGTGCTGGACCTGGTCCGTTTTCTCGTCGGCCAGAGTTTGAAGGAGATGCGTTGATGCAGGAGTCGGAGCATATCTTCCGCGACTCGTCGATGGTCGTTCGAACGAATGAGCCGACTTCCATTATTGCGCTGGCGCTCAAGTAAGCGTATCCTTCTGCTGAAGTGGCCTCAATTAAATCTGATTGTATTGCTTTTCTTTCACACAGCTCACCTCAGTACCGGGATATGCTCACAAAGTCGCGGGCGGACAAGCGCACAGCTCGAGAGCCCAAGCTTACCGATGGCGGTGAGGCATTCAGGCCGGACGACGTTTCCGTTGCCGAGTCTACGTCTAGTTGGGGCGTTGTCAACCTGGACTCGTCGGATACGTTGAACCTTACTGAGGAGCTGAAGTCTACGTCTACAAAGCTTCCGTGGGCTATTTGTAAGTGCTTGATGGCCATCTTTTAGAAGGGAATTTTGTGCTCAATCTTGTTCTTCATTCCAGCGTTCGAGAGTGGTGGCCTGACCATCAGCTGCACTGTCCTGTACCCGGAGCAGTTTGATGTTCTCCGTCGGACATTTGATTGCGAGAAGAGCATGGTCGAGTCGCTGGCTCGGTGTGTCGACTGGAATGCGAAAGGTGGCAAGTCGGGATCGGCGTTCCTGAAGACGCAGGGTAAGTTTCATGATAGTTCAGATGACCATGAAGATTACTGATCTGTGGGTAGATGAGCGTTTTATTGCGAAGGAGCTGTCCAAGGCTGAACTGCAGACTATGGAAACCTTTGCTCCCGCTTACTTCGATTACATGGCTGCTTCAGTTTCTGGAAATGTGAGCTGTCCATTGCGAATACTTTCTTCCAAACAATTGACCGATTTTTGCAGCGTCCAACTTTGCTGGCAAAGGTGTTTGGTTGCTTCAAGCTGACGTTCAGGAAGACGAAGGATAAGGGCCCGAGCAAGAACAAGCTCACGTACCTGAACCTTTTGGTCATGGAGAACTTGTTCCATAACCGGCACTTCACCATGGTTGGTAACGTTTGATCTTTTCAGTCGAATCTGTATGCCTGACTTGGTGTATCCAGATCTACGATTTGAAAGGTTCGACGAGGAATCGTCATGTTCGGTCTACAGGAAGAGAGGACGAAGTGCTCTTGGATGAAAACCTTGTCGAATGTAAGGATAAAGCCAAGGTTAATTCCTATCACGCTGATTCTCAATTGGATTATAGCTGTTCATCTCGCTCCTTTGTACCTTCGCGAACACTCAAAGCGCATCCTTCGCGGCGCTCTATACAACGATTCCAAGTTCCTTGCTGATATCAATGTCATGGACTATTCCCTCGTGGTAGGCGTCGACAACGTCAAGAATGAGCTTGTCGTCGGTATCGTAGGCAAGTATTCAAAATCTCGCAAACTCAAACCCTAATTGACGTTAGAGTAGATTACATCCGAACCTACACCTGGGATAAGAAGCTCGAGAGTTGGGTCAAGGAATCTGCTTTCCTTGGTGGCGGCAAAGGTGAACCTACTATTGTTACTCCAAAGCAGTACAGACAACGCTTTCTCGGCGCTATGGAACGATACTTCCCTCTGGTATGTGGACACATTCTTCGTATGATATCTTTGTTAATGTGGAGGATAGGTCGCCGACCGGTGGACTAAGCGCAAAGAACCAGAGGAAGAGGATGCCAACAATGCCTCAGAACTCTGGCCCGACTGGTGATGACCGCAACGACTGCATGAATGATTCGTTACGCAACAATGCCTTGGACGTTTCTTGTTTTATCAGCTTCGCTCTCTCGCACATACATTGTACATCAATACATAGCATTACCAACCCATACTGTAGATACCACGACATAACGACCTGTACAAGTTCTCCTGGGAATTCGAGTTCCAATGATCAGAACCTAAAGCTTGCGTGTACGCATGTTGGCGTTGGCCATGCCCTGGGCTTGGTGCTTCATCTCGGAGTTGAACTGCTCCTTTTTGCCTTTCTTCTCTACCCGCCGGACAGACCGCTCCGCTTTGACCGCCTGCTTTCGGGCTTTCTTCTCTTCTTTTGACTCATTCCGCGAACGAGTGACAGTTTCTCGTGGGACTGTCGAGTTGGTTTAGTACGAGAACAGCGTCATTAAAGAAGGAGCAAACCTCTGCTTTCGTCTTCGTCCTCGTCCTCGTCCTCGTCGGAATGCACAGGCAAGCTTCTAGCGGGCTTTCCTTCTTCAATAGAAGGAAGACCCGTTCGTGGATCCAGCTTGATTTTTGGGATTTTCTTATTCGACCGCACGGAAATTATCCGCGGATGGTTCTCGAGGTTCGAGTACGTCGCTATCATTCTTCTCGTTAGGGGGGTAAGGCAGGTAGTGGAGGGAATACTCACTAAGGATCGTCTCGCAGTCCCATCGGTCCTTCTTGTCTTCCCCTTCGAACGGCGCAAAGATATCGGCATCGTCGGGCTCTTCATCCTCCCCAGCCATCATCAGTCTCACCCGCTCGTCCTGGCCCATGGCTCTCCGAAGCACTTCGAGCTTCTGCGCACCCGTTTCACCCTCGAGCACGGGCTTCAACTTCCTGCCAAGGATTTCGTAGTTGTCGAGTTCGCTGAGCAAGGCTTCGAAGTCTTCGCGAGAGGTGATCAGTTCGGGTGCTTCGTCAGATATGTCGGACGGAGTTTCGAGGTCTTCGGTGTCTTCTTCGCCATCGGAGTTGTACTCTTTCTCCATAATCTGCAAAACACGTTGGTTAATAAGGATTTAATTGTATGATTTCTTCAAGAGTGGACTCACTCGATCGAACCGTTCATCTAGTGTTTGCAAAGTATCCGTACGATACATCGATGAACTACTCATGCTGTATCCCGATGCATCCGAGGTGCCTTTTCGCCTGCGCTTTCCCCCAATGACAGGAAGTTTTGGCAATGCACTGATCGTATCTCTGTCCTCTGAGAAATCGTCATCTGATTCGCTCTGTAGAGGGTCGGCCTTCCGCTCGAGCTTGAACTTAGCAAATCTTGCTTCCCAGCTTTCGTCCTCTCCCTTAGCATCCTCAATGGGTGCAACAGCATTGTGAGATCTGCCATCGGTTTCTCCCCACTCGTGGAATTCGTATTCAAGAGCATCGGCCTCGCCACGCTCCCCACCTGTGACAAGCTCTGAGAAGAAGTCCTCCTCGAGGCCGTCGTCAACGAACGCATCGTCTTCTAGGGCATCCAGAGCTTGACGCAGATGCGGATTCATGTCGGGTTGAAACCCTGATATCGAGGATGGTACGGCCTCTTCCGCTTCAAAGTTTCTGGGTATCTCGTGTTTCGAGGGTAATGCGTCTGCGGGCAGATCATCTCGTAGTTCGATCGCCTTTCCCTTTCCCTTTGATTTTTGAGTGGCAGGTGCATCAATGAGGATACTTTCTACTCCTTCCTCTTCGAGGCCTACGGGACGCAGATGTTGCATATAGTCATATTCGGTGTCGTCAAAGTTAATGCCATAGAGAGCTGCCTCTCCGACATTGAGGTGGGCATCGTGGGCTAGGACATCGGCTGGCAAGAGAGCCTCGAGATCTGCTCGTGATGTTCCCTAGCACATGAGTAAAACCGAGGTTGTGGCCGTCGATCTGTATTCAAACGGTCGTACCTTCTTCTGATTAGATGGGGTGAACGCTTTCAAAACGTGTTGGCTGGCCTCGGGGTCGTGTATGAGGGGGTCTCTCTGGGATCTGTGGACGAGCTGGAAGTGCTGTACGCCTGGTTGGCGGAAAATGGATTTTTTTGGCGCCATCGCTTTAGTGTAATTGAGTTACTAGCAAGGATGAGGATAAGGAGGAGAGATTTTGTTTCCAGCACAAGAGGGTGAGAAAGAGGGGAATTTGGCACAGCCACCGCTGTCGGTGGCATTTGCGTGTTACTCAGTCCCACCGTGGTTGGGCTGCAGCACAGACGCTCCTCGACGTGCTCAACCTCCACCAGACCCCTCAACGATCCTAAACAACGCTGAAAACGCATTAATTTAACCTGAAGAACGCACATCGCGCAAATTCTCGCAGCTTGACTCGCTTCCGAGCTCGGTTTCTCGATTTCAAGCATGCAACGCGAACACTCTCGTCGTGGATTCACCATATACGTCTCCGTCCTCTACCCCCAACGACACTCTCTTGCTGACAATTTGTCTCTTATATACTAGTCATCAAAAGGTCGTTGTAGAGCTCGACTTCTCTGGTGCGCTATGGGTGCGTGTTACCAGGTTTTCACGTTCTTTCAGGCGCTCATCCGCGTTGCTTAGGGATACACCGACATCACGCTCATTCCATCCACTGCAAACTTGAAAACGATACATTTACACTCTAAGCAGTGCTGTATGTGAAAAATATGTGTCTTGACGAGTGGCATTCTGACCAGTTTTCCAGCCATTCATTCTGTGACTGTCGCGTCTCACCAAGCCGATTTCGTTCACAACGATCCCTTCGCCCATCTCAGCATATCCAACCCCCAGGACTGCCATACCTATCCCGAACTCAAGAGAAAGCTGTACTCCGCAATTGCGGAAGGCGATGAAGGAGAACTGTCCATCGCGGTTCCCAAAGAGGTCTCCCTTAGGCCCTCCGGCCATGTCAACCAAAATGGCCTCGCCAGCGAAGGTAGGCTTCCACCGATATCAGCTGATAGTTGTTTCGCTCAGGTGCTGATGGTGTCCTAGTTGCGACACCGGAGCCGCAGACACCGGGCCCCTCCTTCCAGACCCCTCTGGCTGAATTCATGCCAATAACCGTTCACATTGAGTACAGCCTCCGTAATCCCTCAGATGGTCTTCAGTTCGTGCTGCCTACGGACTCGTATCCATATGTACGTGTAGAGCTCTTCCTATTGCCTCCATTGGCTCACGAACGGTAGCGCATTCCACATGCGTTTACAACCCCATCGTCACCGGACGCTGCAAGATGTTGGGTTCCGTGTATCGACAGCTTCTGGGAAAAATGCACCTGGGAGTTCGAATTCGTGGTACCGCGATATCTCGAAGAACCCGAGATACGGCGAAACGAGGAGGGCGAGTTAGAAGTGGTAGACGAACGCAATCCCACTGTGGTGGTTTGCAGTGGCGACCTCGTGGAACAAGTGAGTGCCAACATTTCTAATTGCGTTTTGAAGCTGGCTGATAACTAATTTGTCTCTAGGTCGCGCACCCTAATAATTCCAACAAGACCATCTTCCTATTCTCGCAAACGACTCTGACATCTGTGCAGCATATTGCTTTCGCAGCAGGCCCATTTCATGTCTACCCGATACCGCTTGATACTGCGTTGGAAGACGCGGCGCCTGGTTCATCACAACCTTCGATGCACGCATTTTGTCTTCCGGGTCATGAGAACATGCTTCGGTCTTCCGTCTCCTGTCTACGAGCTGCGATGAACTTTTATAGCACCGACTTTGGGTCATATCCGTTTGGGTGCTACAAGGTGGTGGCTGTGGATGAGTTGCCGACCCAGCGCTTCGATAGTGCAACGCTGTCGTTGATTTCAGTCGACCTGCTTCATGGCGATGACGCTATAGAACAAGTGCTAGAAACGCGACAAGTGCTTGGACATGCTCTTGCATGTCAGTGGATGGGTATCAACATTCACCAGAAGACATGGTCAGATACGTGGCTCGTCAATGGTCTTGCTCTGTACATAACAGGGCTCTATATCCGGAAGATATTGGGCAACAACGAGTATAGGTTTCGGCTCAAGCGCGATATGCAGCGGGTGGTTGACTGGGACAATGGATCAATGCCTCCAATATGTCAACCGCAACATCATGACCCGCCGGATGCCGCAGTCCTGCCTTTCGTGAACCTGAAGTCTCCGCTAATTCTCCACATCCTTGACCGCCGTCTGGGCAAGTCGGGGACCTCCCTTGGTCTCTCTCGCGTGCTGCCCAAGATCTTCCTCTCGGCTATGACCGGCGAGATGCCGAACAACGCCCTCTCCACCCACTCATTCCTCCGAACCTGCAGGAAAGTGAGTGGCGTCGACCTGCGGACGTTTGCAGAGCAGTGGATATATGGAAGCGGATGTCCTGCTTTCGGCTTCACTGCGACCTTCAACAGGAAGAAGATGGCCGTGGAGATAACTATGCGCCAGGAGTGTCCTGCTTACAGGGCTTTGGAACAAAACGAGGTTTCGAAGTTGTTGAATAAACCTGTTCCCTTTTTTGAGGTATGTAATAGCTATCGACCGACCAGTTCACACAAAGCTTATCTAAAACCATAGGGTCAAATGACTGTACGCATTCACGAAGCCGATGGCACGCCTTACGAGCATGTTTTGGATATTCGGTCAGCGTTCAAACGCTACGAGGTCCCCTTCAACACCAAGTACAAGCGTATTCGTCGAAACACGAAGCGCTATCTTGCCCGACAAGCCGCCGCTCAGGCCGCAGCCGAAGGTGACCCCGAGGCTGTCGAAGCTATGGGTCTTATCGACATGGGCTTTGGGTTAGATATCTGGGAAAAGGAGAAGGAGCGCGAAAATTGGAAGGTGGCTGACTGGACGGAGGAGGAAGAGCAGGTCATGTCCGGCGCGACCTACGAGTGGATCCGGATGGACGCCGACTTTGAGTGGATCGCTGCGGTCGCGTTTGAACAGCCGGATTTCATGTGGGTGTCGCAGCTGCAGCGGGATCGGGATGTTGTAGCACAGATGGAGGTGCGTATTCAAATCAATGCTCTAGAAGTTGTCTGAATGACGGCTTTGTTTCAGGCTGTACATGCCCTTGCAAGGCAACCGACTGCCATCGTCTCGAGTACATTCACCAAGACTGTTCTTGTGTCTAACTACTATTATCGCATACGCTGTGAAGCAGCTGCCTGTCTCGTAAATGTAAGTTCTGCAACCCCTTTTAGCCACCTCTCACAGAACCATGTCCTCTGCAGTGTGCCATCCGCAAGCTCGACTTCTTAGGACTCTTTCACATGTTTAAACTATTTCTCCGCTATTGCTACGATCCGGAAGACCCCAATCAGGACCTATTCTCTCATAATTATGTTCCTAAACCTAATGATTTCTCGGACCTGGCGGAGTACTTTGTCCGCAAGGTGTGTCTATCGTTTATCATGCACATGCGGCATACTGACGAGAAGCTATCAGAGTTTGGTGGATGGGATAGCGCAAGTCCGCTTTGAGAACGGAAAGACGCCGTCCGTTGTCCGTCAGTTCCTCGTCGACCAATTGCGATACAACGATAACACGGCGAACCCTGTATGTTGGGGAACCATTCGGTTAAATGAGCGCTAATTTTCCTTCGTTTCTTCAGTACTCGGACGCATTCTACATTTGTACCCTGATGGCTGCCTCGGCATGTGCTAATGTACCTACAGCACCTCCTGAACGCGGTGAACTGCTGAAAGAAGAAGTCCGCTCGGAGCAGACTGCAGAAGACGCGAGTCTTCTGAACCAGGCGTTGGAAGAAGTCAATCGGTATCGAAGCATGGATCGGCTCATTCCCTCGCCCCACAATGTTGTGACTACTGCTGTTCTCGAGGTAAATGGGACCCGAAACGTTGGCCTCCACATTGGCTAACCTTGCTACAGTTTTATCTTCTCCTCTCTGTTGCCAATCTAGTTCCCAACGATATGAAGGTGTTCTTCCCGTTGACTCGGTGAGTTTCCTGATTGGCATAAATTCAATTATGCTAACTTTATTGCAGAGAGGGCAATTACACACAAGTCCGCATCGCCGCGTTCGACGGCCTCTTCATGACAAAATGGTACTCACCCCCAATTATGCGCTATGTGCTTGCCGTCATGGCAAATGACCCGTCCCGTGCGGTCCGGCGACATGTTGCTCGTGCTGCTTGTCAGAGTCTGGCTCTATTGGTGTCCATGGGTGAAATGAAGAATGCCATTAAGGAGTCGGAATCCCTGCTCATCGAGGAAGATGGCTCGATGCCTGAGAAAGCTAGGGAGGCCAAGAAGAGCGAGGTGGAAATTACCATCAAGGTCTTGCGAAAGGACAGGGAAATTGGTAAGAATGAGGCGCTCCGCGAGTTTTTGATGCCCGTCGCACTGTATGTCTTTCGTTTTGTCTGTCGGCTACTGACATGAACTGACTTGGGGCATGCAGCGCTCCTGACGTCGACTACGAGGTTCGCTGGGCTATTATCAAACTTGCAGACCTTGTGCTGCGTGGTGTAGAGGAGGCGCCGCCCAAGGTTACCATCCACCTTCCACCTACGCCTGCAACGGAGACTGCTCCCCAGCTCCCTCTTGTTAGGCCTACCGTCAAAGCAAAGGTCCCTGGCAAGCCTAGCGCCCTCGTTCGCACCCCTACACTTCCTACACCTATATCTGCAACACCGAAGCTCAAGATCATCCCGAGCGGATCGCATGCACCTGCTATCTCTACTCCAGGCGGCTCTGCAGGCCACGCTAAGCAGAATGCTAAGCCACCAACGGCAGCACCAGAGCGACCGAAGCTCAAGACAAAGCAGCTCAATGGCGTCACCAAGCCTTCGCACATCCCCAAAGCGCAGTCTGGTGGCATGGTCATCAACGACCTGCGAGCATGCCGGAATGCATTGAAAAAACTCAATGTACACAAGAATTGCCCCATTTTCATGCAGCCCGTCGATCCTGTGCGCGATCATGCACCGAAGTGCGTATGCAAGGATTTCCACGTCTTTACATATGCTAAACTTGGGATTCAGTTACTACAACGTTATCAAGAATCCCATGGACCTAAGTACCATGAACGCAAAGGTTGAGAATGGGAAGTATAAGGATCGCTTTGCATTCGAGTCGGATTTCCGTCTCATGATATCGAACGCAAAACGTTACAACCCTGCCGGTACTTACGCTCATACCGAAGCCCTTGGGCTGGAGGCTTTCTTCGAGAAACGTGTGTTGTGCCTTGCAGTGCTATTTTTATATCTTTCTAACGACCTATAGTGTGGACACGTATCAACAAGACTTTGGAGGCTGCAAGCAAAGCCAACGAGCCGGAAGCGCTCGACCATCTGCCAAGTATCACGGTCAAGCGTCCGGTGGCCAGGCCTACAATCTCAACGGCGCCTATTCCACCTGCACCTCAACCGTCGACCACACCTGCACCGCTTCAGTCTCGGCCAACAATCAAGCTCAAGGTTGGAGGATCATCACAGAAGCCTGCAGAGGAGCCCACAGCACCTTTGAAGATCAAACCCAAGAAGCCGAAACCGCCAGTCGAGATCGACGGGCCGCCACCGCCCTACGTCGACGACGGATCACACGACCTCCTGCAAGAAGTCATTGCAATCGAGCGCGAGAAGGATGAGAAACGGTCGCGACATCATGTTGAGCCTCCCAAACCCCCTACGCCTGCGCCCACACCTACCCCCAAGGCGTCCGGGAGCGGCCCTCCTCCTACCAAGCGCCGAAAACCAAGCCCGCAGGAGGACGGTCCTTCAGCTGTTACTCCCCCGCCGAAGAAGGAGAGGCCTGCGCCTCCTCCCGCTCCGACACCAGCGCCGGCGGCACGCCCAGCCGAGAAACCGATTGCTCCCGCTCCGAAGGCTGCCCCAACTGCACCTAAGCCCAAGAAGGAGAAGCCGCCGGCTCCTGAGGTGGCACCAACGCCTCCTACTCCCGCGAATGCTCCTCGACCGTCTATCAAGGGCAAGGAAAAGGAGGTATCAGCAAGTAACGCGTCGACACCTGGGAAGCCCAAGAAGCTGTCGATGCCCGGGCCCTTCAACGAGAAGAAGTGCAGGGACACTCTCAAGGCGCTCTTGAAGCTGCCCGAGAGTCTGATCTTTGCTCAGCCTGTCGATCCTGTGCGAGATGGATGCCCAACGTATGTTGAACTAGACTTTGAAGACGTCTTGACTAACGTACCCTTAGGTATTATGAGGAAATCGAACATCCTATGGACTTTGGTACCATGTCTACGAAACTTAGTAAAGGCCAATACTCGACTATGGAAGAGTTTGCGAAGGATGCCGGGTTGGTATTCGACAACTGTCGGCAGTTTAACCCCCCAACTACCTACCCGGTAAACTGTGCGGACCTCGTTGAGAAAGTCTTCCGAAAAGAGTGGTCTAAAGCCGTAGAGAAGAAGATGTCGTGGGCCGAGAAGAGGAGTCTGCAGGGGTTGATGACCCAGGTCGTCAAGGAGGACATGTATGACCCTTCTCAGTTACACTGTCTGACGTGTTTACTGACTGCATATGCAGTTCGTGGGTTTTCCGCGAGCCTGTCGACCCAGTTTTGCTTGGTATCCCAACGTACTTTGAAGTTATCCCGCGCAAGGACGCTCGAGATCTAAGGACCATCCGCCATAAGTTGGATGCTGACAAGTACGACTCGATCGAAGCCTTCGAGGCAGACATCGACCTCATGATTCGCAACGCTATCACGTTTAACGGCGTGGACTCGGAGGTCGGCAAACTCGCAGGGGCGCTCGAGGATCGCATCAAAGATCTATTGTCGAATATGCGCTCCGGCGGGGGAACGAAGAAGCGCAAGGATGGGCTGGAGAACGGGACGTCGCAACCAACGAAGAAGGTCAAGCTCGTCTGAGTACGCAGTATTGCCGAAAGGTACACTATATATCCTGCTGTAGCGGGTGGACCAGTAGTATAGTTATTGTACTTGTATGTTTGCTTTGTTATTGCTCTGTATAACGCTCGCACCAAGTTCGATATATAATGCGATGTCTTTGGCGCTATCCTCGAACGGAGCCCCTGACGGACTCGACAATGATGACGCGACTTGGGAGAGAAACTGAACTTGAACGCGAACCACGATGTCCTCACCGGACCCAGCTTCTTCACAGCCTGCCCCGCATCCCGAGGGACTTGCGGATATCGATCCCATCTGGCTCTCGAGTAAGACCGCCAGGCAGATATACGCCCTCGGCGAAGTCGAGAAGGTGCGCTGCTTGTGACTACGGCTCATATTATGTACGTCTAAACTTCCCCACAGGAAATCACGCGTCTCCTGGCTCTCGCAGGCTCTTCTATCGACCTGCTGACCCTCCCTCAGACCGACGGACCAGACGACAATCTGCCTCAAAGTGAGGAGCGCTCCGAGCAGTTCGTGCTCGAAGTGAGCGAGTACTTCGAGCGGCTGGACGTGAGTACCCCGGGCCCAACTTTTGGCACACTCGTACACACGAGCTAAACTCGCTCGCTGTCTCCCCCGTTCGGCAGTCTATTCAAGTCGCCATACGCTCGTCTCTGGCGCACATCAGACAGTCGCGGATAGCGCCGTCGGCGATCACGGCCCCTCCTCACGGCTCTGTCCCTCCCTCGCTCGGTGTCGGCTTGCCCGCTGGAGATCATGGCACCGGTGCAACAGCGGGCAAATCGAATCGCGGGCTGCAAGAGGAACGGATGGAGCGCAACGCCTGGGTGGGCATTCATGACGCGCTTACCCGGCTGAAAGCCGCTCGTGAAAAGCAGAACAGCCGCGCTGATGAGCCCGGGGAAGACGGGATGGACACGCAAAACCAAAACTAGGAGACCCTGGATCGACCGCACTCGTACACATTCCGTGGGCAGTGCGCTCGGGGCGGCGTCGGCGATCCAGCGAGCGGCGGATTTGACTTTACGGTGATACTTCGACCCCGACCTATGTGGCCACGATGCAAGTTTGTTCGTTCCTATTCGCATTTCTACGGTACTGCCCCGCTCCCATCTCCCACCGACCCAAAACGCACCGTTCCGACGTCAGGACCATTTATTGGATCCCGGCCTGGACGTCGCATATAGAAACAAAGAAATTTCTCCGCTGTCCGCTATGTTGGGACGAGCAATATAACGAAACAGCCGCATACACACACGACGATCTGCCTAGACGCTCGCCTGCTCCAGGGCCTCCTCGGCCTTGATGAGCTCCTCATCCTCGGCAAATTGCGGGTGCTGCTTCACTTGGACCTGCAAAGTTCCCGCAATGCGATGACGTTGGCAGGGTCGTTCGTGCATGAGAGAAGGTCGGGGTACCCGGTGCGGTGCGGAGAGGGGAGGAAGCGGGGAAGTTGCAAACGAGGGCGAAGAAGATGAATAAGGATGGGGATACACTGGGTATGACGGTGAACGCGGGCGACGTACGATGAGATCCCTGAGATCCTGGACGGTCTTGCCGAGACGCTCAGTTGTGTCTTTGATCATCCGCACCGACTCCTCTTGTATCCGCCTCTGTAAAGATAGATGTCGTGTGTCCATTCAGTCATGTATTTATGTTTGTGCGCCGCATGTCTTCTAGGTCCACGGGCACACCGAATAACGCATGACGTACGGCATTCTTGATCTCGTACTCGTCGGCATTGTCAGCAACCATCTTGTCAACCTTGCGCTTCTGGTCTTCCGCCTCCTTGCCGTACAGCCCGTGTTCCTTGAGTAGCCTAGTTCGACATCAAGCACGTTGCCTGGGTCAGGTCGACTATGCAGTGACGGAAGAACGGAGAAGGCGATACGCACCGCTGAGTAGCGCCAACCTTGATCTTGAGCTGGCGGTGGACGCTGGCGGGGTCATTGATGTTCATGGCCATGATAGTCGTTCGGAAAAATGGGGAATGGGAAATAGAAACGTGAGGAGTCTAAGAGAAGAGTAGCGACGTCCAAAGAAGCCACCTATCAGAAATACTATCCGGACCCAATCCTACGCGTCCGAACGCGTTCAGACATACGTAGCGTTGACTCAATTCGTTTCCGATGATCTCATCGATAAGCCGAGTGTTTACGTGCTGCGACTCTATCATATGGCTAAGTTCAGCGGGGCCCTGATAAGGTCTACGCATACCAGCAGAACTCCACGAAAACTTAGATGCGGCACGCGAGTGAATTCTTAGCTTAGCCGGAAGTTCACACCAAACAAATGGAAAGATCAGATAGAGCAAGGCGCTTCATTCGTTGCAAGATAGCAAGGGCTACATCTACATAGTAGGAAAGCCAGCGACAGTCAATCCCGGACGTGTACACTCTACCTACAACAACAAAAAACAGAAATGAAACGACTACAGGCCAGTCAGAGATAGCGAGGATCAGAACGATAGATGTGAGTAGTGTGGATGCGGACGAGCGCCGATGGCAGGCGTAGTATGCGAAAGGCGAGAGTACGTAGTGTATGAAACCAGGGCGTAAAGGCGTAAACAGATCGTTTAGTCCACCGTGACGAAGCCTCCGACCTCGCAAGCGAGGCAGACAAGCACCGTGGGTGCCGGTCCGAGTTCGAAGTCAGGCTTCAGCTGACACGTAAGGCGAGCTCCAACATCGATCATCAACAACCAAATCGACTAGCGAAGTGGTGGAGAGACGTGAGCGATCCGCCGAACACGTCAGTGATGCGAGACGAAGAACCGGAAGCCCTGTCGAAGGAAGACATAATGATCGTCGTAAGCCCCACGCCAACACTTGGTACCTCAGCGAGAACCGGCAGTCGCTCGCATAGCTGCGCGGACATACCATGTCGGCGGAGTGCATGGCCGACCATCAGCCCGCAGGTGTGCTTGCCAAACCCTGCGGTGGGACTCGTCGGGGGGAGATAGGGAGAATGAGGAGACGTGGGTGTCGTGAACAGGGCGGTGATCAATCGTCCGATTCGTAACGATACGCGTGAATTGAAATAAAATGCCAGAAATATTGCAGATGTGCGGCGAAGGCCAGAAGCGTCCTGTCGTCTTCTGTGCATCCGAGCGAGGGAGTGGCGAGTAACGAGATCAATGGCGTTGATGTTACCGGTGTGTTGGCCACGCGAGGCACGTAACCACATCTAAGTGGTCGTTCGCCTCGAGCGTGCGATGGATGAATGGATGAGGGGAAGGAGCGAGACGTGCAGCCAGTCTAAAACAAGATGCGCACGCGGGGCGAAGCAGCGCGCAACCTCTCAAGGAGGTCACGACCAGAGCGCCTCAAGCCTAGCCGCGTGTCTTGCGTCGTGGCTGCGCCTCGACGTCAACCTCCAAATCGAGTATCCAAATCGACATCTTGGGACCTAGAGAACTCCACAGTCGCATAGTAGCCACTCCTACAAGGGGTGGCCGCAAGTGCGGGGGTGAGCGGCGCGGCCGCAGAAACTCGGGAAAAACCTCTCCAAGGTACACTTCCAACGCTAAACCCATCGGTCTACGCGCGCGGAGAGATGAGAGGGTGACGTGAATAAGAAAAATGAAAAAAATGCGATGCGAGTGTCCATTGTACGTGTGACCTGCAGTCCTGCGTGGGGTCCTAGTCTTGCGTAAATACAGTGCGAATAATGTTACCGACGATGCGATGGTTTTTGAGGTGTGCTGTTCAGCGAGCGACCGAGCATCTAAAAGGAGGGCTGGGACTGCTGAGAGGCTGCGGCAACAGCGGCAGCAGCAGCGGCGTGACGCTGCTCCGCGGTGCCGAGCATCAGAGCCTCGTTGACGCTGCGGAGACGCTGAACCTCGTTCTCAGCCTGCTGAAGACGGACTTGGAGCTGTTGGGCGGTCATCTCCAGGTACTTGACGTGCGTGGTAGCGCGATCAAGGAGTGAAACCTTGCTACTCTTCTGGTTGGAGACGGGGAGAGCATCCTTGAGGCGGCGGTAGCCGTCCCTGAGCTCGTCCCTCCTGCGCTGCTCCGACTCGATACGCTGGCGACGGATGGTCTCGCGGCGCTGGTCAGCGTTGTTGGAAGTGGGCGGGAGAGGCTGGAAGTCCTCGTCCTCGTCATCAGAGTCGTTGCGGGACTTTCTCCTCGTAGCCTTGACGGAGGGGCGGGTAGCGGGCACCGCGATGGGGTTGAAGCGGTGGGAGCGCGGCACGGTAGCATCGTAGGGGATGCTGTTGACAGAGGCAGGGGACTGCGTGCCACTGCCGCGGCTGCGGCGGCCCGAAGAGAGGGCGTCGGAGGAAAGCTCAGCTCCGCTCAAGTTGTACAGCGAGGGGGGAGCGATGCCGTTGTCCGGGGGAGTGAAAGGACGGCCCGGAGAAGCGGTGGTGTAAGAACCGCTCGAGTACGAGTACTCGCCAGGCATCGGCTGGGTGAGGTTGAGCGAGTTGAAGTCCAGACGAGGGGACGAGGAGGACGGGCCGGGCACTACGAATATGACGTCAGGGGTAAGATCGGAATAGCTCAGCAAATAAGTTTATACTGACGGGCCATGGGTACACCGTAGGGCGATTCCTGCGGGTACTGGAGGTAGTCAAGGGTGGAGAGAGAGTCGTAAGCGAAGGGGGTCTCCATGAAGTTGGGGCTGCGAGGGTGCTCGAGGAGAGTGGCGTCCATTTGAGAGTGAGGCGTAGAAAAAATCGTGTCGGTGTAGTGGGGGCTATTCGCAAAGCAGGCGAGGCGGGCGGCCTAATAAATGAGACTAGGAACAGGGGCCTGGTTGCGATAACATCATAAGGTTGTTTAGTCGCTTGCGAGAAAACAAAAGATTAATGAAACTTACGTTAAAGCACAACAAGGTGGCGGGGGTAGTTGCGCGACTGCGACAATAGGACGTGCGTAAGAAGAAGAAAAGAAAAGAAGAAAGAGGGAGAAGTCGGCTGTTTGAACAAGAGGACGGCGGGCTGAGGAAGGGATGGGGACTGGCAGAGATTTGGTTCCGCAAGCTAAATATGAGAGCGCTCGCTTGATCGGGGAGGTCCTGCCAGATGCGGTTAAGGCTGAGGTGAAGCCCCTATATGGAAAGTACAGTAATGCCGCTGGCGGAGGTGATGGCTTGAGCTGCCTCGTGTTCCTCCTTCACATCTTCCAGTCCCAATCCTGTCACGGATCCTCTAGTACCTTGTTGCAAAATGGTCATCTTCGCTCTCACATACCCAACTTAATCCTTCTCACTCGACCGCAGCCCAGATCCCACAACCAGATCTATCCTAGTCCTCTCTCGGAACTCTCCCCGAGTCTCTTTCCAAAGTCTCTCAGTCTCTCGTTTGACTCTATGTGCCTTCGCCTTGAATTCTATGAATTTCCATCCTTCCCGGACTCAATCTAGAGCATTCCCCTCCTCCTCTCCCGTACACCGGGTGTCGTCCACTGCCGAGGACCAGGTACTTCCCCTCCTCCCACTTTTCACATCTGTCTTCATATCGCTTCGCACCTTATCCCGTGGCTTCACCGGCTCCCCCGAGAATTGTAATAGATGCTCGACCGTATAGGCAGTGTCCATGCGCTCACTTGTCCGTTTCCGTCCCGATTTTCCGTATCTACTTGCGCTACTTTCGATTGGATTGTCTCTGTTGCGTTATCAAGATCCGGACCGCCGAAGTTTCCGGTCGATTTTCCGGCATCCAAATCATTCAATCTGCATACAATCAAGACAGTATAGCAGCTCTGCAGTATTAACTCCATCTCCAATTCACTCCTTGGTCCATGTCACCGCCGACATTCTCCAGACATCCCAATGCCTCCGAGATGTCCAAACATTGGCCTCAGTAAACACGAGGAATGAAAGGTGCAACGTTTCTTTAATAATGAGTTCACTCAGACACAGGTTTTTACCTCCACCATACTTGCTCCGATCATCACAGGCTCTCAGGGAACGGCGGCTTGTCACAGGTTGTAAGCCCTTTCCAGCTTCGACCAAACACTTCCCGTAAAGTTCCCTGACAATACCTGACACAACAACGTCCAGAATAGCGAGCTTTCTAACGCCCCGGGGGCGCTCGATGAGAACCTCCAGCTTCTTTTCCCCGCGAACTTTAATTCCATTCTTGCAATAGGCCCTCGTCACAACCATCGTCAGCTGAACTTATTAACTGTGGGAGCCCGTCGGGCCCCAAAGCAGGACGACGGAGGACAAGGGCTGACACATAATAGCCCCTGTCATGCCGACGACAATTGCGCGTTCATCGCTCGTTTGTTGTTGTGGGTCCGTTCACAGAGGGTTCAAGATTTACGGACATGTGTAAAGGAGCCAATACGTTAGGCGATGCGAAAATAAAGTTGTCTAGCCGGCGGATCCTCTTGCGGGGTCAAGGAGCTGCCTTTCTCGACGTCATGTATTGACAGCCTGAGACAGCAGCTTCGGGACAGCACGGCGAACTGGAGGCCGTCGAAGTCGGCCGCTCAGCATTTCTCGCGTTTCTGACGAGTTGCTGAGTCCGCGTATTCGTAGCCAAGGACCGGAATCGACCCGATATGCTGAGTTAGAACGGGAAGAACTGTTGTATGTTTTCTCAGAACACTGCTTTGGACTTCACCCTACTAACCTATAGCCGGTAAGGTTTCTTCCAACGAGCTGAACCCAGTTCCCCGTGCCAAATAGAACGATACCAAGATTTAATGACTTGGGTGGAGTGCCGACCATTACGTTGCTCTTCCCGGACTACATGGGAGCGTAATGGACTTGTTAGCATCGCGTCTCCTCGGCCTGGAGGCTCTGCGCCATGTTTACAATGAACCCTCGGCCACTCGACGATCTTCTTCTGCCACAAGCGAGCGGCTCCCACAAGAACCCTAGGAGCAACTTTGCGCTCTGGTGGTGACAAGCGTCGCAAGAGGTTGATCCAGTGCTTGTTTGAGGGCTCTTTCGGCCAGTCCCTGACGCTGAAATTGACTTCGTAGATGCCGTATGGAATGTGATAATCACCGTGAACATTGGCGCCTGAGAACCCTCTGGGTTTTACTTTGGGACTCCACGATGTGTGTATTTCTGTGCTGATCCGTCGTCCGGTTACGAAGTCACGATATCGCGACCCTGCAATACACGACATTACAAGAGCACGGTTTTTGCTTTGGCTCAAGCTTTCTAACTTAAGCTCTGGATTGGTTGCACTATAGTCAAATGAGCTGGGATCTTCACGCTGTCGATTTCTCTCATCGATAGGCTCGGAAGCCCTGGTTCTGTTCCATTTCGCAGAGGGCGAGTGATCACTATCGCCGGGAGAAAAATCAGGATATGAAACTTCTCTTGCTGAATTTACGAACAGCAGGTGGATACTTGGCACGTGCACGTTCCATGCCCACCATGGTCAAGGCTATGTAAAGCTGCAGGCGTGGCATAACTGGTGTGCCCCCAACCTCTGCCGGTTTATACTCAGGTCTGCGTCAATACGCTGATCGATCTTTGGGGCAGAGACTTTCTAGACTAGGGAACAGGAGCTCAGGCAAAGGGTAACACGCGACCAAATCTTTATCATTCCGACCTCGAAACTCGAGATTGCGATCTACGTCTGCGGTCTTTGTGTGGTCCGATCTTTACCGCAGATGCAGCTCGATAAAGGCGACTTTTCCCTACACGATGGAACCAGCGTCTGTCATGCTCGTTCTTAGTTTCATTTAGGATATCCCATTACCTCTCCGGCTTGTAAACATCCAGGGACCAGCTGTGGGGTTTTACCCATCACCTCCAGATCAGAAATCCCTTTGCAACTTGCGCCGCGGCGTCTCGCTGGAACGGAGAATGTTAGGCACAGATCCGAGAAAGCCTGCCGCCAACCCCTGCCCCAGCTCAAGCGTCCGTCGTTTCGGAAGGCGTCTTCTCGTCCGGCGCCACAGAATGGGAACGCTTTGGGCCATCGTGACCTCTTGAGCTGACCAAGAGGACGTCCAACACGGCGAACGTTCTCTCCGCGAATGTCTGAGTTCGTGTAGGAAAGCATACGATTGCACGCTCGCAGGCTAATATTTTGGTCACTGGTCGCAAATACTCATCGCGAAGCGTTTCATATACCACCTCATGATGGATCCGATAGCGGGGTAGTCGCTCTGCTAAACTCGGCGAGGGAGAGCCCAGAGGTTTGGGCCTCACTTTCGTGCGGCGCCCGCATCGAGCAAGTCTGAGCTGCCTGCCGTTTGCGGGCTGGTTCTCCTGCACTGTATGACGATCCACTCTTCGAAGGGACGAGTCTGCTCGCCCGAACAGGCAGCTGGGCGCAATCAACTGACTCGGGACCGATCGTCGTCACTGCCTTTTCGACTCGAGGAGTGGCGTAGGCTTTGTGCCCCATGGACCACAGTGTTGGATATAGTCTCGAGTCTCGATGCCCATGACGAAGCGGGTCTCCTGGATCCGCTGCGCCGGAGGCCCTCTCCCCTCTTCCCTGGCGCAATACAGCGCGAATGGACGTATGTCTGGACCGAAACTTGGGCTATCCGCCGGGGCGCCATCTTTCATCCGACAATCGGCCAGTGCCTGTGCCGTGGCGTTCAATTCAAGGTTCGGGGCATTCAAGCTTCAAAGTTCCGCGTCAACGAAGTCTTCTAATCGTCGAAATCCCCCCACAAAGAAGTTTAGACGATATATCGACCGCATTGGCGCGAGCTATAACACCGGGTGCAGAACCTTTGGAGATTCTCTGTCACATTAATCATGGTGGACTTGTGGCCATGCGTCGACACGGACACACGTCTCATCGAATTCGAAACTCTATGATACGACTCGCTATTGGAGAACTGGAGCGCACGGGGGATCCACGAGTCCGCAATGCGTGCGTTCGAAGGGATGGAGGAAAATGCCCGTGACCCAGTACCATGTCGATGGGCGCCGATGGACGAGTCGGCCAGGCGCCCGTCAACGAAACATGCGCAGAGAATCATATCCATGTCATGCCCGCATCAACGTTCTTGAGCTCGAGCCAGGACACGTGAAGGGCACCCGCACGATCGCGGGTGCATCGCTCTCATCGATGAGCTTGCATTTCCGGATTTCCTCTAAAGAGCTTCCGCGCGCGCAAACACGTCGATATCGAGGCAAGGGGGTAATTTCAGACACCCTCGAATGCAACATGGATTATTGAAAGCAAGCGTGTTTGGGTATACTTCATTTACTGCACCGGCCGTCGAAGAACCCAGCGTTCGGGCATGGTGGTGATACACGTTTGCATTTTAATCACGGCCGATGGATGTACTTGCAGGCACTCGCACTTCATCCAAGTGTATGTCCGTGTCGACGAGTTGAGACCAAAATTCAGGATTTGGGCGAACGCAACAACGCGACTAGCATGCATGGAAGAAGAAATTTGATTCGATAGATATGACATGTCGAGGATGTGTATGAGCCGCAATGCACTGAACGCTAGGAGTACTGTTACAACCAACTACCAATGCAACGTCTGTTCGTATCGACTACGGTGAATATCGCCTGCCTGCCTATCCGCCATAACCCTCTGGCCCAACTTCTAGTGTGGGTGTCACTGCTCGTGACAGTCTCCATCAAGAAGACAAAACAACAAAATATTACAGGTAATGACGGCTCAAGACCGCAGAGGTCGAGCGTCAAAGGACCGGCAAACATGTATCCGAGAGCTGGTGGCAACGGCAGGTCTGGCTTCTACTTTTCTTCCGCATCTGGCTTCGTATTTGTTCGTCAAGAATTTCGAGTCGTTCAGTCATACGGACCATCTGATCCTTCGTTAGTTAGGAGAGGCATGAGATAAGAGATATCGAGACGGGAGGATGATAATGGATATAGTGATCAGCTGGGCGAGATCGTAAGGTGTCGACGGATCCTGTCGGAGAAAAACGGCATCCCGAAGTGAAACCGAAGACGAGTTGTGGATGATTGGTTGGCGAAAATTGCTGATTGGGGTACAGGTGAAAGGGAAGCCGTCGATGCACCGCAACCGTGGAGAGTGTATAAAGAAACCAGCTGATCGAAGAGATAACACGGATCGAAATCGACGCTTCATCCGGATCGAAGACTGGTGCTAGGACACCTAGTAATACACCAAACGACGTCGAGCCGTAAGGGTTTTCTGCCAGCCACCCATCTAGGACTTCCGCCGTATCTAACGGCGCCCCGTGCCCAGACAGAGCGAAATTCCCTAGAAGACCACGCCATCTTTTTTGTAATCGTCCTCCCCCTCTCCCGACCGATGAAAAAAATGTGAGATATATGGATATACAGATGCCTGCAAGCGAGATTCGCAAAAGTGGAATAGCAAGATAGAGAGTGATATGAGTGAAAAAAGAAATGCAGTCCATGGTGCGTAAATGCGCGCGGAAGATGATGATAGATCAGTATCCGTCTGAGCCGGCGGGGCTGCGCGAGCGTTCGCGCGGAATGTGGCCCTGGACCATCGCGAGGGAATGACCTGGAAGAGTAGCCTCCGGAGGAGGCGACAACGGCCTCGCGTCGATGTCGGACATCATAGTCTGGCCAGGGGAGGTGTGGCCAAGGCCCCTCGTGAGCCTTTCATTGATGTCACGGAGGCGCTTGACCTCCTGCTCGACTTTCTCGAGGCGCTCCATCATCTCCTGGTTCCTCTTCTCGAGGGTGATGATGTGCGATGTGGCTATCGTAAAGGCGGGGTTAGCGGCGGCTTGGATGATGCAGAGTAGACCACAAACCTCGCTCAAGCAGATGACATTTACTGCTCTTCTGGGTAGAGACGGGGAGCACCTCCTTCAGCTTCTGATAGCCGTCCCGCAGCTCATCTCGGCGCTTCTGCTCAGCTTCGATGCGCTGACGCCGAGTCGCCTCCTTCCTGTTGTCGGTGATGTTATCCATATACAGGGCACCCATATCTTCTTCGTCTGAGTCTCGTAAAGAAGAGCGACGACCACGACGACCAGAAGAAACACTAGAGTTAGAAGGGGAAGGGATGGGATTGTACCGAAGAGAGTTCCTGTGGACAAGGGAGGAACTTCTGGACGAAGATGGGGAACCAGATGCGCTCGAGTTGCGCGAGTGGTGGTATATGCCTTCGTTTGAAGTGTCTGAAGTGGGAGGCGAGAGAGGGTCGTACATGTGCGGGGAGGCCGGTGGCAGCCCCATGGGCACATGTTGTGCAGGCGAGCCATAAACAGGCTGCTGGCCGTACTGTTGTGGCATGAGGCTCATGTCATGAAATTGTACGGCATTGTGGAGGTCTGGCGCGGACAGATGGCCTGCAGAAGAGAAAACACGAGGCCAACATGCGTCAAAACATGTGTCGTCAGCAAGGCATTTCGAGTAAGCAAGTCAAGGAAGCAAGGCTCACGCGACGCCATTCCGGGATGCTGGAGTTGATAGGGCGACCCCAGCTGCTGCTGGAATGGTTGGTGCATGTTGTAAGCGGGCTGGTCGACCGCTCCGTTGTAGAAGGAGTATGGGGCCATGAGGTTGTGATCTCCATGATCACCGTTCGGAATGTGCTGCTGCTGCTGGTGTTGATGTTCCATGTATGTTGAACTCATGTATAGTCGTGGTTGTCGTTAGGTGGGATATCTGAAGGAAAACAAGCTTAAGCTCTTGAGGGTATGCAGAAGAGGGTGAATGGGAAGAAGAAAAGATATGGCGACAAGAAGACAATGGATATGTGTGGTTCTACCCCCGTCCAACTCACGAACGGAAACCAAACCGCTCGCTTTAACCGGGGCGATTGTCCAGCTGCTTGTGCCCCTCTCTCGTTTTATTTCCCACGCTTGAAATCAACATTATCCGGTTTGTTTGGTCGACCTCTCTCACTTTGCACACCTTCCGGGCAGACATCCGAAGTCCCCATTGACAATATTGACATCCCACTCCATGTCATTGTCCAAGGCCCTGCTACACCCGACCTCCTCAACAAGAGAGCGATGCAATCGAGCCGACAATCCGACTCGGCTCGTCTCTAGACCGGCAACATCGGTGGAATCTCGATTATTTTTGCGTGGGGTTCTGATCTGCCTCGAGGCAACCTTCGCGTCACCAGTGTCCATTGACGGGCGGCTCAGTACCGGATTTTGCTGGCGCAAATCTCCACTTCCCTCAGGCGGCCCCCCCCTCTCTCTTTGATTCAAGCAGCCCTCGTCTTGCCCACTTGGACTCACTTGCCTTTCTTCAGCCGGCCCTCTGAATCATGGGCGCAGACCACATTTTTGTGATGACTCTCAGTGTCTTGTTCACCTCAAGGGATCCTCCTGCGGGGTTATTCCGTTCGACCGCTCTCCCGGCACCACGGTCCACGGGAAGGAGACCGGCCAAGTTCGGTTAGATAGGCTCCATGCACGAGGTGCTCGATATTAGCCCAGTCGCTCTTTTTGGCGCGTCAGGTCGCTGTCAGGCCACACCCTTCGCCAGTAACTCATCATCTGCTCAGACAGCTATCTTGCTCTGCAGAACGACTCATAAATGCTTGGGGGGTCGTAAGACGCCACCTAGAGGCACGAAAGGCATGAACATCGACTGATCTGACGGTTTAGCGCCCGTAATATGAGTCAAGGGAAAGGACGAGTCTTCTTCCCTTCCTGTTGCGATGAGTATAGATTCTCTCTCTCTCCTGTTGCGATGGAGCTATTTGGCGATCCCGGTTGTATAGAATTATGTTCTTTGCATGCACCGGCGTTGACGGCAGTGAGATACGTGACTCATCGGAGAAACAAATCCGCAGGAAATCAGACTCCTGGTCATCTTATGTATCTGTCACGAGTGCCTAGGTGATGGATGAGAAGAGGCTTGTTGGAGATGATAACATGGTTCTAGTACAGACGGAGGTGTACCTCGACCCAAGTAGCGGATCCTAGCATTCGCGTCTTATACTTTGATTACGTTGCATGTATGCTGTGTAGAAACGCCCTACAGCAACATCCGATCTCCTTGCTTCAGTCTGGAACAGTGTGAAGCTTGACATGTCTAACGACATGGGCGGCGTAAGCTGTCCCAAGCTGTCCCAGCTGTCCCATCTCAGCTTTAACCGGAACGTCGTGGCATTTAGAGTTGTCTGGTGTCGCAGGGTGTTGCGGTGATAGTAGCGCAATGCGCATGCATGCAAAGTAAATCAGATATCGGAATCAAAAACACGGCCACACGCTGATCTCATCGTTTCTGTCAGGGAATAGATAGTGGTCGCAAAATCCGTGGTGTCCATATAAGAAGGCAATCGAGAAAATCCACGGACTGAGTTCATGGTATACGTATCATAGCCCTCTACAACTCGCGAGGTCAAGAGAGGGGACATTTCATGTTTGATTTGGTCCGCACATGTGCATATGCATGAGTCGATGAAGGAACATGACCGGTTTGCATCGCGACGTCGCGACAAGAGCCGTCGGCAAATGCAAACATGGGGTGACGTTCGCACGCCAACATCAGATCGAGTCCGGAGAGGCGCGTCCGCCTTTCTGATGTCTCTGTGAGCTCGTTGCCGGGCTTCCGCAGCAGGTCTGACCACCACCGAAGACGACGCCGACGACGAGCAGCAGGACGACTCGCTGGCTACTGGCTGTCTTGCATGCCGACCCCATAGCGACTGACACTTGAATTCAGATTTGAAGTACCTCAGGTGCGTCTGGGAACTTTGTTGCGCGTATCCCTTCACTCAGACATGCCCGCCCCCAATAGCCTATACCCTTCCCAGACCCGCATCTCTCTCGACGCATCTTCGGACTTCTGTTTTCGCCCTGCCCTACTCACTTTCTGACCTACACACCTCGTTCAAGCTCCTTACTGTTCTCAGCACTCGCTTTCACGTCCAATCGTTATGCCCTCCGTACCAAGTTCACATGCGTCCGCTTCCTCGCCTGCGCCGTCCCCATCATGGGCTCCTCCACGCGCACCGCTGCCGCCTCATCGTCTGGCCAAGATTGCCAACGCTCTTGGTGTCTCCACGCCTTCCCCTGCCATGAACAGCTCGTCGTCACTCTCGATATTTGCTTCGCCAAACCCTATGTCCTCTTCACCCAGTATATCCGGCGACAGCCAATGGCGGTCTCCTACGCCATCTGCAATGTCTAATTCTAACTTCAGCACATACCCGTCCACGTCTCAGTCTAAATTTCTGCTCCACATAATACCACCTCGCGATCTCGCCAAAGTTCTAATCGAGGGGTCCGACGATGAAGATGGCTCGCTCGCCTCCTCGCATGCCCAGTTTCGACGGGGAGCTCTCGTGCCGTTCCAACCTACTATACAAGCTCAGCTTGTCTTAATAGCTAAGGAGTACTCCCTTCCAAGTACTTTTGGCATCGTGCTTTACCTTGTCTCTTCCAAACCGACCCGTGTGCAGCCAAGTTTTCTGAAACCCCCAGACAGTGACGACAACAATGCCGAACCTGGAGCTCGGCTCTCTGAAGAGGTTTGGAGACATATGTGGGCACGGGCCACGAAGGTTGAGCAAGAAGAGTCGTTTTCCAATCTCACCAGTCCCATAAGTCCTTCCCCGACTCTCGGTATACCCATGAAATCACCGAATGCACTACGGCCATTAGTCACTCCTTTCCGCTCAGAGACTCCCCAAGCAACATTTGGTCCAACGCTAGAGGTCACGCCGTCTCCTTCCACCACTACTGCGTCCTCAATATCGGACATTCGCTTACATTCGAAGTCGGCACCTCCATCCTCTTCTTCTCCAGTGCAATCAGAACCCGAGACACCTGATACGTCGGAGCACGACGGTCAAGGGTTAGATCTTCCTGGACTTCACTCGGATGCGTTCGTCCCCGTATTGGCTAAGGTAGAGTTTGACATCGACCGGCACAAGGCCAAGTGGTACAACCAATGGCGACGTAATCGGCGCATGACCGCAAGTCGATCACCTTCGCGTCAGCAGACAGGTGACAGCGCCTCTGGGGACGAGCGGAGGGCTCCCTTCAACCTCAAGCTCGTTGGCAAGCACCACAACGATTCCGTACCCAGCTTCTTGCGCGACAATGAGGAGGCCGACTCCCAGACCGACGAATACACACCCCTCTCAGACTCCCCGACATTTGAGGACGAATCGACCACCCGAGGTACTATTCACTATGGTGGCGATCCGCTCGCGGACATGTTTGGATCTGATGCTGACACCTGGGCAGACATGCACGCAGACGCACCAGCAACAAGGCGGAAACAGGACCCAAACGTTGTACCCCTTGCTCTCGATGCGACTGCCTTGGAGGCGATGGACAATGGAGATTACTCAGGCTCAGACGCCGACGAAATTGCCGAGGTGCGGGATATCATGCAGCGAAAGTCACAAACCTCGGATGTTCTGATCTCGCCCTATTCACCTCGCAAGTCCGGCACGTTCAGTATTCGTCGCGCTGCGCCACCTCCTATAGTCATCGCCCCGAAGTCACCGAACCGCAACATCGCCCTTGGCGAGAGCCCAATGCCATCAAATTCTGACGAGAGCGTGAGGCTAGCTTACGCGACGGATGACGGCACTCCTATGGGTTCAGAGATGCATGACAAGGGTCGCTTGGCAGATCAGGAGAACCGTCAATCTAGGAGCTCGCAGGAGGATAAAGAGAAACGAGACGGTGTTATTTATGATGATTTAGATCTTGGGCTTGAAATTGATGGAGATGATTTAGAGGTGGGTTGTAAAGAGCTTCATTCACCATTGAGACTAACCAAAAGCAGGCGCACTATGACGAAAACGATCCTAATGACCGTCGTCGGAGTCAGTATGTCATGAAAGCCAGGCTAGACGAGATTGAACGGGTGAACAAACTGCTCTGTTCCCTTGACACGTTTGCTGATCTTCTGTCTGTAGGCAATGGCACAGTTCTCACCGAAGAAGAAGATGAAGTCGGACCGGTTAGGTGACGATTTACTCCAGGCACGCTCGCCGAAACCTTCGCCTCTGAGGAATGCCAACGTGCCCTTGTCGGCTCCGCCTGTCAGAATGGATTCACTTGGGGATCAGCAGAGCACGCGGCCTGCGTAAGCGACCAAGATGTTTACATTATTTTTCATGTAATAATTGTGTAACAGAAGCTCTCAAGACAAAGCATTGGCGGCGTCTGTTACACACTCACCCGGACCGAGTTCGACACTGTTGCTACACCCTCCTTCCAAATCACCTAAGTTGTCATCATCACCACGGTTGGGGCTGAATGGTGTCCCTCGCCCGTCGCTTCCTTCAGCAAGGTCTAGTCCGAGTTTATCCTCAGATTCGGAGACTCGGAGGAGAGACCCGAGTGCGGACACCCCACCGCCACTGCCTCCTTCACTAACACGTAAAACTGCACCCACACCCATAGCGTCACCTCCTGTCATACCGCTATCGCCGGATCCGTTCGGGAGGAACCCTTCGTTCCAGGAACAGGCAGAAGTCATCCATCAGTCGTACTGGAATCCGACGACCGGCCAGCTCAGCCACCAGCCGTCTATCTCGTCGTTCGACGATGGAACGACCATGGGATCCTCCGCAGCCAACTCGAGCCGGTTCTCGGCTGATTCCTCCACTTACGTGGACGACACGCCAAACACCGTCAAGGGTCACCGAGTGTCAGGGTCAATTGTGACAATGAAAGGGATCAAGAAGCTATGGCGGAAGAGCAGATCACAATCCATTTCTGGTCAACAGGCATCGCCGGTGCCAAATGCCAAACGCGACTCGCGATCGCTGCACCCACCGCTGCCGCCGTCGATCTCGCGGACGTCGTCTGACCAGTCTCGGAGCTCGTCCCGGAGTGCAAACTATACTCCACCCCCAGTTCCTTTCCCTTCCGTGGGTGGCCTCCAGTCTTACGATCCTTTCCGCAACGATAATGACGGTGCGACCCCAACGCGGGCGATTACTGGGAGGAAAATCACGGGATCAGGTCGCTCATCGCCGGCCAACGCTCTTGACACGGTCGGTCCTCTACCAGACATGTCAGACAAGACTGGTTCAGGCGGACGCAAGTCGATTCTGAAGTGGAAGGGCAGCATGTCGCATCAGAGCACAGGCTCTGAGTCTCGGCCAATCTCCACCGACACCGTCAAGCCTCGCCGACCGAGCGTCATGGGCAACACCTTTGCCCCTCCCAGTCCTGTTCCTCCCAGCCCGCGTCTACCGGCCGAGTACTTTGCGGGCGCGGGCATCCCGAACGGACATGCGCGCAGCGGGAGCGGTTTCCCTGAGAGACGGTCGTCTATTCAGCACCTGAAGATGGCTCTGGAGGCAGGCGGCCAACACGTCCCGCGGCCATCCCAGTCATCCCAGCTCTCTGTTTCGTCGCATCCTCGGTCGCCACCGGGCTCCATTCTGTCGTCACGGTCTCAGGATTCTGAGGGTGCTAGAAGCTTCGATATGATGCAGTTCGAGACGGTCCCGTACCCAAATGTTCAACGGCCTGAGGAGATATCCCGCCGCTGAACGCCTCCTCCATCTTGCTTTCCTTTGTTTAATTATTCGCTTTTTTGGATTACACTCGCATATCTAGCACGCCCTAGCATCTATTATCCTTTTTTGATTTTTGCCTATATATACAGCTAGCTGATTTGTTCATTGCATCGACGTTATTCCCCGTCGCATCCTCACAACGTAACACATGGACACGCATGCGCATTTTTTTAAACTTTTGTTATAACACACCTACTGTTCATTAAGCGCCCGCGTCTGTCCTCACGCGCACGGCTGAGTCCGACTATTTCGGATCCAGAGGCAAGTTACTAATTCCACCAATGAGGCCCCTATGTGAACAAAGTGCATCTTTTCCTCCGCACTCACTCTTGATACTCCTGATGAGACCTGACGCATACACCAACGCTGCGTTTCGGCCGAGAATCACGACATGCTTATGTTGGGAGGTGTAACAAGCTGAACGAACTTCGTACCACTCTCCAAATACGAACAACCTCGATTTCCACGAATTAATAGAACTGACATTAAGTAATTGCGCACCGTAGGCACAAAATTCTATTCGAAAGCAGGACCATGGATCGTGAATATTAAGGTTTCCGCCATCTCCAGCACATTGAGTACTGTATCGCGACGTCGCTACCCAGTTCCTAACATGACTTGATCATAGGCGTCGTCGAGTTTCCCTGAGTTTTCTTGACTGGATCACCGGGGACCGACCGCGGAAAGTGCTCCGCAAAGACTTCTTCGATTCTCTCTCCAAAGTCGAGATGCGCCGCGGTCCTTCGCCCAACGGCGGTCGAGCCGATGCTTCCACCTGCCCAGGTAGCACCGACAATGCTCTCCCGGACCTCCGCGAGCCTCAGCACAACGTCCAAACCCAGCTTCTCCACGTCGCGTCGGCAAAGAGGCTGCGTTCGCCTCGAGAGCTCGTTCAGAGCCGGCTTGACCCACTCTGGGAAGTTATGCCTGATCCCGAGGGCGGCTTTATCGACGGGGTCCAGGTTCATGCCCGATAGCTTCTCGAAAGCGAAGCTGTGGATGGAGTCCATGCCCCACAGGTGCGATAGATTCAGGACAGCACTCCAGTCTGACGCGGACTGCGGCAAGTCATCCGCATGGCCGACAGGGCTAATTCAATGTAAGACACCGAAGGTTATGTCTCAGTCTCATATGGCGGGTGCTCACCTTCCCAGAAGCACTTTGAGAAGCTGCGCGAAGTCGTGGCTCGCTATGCCCTCTAGGAAAATAGGGTTCTGGTCGCTTGATCCCTCGGTAGGTCGGTCGCCCGCTGGCATGCAGAACATATCCCGGAAGACTTCAGAGTGAGCCTCTAGGATCTGGCGAGGAATCCGGAAGAATGTCCTCCCAGCCTAAGGGAGACCAGATGAATATGTTTTGAGTGTCACGGAACAGGTGCAACGAACCATGAAAACCACATTTGTAAAGTAGAACTTGTCATCGTGATGAATGCCGGCACTCATGGTCGTCGTCGTGTAAGCGTTGGATTCGTGAGCGATGGTCGACATATCAAACGTCTATGATTAAAGGTGAGTGGAGGGACGTAAGAAGTCACAGGTAAGGACAGTAGGAGTAAGGAGGGTGAGTGCGCCGAGACGTCAAGTCTAGCTGCAGTAGAATGCGATCAACGCAAAGGAAGGAGGAAGTTGGGTGTTGAGGCCGGAATTGGTCTTGTGAGGGACGAAGAATGATAGTATATATACTCCTCCGAGGTGAATATTCCATTTCGATGTCACTGCGGACGCTAGGAGCCATCGTACGGGTCTTGTCAGCCAGATTTCGCTCACAGTCGGAAAGAACAAGAGCGAGTGACCGCGCATATGGTTCTTTAGTAGAGGAGACAAGGTCACCGGCACAGACAATATAAGCGGCGATGAGTTCATTGTTGAATTCTGTCTCGCTATCAAGGCTCAGTACGGCCAGAGCTATCCGAGAAGTAGAAATCCGCGACGATGAACTGTCTAGGTCCTCTGCGACGTCCAGAGAGAAAAGACCTCAAAATCCTTCAAAAAGGACAAGAGAGCAAAGAAGAGAATCACATTCTTAGCCTCCGAGGGACCTAGCGGACTGTATCGGAGGTCATCTGGCTTTGTATGAGATACCGCAATGTAGAGGTAGAGGAACATCTTGCATACGCTCTTGTGAGGCTTTCCCCATGCCCTGGCCTTATCCAGGATCCCAACATCCTTGTAACTGTGTCGGAAAAAGCCAAATGGGGTTTGAAATGGTTTCCTATTTAGATAGGTTTGCAATCCCCGTTGTGAGGCGACGCGAACATTGAAATTCCATTGGACGAGGCTGCTTGCCATCATAAGGGTGTTCTCAATTGGTTCTCAATTCCATGGCAATCACTTTAAAATAGCTATCATGGGGACCAAAGGGTCCCATTGGAATGTATTTTAATTCTTGATTCATTGTGAGGCGATTTCAATACATTTCAATTATATGGCCATATTCCTGGGATTTTTCCGACATGGACTGCGAATATGTCTGAGTATTCGACGATCAACCAAAGGAGGCTTTGACCCAAGGGATAATCAGTATTATGATAGTCCGCACCTTGAACCACCATGTCATGAAACAAGAGCGACGCCGGGGATTCATAAGCAATTAGTAAGTCAACCGAAGTTCTTCTCTCGTTGACATCAACATGTTTACGAGCAGCTTTCTCGTCCTACAGAAGGCTATAAATATCAACGCAGACCTCTATTCGCTTCAGCGCTTTGGCCCCTGCGTGTCATTGGAAATGACTCCTTCACTGAAGACTACGACTTCGCTGTGCCGTCCCAAGCTTACTCCCATGGAGGTTCGACATGTGTCAAATCCATGTCTCGTAAAGCATGGGTGTCTCCATAATCAGAGGGTCTTCGGTGGGATATAAAACGTCGACGCCAACGGACTAGCATCTACCAGACTCTCAGAGATCTAGTATCTCTTCTCTTCATCCCTCTCAAACCGTCGTTAATCTCGCTACAATGTCACAATCCACCCTTTTCGCCCCTGTTCCGAAACCTGCAAACCGCCTTGCTCGCTACAGGGCGCTTGCCCCTACTGCGTCGGTCCACGTTTCTCCACTGCAGCTCGGCGCGATGAGCATCGGTGACAAGTGGGAGAAGCACGGCATGGGTAGTATGAATAAGGAGTCGTCGTTCAAACTCCTCGACGCGTACTATGAGGCCGGCGGTAACTTCATCGATACGTCCAACAACTATCAGTCCGAGTCTTCTGAAGAATTCATTGGCGAGTGGGCCGAAAGTCGCGGTATCCGCGATGAACTTGTCATCGCTACCAAGGTAAGTGTTTTCGTGTCGTTGGCGTACATTCGCATGTGCTGAAGGAGCCGGTCCTCTCACATGTAGTACACGTCCAACTTTAAAGATGAGGACCCATCTGTCAGGAATAAGGCGAACTACACGGGAAATAATGCCAAATCATTGTACATTAGTGTGCAGAAGAGCCTGAAGAAGCTAAGGACGTCATACATTGACATCTTATATGTGCATTGGTGGGACTGGGAAACCACCATCGAAGAAGTGATGAGCAACCTGCACCATCTCGTGCAGCAGCGGCTTGTTCTGTACCTTGTAAGTTCCCATCTTCGCCGTAGCTTTAATTCAGTAACTCACTGGCATGGGTTGACAGGGTATTTCTGACGCACCTGCTTGGGTCGTAGCCAAAGCCAACCAGTGGGCGAGAGATCATGGAAAGACACCGTTCGTCGTTTATCAAGGCGCATGGAGCATCCTTGAAAGATCATTCGAACGCGAGATCATCCCCATGGCTCGTGATGAGCGTGAGCAACTCATATGTTTCAGTCCAAACCAATGAAACTCACGCTCATCGCTATTATCAGGCATGGCCCTCGCGCCATACAATGTCCTAGCTGGCGGCAAGCTACGTTCCGACGCAGATGAAGAGCGTCGCAGGCAGACCGGCGAACAAGGCCGCCAACTCTATGGAATGCCTTGGGAGCGCAACGAGGTGCAGCGCCAGGTCTCCTCAGTCCTGGAGAAAATAGCCAAGGAGGTCGGCACAGAACACATAACGGCCGTTGCGATCGCCTACGTGTTGCACAAGGCGACGCACGTCTTCCCGATCATCGGCGGACGCAAAGTCGAGCACCTGCAAGCGAACATCGACGCGCTAAGAATTCGTCTGACTCCCGAGCACATCAAGGAGCTGGAAAGCGCTGTCCCCTTCGATCTCGGGTTCCCGGGTGCGCGCTGGGTGGGTTTATTTCTTTGATTATGCAGCAAACACGTTGATGAGTGTTTGACATCTCAGGGTACTGGAACGGATTACAACTTCTTGATGAAGAGCGCTGCATGGTTTGAGAAGCAGCCTCTCCTTCAGCCTATTTCACCCGCAGTGGACTAAGCCGTTGTATCGGTGAAAACGGTCTTTCGAAGCCTATAGCTGTTGTGTGGTCGAATAGAGGGCTATTCGCCAATAGCTGTAGGGTGTGGACGTACATCATGCGTCTGAATCATCATGCTCTCGATTACTTTCAATTGTAACACTAAAATGCGTCTTGTAATTTGATTTGGAACGTCACATCTACCTGTATTGGTGAATCTCGGACGGTATAAGTTCGCAAAGGTTCCGCGGATCGCTAGCTTGACGTTGAAGGTTATGAATATGAAGCAAGGTCGCCAGCTCATGGGCAGTAATAGTAGGGTTTCGGAACGCAATGAATCCGGCTCAGCGCAAAAAATATTCGCGACGATGGAGAGGATCACGGAGGACGTTGATGCATACTTCAATGCACATCACGGCTGTGACAATCGTGTACGCGGAAAGTCCACGTACGGCTTCCGATCATTGGAGGGCGCAGTCCCGGGCCATTGTTTCGTTGAAACAGAGCTTCCCATACACTTGCTTTGTGTGATTGCTGGCACACGAGTTAGTGCAGAGTTTAACTATCTCCGAGTCTAAGGCAAGTTAGAAAGCACGGGCTGACACGAGAAGGACACTCAGCCCCGACGCCTGCATTGGACTAGATGCTCATGCGGCAGTATCGGGTGGGTTGAGGTCCGTCCAGGATTATCACTTTGTTTGTTTCAAAGGTCGTCTTCCATTGTGTTGATTGATTGAAGATGTATAGCACATGCACATGGAGTAAGAGTATGCAAAAGGATATCAAACTTGTGGCCACACAAACGGGCTTTCTAGCGCAAAATCAAAGTCTGACAGCTGTGTGAAGCAACTTACGCTTGGTGTATGGATGGGTAGTAGTAGTCCATTCTACGCGTCATCCCAAGGAGGCAAGAGAACCCTGAGGTCACCGAATGAGTCACATCAGAAGTCGTGCTCTGTCGAGTCCTTCCCAAGAGCGGATGTGCTCGAGGATCCGGAAGATACTGTCTGCAGAATGCTGTCAATGTAGTTGGCGCCACTCCTATCAATACGGTCAGATGCGAACCGAAGGAGACGGTTGGGCGAGCGAAATACCATTTCTGATGAGTGAGAACGTCGCAGCCAATCTCTTTCTCCTTGCGCTGGACCAGCTCGACATAAGCTAGCATTCCATCCTCCTTGTATCGAGCAGCAAGCTCAGCTGTAAAAATATAGTGAGTGGTTGTCAGGTAAGGTTTGAGACCAGCCTAATACCTGTGGCAACAGCGTTACTGTGCAGACCTGCAAGGGAAATCAACTGCAAAACGAAGCTGTGTACAGAACAAACTTAGTACCAGCTTACTCGGATCGTCAAAGATAGGCGAGGCACTCACCCTTCTTTCCCGAGCTCCCAGATGAAGTTCTTCAAGTCCGCATCTAGTAGGGGCGGTTGATTCGGACTTATACACAAGGTATGAAGATCAACGATCATGCTTACCAGAGAAGCCTGCCTTCGCCCAGTTGAAGCTCGGGCTAAGGTTGTAAACGAAGCACTTGTTGGGGTGCTTCTCTCTGATCCTCCGTGCAAAGCTCCGGGCTTCTTCGAGGTTCGGACTCTTAGTCTCGAGCCATAGAAGGTCAGCGTATGGTGCGAAGGTGATGGCACGGCTGACCGCCGCATCTATGCCACCGGTGTAGTGATAGTATCCCTCCCTGGTGCGGGGCACTGCGGATTTTTAGTAGGTATATGCGCAGCAAAGTAACAAGAGTGGGCACTGACAGTCCCAGTTCCACCAAACATCCGAACCGACGATGTCTTTTGCGACCTCCCGTGCGTCAGTGTTGGATCTTCCTTCAGTTTCCTGTAGGAAGCGCGCATACGCGACGTCTTTCCCAGTTTCCGAAAGGGACGAGCATTTGGCCAAAGCGGTGCGGACAGCTATTTGTCAAGGTGTTCATGACATGATGCAATGAGAGCCGTGGAAGCATACCCTGCCCGAAGGTGACCAAAGGGTTAGCCTTTAGCCAAACGGCCTCGACGTGGTTGATCTCTTCTGCGCTTGCGCCTTTGGCTTCCGCGAGCCCGATAGCCTCGGCCAGAGGACGCCCAGGTTGGGTAGTCCCAAGAATATACCTGATAGATCGTCAGTAAGTGACCAGCTGGGAAGTTGCATTGCTTTACGGGTGATCAGCAGGGTCAATGCTACTGCTCAGCAATTTCCCGCTCTCAGCGTCTGTTCTTGCGATTAGAAGCATGGGGTTCATTAGGAGATCGAGTTGGAAGCGACTTGAGATGAGACGAGAAATATGCGTGGAAGGAGGGACGAGGACTTTTCCAGCGAGGTGGCCACACTAGTGAAGACAGACGCATTACGAAAGTAGACAATCACACAGAACGTGATATATTACCTTCTTCCCTCCGTGTAACTGATCTTCCATGTGGATGGCAGAGGCTCCCGATTCGGCGAACAGCTTGACAAGCTTCATGACAGCAGAGTTGCCTCCGTGACTGGAAACGTTCAGGCGTGTATCTTTGCATGGTTTGGACAAGAACTAACCCAGTATCAGCATCCGCGATGATTGGTCTTAAGTAGTCGATGTACTCCATCTGAGCACGCTTCTCTGGAGGTGCCGACATCCGCTCATCATAGTGCTTTCTATCGTGGAGTTGCTGAGCGCGGAATAACCTGTGCACTTGATTTGGAACGGTGGTGTAGGGGTAGTCGCTGAATAAGGATTAGTAAGGCAAACTAGATGTTCGCAGGCAATTGGGCGTACTGACCCGAAATCAGGACCGACTTCGTTGTTGCCAGTGGTAAGGACGCTACTACATGCCCAGCCGCTTACATACACGACCTGTTGGTGTTTGGCCATCTGAGTCATCTGGACGGGGTCGATGGCACCCATGGTATGTATTGGCTTTCCCTGGCCAGCAGCCTCGGTGAAGAGAGACCAGAGCTTGTTGGCAAGCATAGCAGATGGAAGAGGCAGGACAGGCGCGGATCCCTGCTTGATGGCGACGGAGCGAGCAGAGTAGGGGCGCTTGATCCCTGAGAACCTCTGAGTCGCAAAGAAGGACTCGATGTCTGTGACCCGTGCATCGAGCTGAGCAGACTCTTGCTCAGGAGTGAGAGGTTGAGTGGGGAGTGTCGGCGGGATGGAAGACATTGCGCGTGTCCCAAACCTGAGTGAGCGCGCACGTAGGTTGGCACCTGTCCTTGAAATCAAAAACATTGGTGAAACGTGAATTATGTGGTAAGAGGAAGATGCGAACTCGGCGTGCAAGATCCGCGGTAAGTAGGAGATGATGTACTTGCCGGTTGACCGGATGTCACTGTCCGTGCATGTCCGAACGGATGCCGAGCCGGGTAAGTGAGACCCCAAGTTGAGGTTAGGGTTCGGCTGATGTGCGACATGATGTGTGTGCGGTGTGGGTCCTCGGCTTCGACTTCTTCCGCCTTGCTTTCGCCGCTCCTCCCACAACTTTGGCTAAGGGCTGCAAATCACTAACACGCTCCCAACGAGTCCATCTACTTGGGCTTTCCGTCACAGATGACTCGTCCCTCCGCCCTCCCTTGACTAGGACTCTGAGTTGATGCCGCTGTTTCACCTAAATTTGCATAGATCCTCCAATGGAGGTGACACCGGTCCCCATCACATATGAATTGCATCCACCATTCAATTAGGTACCTGCGTTCTGCTTTGTCCCTCAACTAGGATAATTCCAACATAGGCATTCCATATAATCCTGGTGCGCTAGATTTCAGTCCGAGGCTTCCCTGCCTTTCGCTCTCCTCCCACCTCAGACCAGGCCCCGTGCAGCCAAGAGGTTGAAGCATGGATCCCTCGCCATCCCTCACGATCAGCCAGCTGACTCTCACCAACGCTGTCCTCGCTTACCTATCGCCAGAGTGCACAGCTCTAGATGCGATCATCCGCCTTCATGCTTGCCATCGCCCAGCGGACTACCGTCCACCTGTCCTTCGTGTCCCCATAGAAATTCTCCTACACATCCGTTCTTTTCTAGCTATTGCCATCGTGGACGCATTATATGACGGCATGATGACATATGCTCTATCTGCCGTCGAGGCTCTCTGCGACGACTGCAAGCAATACAACACCTACATCTACGGAGACCAAATTTATAACTGGCCCTACCTTGACCTCAATGGCTGTCGGTGTAGCGACCATCTTAGTCTGGGCGAGGCCCCCGCGAAGCTAAATAAACTACCCGACAATCCTTCTTACCAAAAATATTCGATGGCCGGTAAACCATGGTATCAGGCCAATCTCCTGACAACTGCCCAAACATGCCTTGTGACCAACCCTTCATCGCCCTACGCTCACCAGCTGACGGCCCTCGTCAAGAGGCTTTCTCTCGACGACAGAGCTCCGCCGACGTTCGAGCAAGCTTACTTCCTTTCAGCTGAGGAAACGTTCCTCAGCGAGATTCTATCCGCCCTTCATTGTCGTGTATCTTTCTTGAGGCCACGTCGGTCTAGAGGAGATATGTGTGTCGTGAAACCGACGGGTTTGGAAGACGATCTATTCAAGCTCCGGTCAGAGCTATCACTGGGGTCAATTAAGCTCAATTCCGTCGATCGATCCTTACAAAAGTTTAAGGTGACGCCAGTGAGTATTGCAGTTGGCATTTGGGTTTTCGCGAAATTCACCTCATTCATCAGGATCGCCACGAACGCCCTGAAGGTACGCGGCTATTTTCGTGTCTGGAGTCCCAGCTGACAATCCACACAGTGTCCGGTATGCGAACATACCCCAGGCGCAGCGTAGTGTCAATTTTTGCTGCCTGTGCTATGATTGCATGCGTACGAATTACTCTAAGATGGTTCCTTTGACTTCTTAATGACCCGCCTATATGTCTCAATGATTTCACATAGATCACGACCTGCTTTTTTTTATGATGTATAAATTACTATGATGTTTAAGTCTGTAGCTCTCTTAGCCCCTTTTGTATCATGGTTTACACTACAGACTCTTTCCTACACTGATACCGCAACGCATTTCACCAAAATCCATGATATTGAATTACGCAGCACTGTGGCTGATTGACTGTCTTCCACCGGCCTTACGGGGGTCTGGAGCCTTTCGTAATCTTGAATATTTTGACATCTTGACTATTGTCCAGGTCACTTTCCATGGCGCCTGTGAGAATGGTACTTGAACCCGCATCATCCAGGTGAAGCTCTTCACAATGTAGCTTTTCTCCTGCGGGAATATACCATGAATGTCAAATGCGTATCCGGCGGATGCATAGAAATCGCGTACCGACTACTTCCAAGAAGTACGCGAGTGTTTGCTCATTTCTGATCGTCAGCGCGATGAATGCCTCTTTGCTTCTGCTTGATCCTGTTTTTACTGAGAGAGCAAGAGACAGAACCGCAGCCAGAGGTGATACCAGCGATGGATCAAAAACCTAAGTGCTTTCAAGGCCGTCGTTATGAACGCGAGTTCATTGTAACGCACCAGATCTGCACCAAGTATCATGTCTGGATTAATTGTTTCGAGTAAGGAGGTGAGACTTGCTGCTCCTTCTTTTTCCAACGCGTCCGACCAGTTGAGGCTGGCATAGCGAACGTTCGGGTGGATTGAAGAGGTATCTCGTGTAGATCATGAGTAGACCGCTCTGTTTCTCATTGTCGTGTCGTAGACTTACTGCAGGGGAGCTGAACGTTGTTTGAAGACCGCTCTAGGACAAGGTCACTGATATCCGTAAGCCACAGTTGACTTCCATCTGCAGACACATCGCCCGCAAACTGTTGGATGCCGGCTACAATTATACCTAGCAATCCCGTTCCGCAGCCTAACTCGAGGACATGCTTACCAGCGACCAGACCTTTATGTGTCGAGATAAGTTGACTAGTATCTCAAAATGGTGTCAGGCATACCCGGTCGCTTGAGTAAAAAACTGGACAAAGCGTAGCTCGCCTTCCATGTACGCAGACCAGTCGTACCGCCTTCGATCGTTGTTCGCGATTCTAGCAACGTCGCGGTCCGTAGCGAGAGCTGAAAGGCGGGACCTTTCCAGTAACTGGTCACATAGGATTGTGGGGGCGGGCCGCTCGAGTCACTGCCTTATATGAGTACACCATCATGGGTTTATGACAGTGCATTGCTTAACTGAGACAGCAAGGACAAGTGATGGTTATATATTCGTTCGTCCAGCTCGTCATCCTATCTATTCCGTAAGACGTAAGATAGAATCATTAAACCAGCGCATACTTCATCGCTCCTATCCATAGCTTCAACATTCTTGATGACCCATTTCCAGAATGATTGCTGATATCTCTCGGAAGGGGGATAACTGGTGAGATGCGGATCAAGTAGAATGCGATTGAGCAGGAATGAGTGGACTTGAGAAAAGCTAACTTCAGATGGCCACGAGAGTTTGCTCGGAGGAACAAGAGAAGAATAGCCTAAAAGCAGCGAAAAGCATTGAGAGTCCTCGTCCAGTTGGTCGTCCATGATCAAGGCCAAAAGTATGTAGTCGCGACGCGTCGCTACGATCGGGGGCTGTCAGGTTAAGGTTCCCTGTCGGAAAATATACCTGCCCTTAATACGCACGTGATACCTTGACAGAACCAACGCCTAAATTTTTTGAAAGTGAGTTGTAGCTATGTTGGCCCAAATTCGCTGCACCACCCGCGTCGTCGCACGTCCGTCTCCCCCATGCATCGCTCATTTGCGGGCCCGTACGCTCATTATGAGCACTCAGCCTCGCAGAGCTGAGCCCTTCGACCCCGCAGGCGCGTCGAGTGCTGCAGAGGATGTGGCTGAAGAAGGCTTCTCGGGCGATCAGCCTGGAGAAGATGCTCAACAGGGGCGTCGGGGCAGGTCGAACGTTACCTGGGATAAGTGGCTAGTGACGGACGGCTTGAAGTATAAGGGGCACGAGCGGCCGTGCAACTGGCTCGGGGGCGAAGTCGTCAGTTTCTGCATATTTTCGGTTTGGCCGCATATACTCATCTGCCTCTCGTACCATGCAGCCTTTCCCCAATAACCGCTCGTTTAAGCCACCTACGCCAGTCTCAGACGAGGTGAAGACCGAGATATGGCGCGCGTTCATGGCGGATCCCCAGACGAACAGCGTTCGTAATCTGGCTAGCCGTTATCACCTTAGCATCAAGCGAGTGGATGCCATCCTTCGCCTGAAGGGTGTAGAGGAACATTTCAAGAAGGTGAGCTCCTTTCCTTGCCACCGCTTCTCCCTTTGGGAGTGCGATGAGTCAAATATTTCGATTAGTCTTTCAGACAACTCTGGTGACAACTTTTTATATATTCTGATCCCCTGTCTTCGCGTTTTGATCAATGACACTGACTTCTTGCTCATTCTTCAGGTAACGCATTCACAATCAGCCCTTGTGTATGATGACTCATGATGATTCGCCATTGCAACATTATGTAGGAGGTGAGATTTCCATGTCCAGCTTCACTGGGAGGTGATGACACTATACATCATTCGCGAATTGAAAGACTATGCGATGCCTAACATCATTGCAGTCATGGTTATAACGTTTTCAACCCCATCTGAATCACTCATTATACACTTTCATACGACACTTTGCTGACATATCCTTAGGGTCAAGAACTGCAGACCGGGTTTTTGCGAGGAATGGAGCACATCCTTGGCGTCCACCGCCCCGGAACTCAACCTATCAGGAATCGGCCAAACGAAGCCAGTGAACGACACGATGTCGATGAAGCTGACGCTCAAGATGAGATGGCAGGCAGCGATGCTGCTCGGCAACGGTACCAGCGTATGTTCTGGGAACCTGTCCCTGAGGGCAAGGTCAGTACTAGTGATCCATCAACTGTGTATCGCCTAACTCGCCACAGGAGCCGGTAATGCCAGGTATCTTGGAAGCTGCATCTCAAGAGGCTGCTGCGCGCAAGAAGGCCCAAGAGGCAGCCAAGTCTAATCCTCGTCTTACCCCTGAGTATCACTCGAAGGTCAACGAACGTGTCAAGATGGTCCATGCAGCTGGTCGTCCTCCTGTCAAGTTTGTTGATGTCGGAGGCAAATTTCTTGACTTGAAGAGCATCGCTCGCAGGGAACAGGAGAGCGAGCGTCGTTCTAAGATCAAGGCCAAGAAGAAACAGGAGGTTTCGGAGATGGCGACATCGTCATAGTATCCTTAGAAGTCGATGGTTCTTTACTATTGTACATTTGAGCACTAAGTGCTACCTAGTATGCAAATTCAAAAATCTAATTGCTTATTGATATATCACCTACAGCGCAAGCTGAATCTTGGGTACGAGTTGTCGATGTCAATAAGGCAATAAGTAAGCTGCTTTCTCAATTGACCGCATTCCTAAACTCTAGTAAGAGTCGAACCTCCCAATTGTGCAGTCGGCTTGTCTCAACAGGTGGGCTCATGCACATGTCGCATGGTGCGCAGTGAAAACCTAAGGCCCAGGCGGCAAGCGCTAAGCATATGAGAGGAGAAGATGAGGTTGATTTACGGCGTTTACGGAGTCAGAATTGTGAAGGGTAAAGTTGGTGTGGACGCGCGCTTATGTAAGTAGACGATGTCATTTTCAAGCTGAAGTACTCGTTACGTTGGTCATAAACATCTTTTATTTATTGTACATTCAGGTTACGATGCTACCTAGTACGCGAACCTGAAATCAAGTCGTTGGTTGCCTCGATCCGTTGTTGTTTCAACATATGTTTGTTGTTCCTGTAACAAGGCGTCAATCACCGTCCAGAAGCATTGGAGCGAGCCTCACCTTCTCAGACATGCTCTCCCACTTTGCTTCTCTACGACGGTTGGTCTCTCGGTAGAATAGCCAAGTAAGACCATACGCCAAAATGTTGGCAACGGTCACAAAAATCAACGCAAGGTTGCCCTTTTTATCTTTCCTGGGGCTCAGCACTAGTGAAAGAATTTTGAAAGGATCACTCACACAACGGCTATTCGTGAACGGCAACGAACGTGAAACTGATGAGTATAAAACAATATCAATGAAAATCACCCTTACAGCATCGCTTGCTTGATAGACATTTGACTGTGGTTGTAAGTTAGAAAATCACCATGATGTTCAGGAACGACAAAATGTCACTTACGTATGCAATTGCTCCAAATTGCACGCATATGTTGTACAGACTCGCGGTCACAGCCCTCCCTTGGACGTCTCCCGAGTTTCTTGACGTCCATGCGACCTGAATGGGGTGCACATACGGGAAGCCAGTGATGAGAGTGACCACAATGTAGTAGGTCCAATGCGCCGTTTGTTCATTAAACGTATAGAGAGCAATCAAGAGTGGTAACGCCCATATCTGCAAAAGCACACAACCGAAGGTCCGCGAATTCGTCCACTCCGCAAGGTAAGAGGTGACGATGAGTCCAATCAACCCAATAACAATTGAGGGTATAGTGAGTAGATTAGATTGGGTCGTGTTGAAGCCAAGCTGCCGTAGTGTCAAGGTGAGGTATGTCTGGGGAGGGCCGACATTGACTGTTTCAGATATTAGTGCTGGGATATGTACCTGAACACTTTGAACGTACTGTTGTGAGCGAAGCCAAGCCAATACAGAGGCCACATCCTCCAGTCAAATATAGCACCCAATATCATGCGAAGAGTCAAGCCCTCGCGATTGTGCATCGTGGATTTATAAGGGTCATCCCGTAAGATCCTGCAAATGATGTTCAGCATACTTTGAGCTGTGTCATGAACTCGGATGTATCACCTGTTCACCATAATCACTTCCTCCCTGGGCTAATCGATAAGCCACCAACAAGTACTGTTAAGGCTGGCAGTTACTTGCCTTTCAGTGAACCATCCTTTTGGCCGAAACCAAGCCTTCGTTTGCGTAGGCCCGGGTGGTAACATGAAGAAGGACGTGATGCCGACAAGCCCAGTGAGGATGCCCTCAAGGAGGAAGAGATATCTCCACCCCGCGGTGCCAGTGACGTTTTGGATAGCCAGAAATCCGGTTGCGAGGAAAGCACCTATGAGAGCGGACAAGTATTGTGACGAGACGAAAAACCAGCCAATACGGATGGGCACTGAAGCCTCCGTCAGAAACATGACAACAAATAGTGGTACAATCCTTACATTCTGTTTTTGTATAGAAGTACGAAAGATAAAGCACAGTGTCGGGGATGAAGCCACCTTCCAAAAACCCTATCAAAACTCTGCTCAAAGTCAGGGTTACGTTCAAGGCCAAGCATCACTGTTCTTGCTTACCTCGTCACAAGGAACGCAGCCCTTCCCGGCGTCAGCCAATACTGTGATAACGAAACAATGCTCCAAAGGGTGATCTATAGAACATCAGCACTCAGACATGTCACATTATAACGATACCGTTCGACTCACTTGCATCGGTATCCAAACATCAGGGCCAATCCTCTTAGAAACAATTTGGGAAGGCAGCTCCGCCGCAACAAAGGCAAACCGGAACACGGAGTTACCAAGGTTAAAGTCATTGGTTGTTAGGCCAAGATCAGGTAGGAAGTTGTCCGTGTTGGCCTGATTGATGTTGCTGCGGTCTAAAGAAAGGCAAAAGACCATGACACAGGACCAGAGCATTATGCGTATATCAATTTTCCGAATTAGACGCTGCAACGTAGCCATTAAAGACAATGGACGTTTAATGATGCGCGCACGAACCTTTTCCTCCCTCCATGTCCATGTCGCCTTCGGATCGAACCTATGAGCGTTCTCGTATTCCGGAGGTGGGCGATATACTTCTAACGCCACAGGGTCGTCGAATACCGAAGGTTGAGTGGCGATGTCATCGAGACCTTCCTCGTGTCGGTTCCGAAGCCTGCGAAGCCAACCCACCTTGGGGCGTTGCAGCTCTTGAAGCTCCATGGAACCGTTTGGGTGGCCGTGACGGTGTTCATCGCTTGTATTGTACGGGAATATATATTCGCAACGTTATCTAACGATGGCGCGACTTAGCGCCTACCTGAGCGAAGACGTCTCCAACCGTGTCTTGTTCACAACTTCGATACACACGGCCAATCAGTGACGAATCCGGGGTTTGTAAAGGAGTCAGCTGCTCCGACCTGGATTGCACAATTCAGCAGGACTTTTACAAAGCGTTTCGCATCACCATAGAGTGCAATGTATGGACCTCGCCAAGTTTGGTTATACCGCGGCATGTGGTAGAAGCATGATCATGAGCGGTCTAAATATGTCAATTGCTCCTTGCAATGAGAACAAGATGATACATTAGCTTAGGACCACGCATATGAGTGATGCTCTACGCCCAGCATGCTATACTCGCAGAACACCTTTATCCCAGCCCATCGGTCACCGCCTGGGCATTCCGCGTCCACGCCCACGGCCTCGGAGCGCACGTGCAGCAGCACCAGGGGGGGCTTTCGGGCCTGGGTTCGGCTGTTATTCATGTAGTCAGTTGCCACACATATGGCGTCAGAGACGGTTCCTTACTGCTTCGCTTTGAGGATTCCGGACAGTCTCATCGACGCTGAGGATCAGACAAGCAGCCTCGGTAGCACTGCTTATCGCGTTCAGCTTGACAAGGGCTGGTTCCCATACGAAGGCGTCCATGTTGTCGCGAATCCCGTCAACCCCATCGACATCAACACCGAACCACTTGCTACCCGCTGCGTGCTTCATTCGAAGCTTGTTAAGGACGTCGGTCGAATCTATGCCGGCATTGTCGCAGATTTGGCGTGGTATGACCTCAAGGGCCTTCGCAAATGCAGTCATGATCAGCTGGAGCTTGCCGGGAATGGACAAGGCCGCTTTTCTGATGTGTGCGGAGAGGTCCATCTGCATGCATAACTCGGTGAGCTTACGCCATGGCTCATTCTGAACACTCACCTCTACAGCACCGCCTCCCGCTACAACATCTCCGTTCCTGATCGCGCGTTTGACAACCATGATGGCGTCGTGAAGGCTTCGCTCAACTTCTTCGATGAATTGCTCAGCACCTCCACGAAGGAGAAGTGTGCACGTCTTGGCTTTCGAGCACTCCTCGAAGACATTATACCGCTCGCCACCAAATAGACGTTCCTCAAACCGGCCACAAGTACCAAGGTGCTCCCGTGCGATATCAGAGCATGTTGACTGTACAGAGCCACCAACAGCCTGGCAGACACGACGCAAGTCACCGCCAGGGACACGTCCAGCACAGAAGATGTCCCTGTCTGCAAACCATTGCGTCGCTAGATCACCAATAGGCAGTTTGCTAAGAACGACTTTGGCACCAGTTTTCTCAATAGCCTCCAGTTTCCGGTAGATGATCTCCCACTCCGCGTCGACAATGGCCTGGTACTCGGAAACTGCATCCACGCGGACCTCGGCATTGTCTTTTTCGGCCTTGAGCTCGAGTTCAACGTTCAAGCACAAGATTAGAGGGTTTTTGAACGCTTTTGGTTGCTGCTCAGCCCCAGCGTATGTAAAGGTCTTCTTGAACGCGACACCGCGGATCAAGAGCGAATCTTGCATCCCTCCGCCGGCGATTTTCTTAACACCGATCAGGGATTCATCGAGGTCATCCTGATCCAGACACTGGACGGCATCAACGACCATGTTTGAGAAGAATGGCTTTTCGGAATGGATAAGTTTTGATGACATGGAGGTGGCTGCACACTTGAGCAGGAGAGAGCGGAACCGCCTGCCATTTTGTTGAGATTATGCACAATAGAGGTTGATTCGACTTACTCAGGGTCACTTTTGTCGACAGTGACTTGGATCTCTTTGACACGTTGAAGTGCCTATATAGTTGTATGATTAATGTGAAGAATGACGCATCTATAATCAGCGTACCAATTGTGATGCTTTGCGGAAGCCCTTCATGATGATGTGTGGGCTGACGCCCTCCTCAATAAATCCACGGACTTCCTTCAAAAGCTGAGCAGCAAGAAGAGTGACACTTGTCGTCCCATCTCCCACTTCCGCGTCTTGTGCACGGGCGATGTCCACCAGTGTCCTTGCTGCTGGGTGTACGATGTCGAGGAGTTTCAAGATCGTCGCGCCGTCGTTTGTGATCTGCGCCTCGCCGCGTTCATTCACGATGAGCTTGTCCATCCCTCTCGGCCCCAGTGTACTCGACAATGTTTCTGCGATTGCCAGACATGCGGAGATGTTGGAGAGCAATTGAGGATTGCCCTGAGATGTGTCCGTCCCCTCACGAAGGAGGACGACGGTGGGTTGCTGATAAAGCACTGATCAGCATTGCGTACGAGTAGGACACGCTGTGGGATGTTACCATTGGAAGACCTCGTTGCATGTCTGTCGTCGATCTCTACACACCGATGAGGCTCGCTTCAAGGCGGCAGCTGGAAATAATATCGGATGAAGTTTACGCTTGTTTATCCGACGCGAAATATTGGACGCGTTTCATTGCCACCTTGGACGCGTCTTCCCCTACATTTCTTCTTGCAGACCTTGTCGGTTCTGGCATTAGAACGAACACGATGAATTCTGGCGCCGCAGGGGCAGAGGAACCTCAAACCTCTTTCTTTGCAGATTCTGATGAGGACGTCGCTATGCAGGATGTCAAGGACTCTGAGCAAGCTGAGCCACTCCAGGAGCCCACTATCACTAGCAGTAGACCTTCTACACCAACGGCTCCTAAACAAGAAAGGCGGCTCTTCTTCGAGGACAGCGACGACGATAATATTCCGCGCCCTGTGCCACCAACACCTCAGAAGAACGACATATCTGCTGAGGCGGCGGTCATAGGCTCTGATAGCGACGTGGAAATACCTTCTCTTGAATATGAACCTGGACCAGCATCCTCAGGGGCAAGCAGCGTACCCTCATCAAGGGCTTCTTCTCCTCTGCCTGCTGATATGCTCAATGACGACCCTTCAAATAAGAAACGCCGTAGATCGCCATCCAAGCCTAAGGAACCGGGGGCTGCGTTCGAGTCTGCTTACATTGGAACGTTTCTGGTTGGCAACGCATGGAGCACTGTGAGAGGCAAAGGATACATCAAGGCTGGCGATCCAATCCTTGTCGAGAGAGATAGTCCTGATGATGGCAAGCCATCTTTCAAAAATGTCACCAAAGTGAAGACGACTCAGTCGACCGACAAGGGCAAGAAGAAGCAGATGACGCTTTCATCCATGCTCAAACCTCAGCCTCAGAACCTTCACAAGAAGAAAGCTGATACCGTTGTTCGGCTGACAAATGCTCGAGGATTCGGTAGGTACCATTTAGCGATGAATACATGTTCTAGCTTCGTCTAAACCATAATACTTGGTAGAGTTCGCACGACTTCCGACAGACATTGCTACATGGGTGTCGAAGCTACTTGACTTGGGTAGGTGTATGCTGTGCTAATGGGTTATGTTGACTTACAGTCACTAGGAATTGTTGACTTTAAGGGGAGCACAATGGTTGACTGCCCAGAGACCCTTCGCTCTGGGGCTGATCTCATTGTTTCCCTGTCCGTGTACATACGACACACTGCGTTTAAGGCCGCGAATATAAGTCCTAACGATTCACCAAGAAACTTCTTTAACCAAGCGCAGGAGACTATCGAAGAGCAAACCTTGCGAGAGCGTAAAGCTGCACTTCTGGCCCTCTTCGACGCTGTTAGCCTTAATCCCAGACGTGGTGCACAAGCTGGTGCAAGCACGACTGCAATACCAGAGGACGCTCCGAAAGATACCAAAGCGTCAAGCAAGAAAATCAAGAAGGAGGTCGTTGGGGATGGGGAAGAGATCGAGGTTGAGGAAGGAGATGAACTTTCGGACGGTCAACTCGACTTGATCTACAAAAAGTTGGTGTTCTTACCACCGTGGGCGCTTGTATCTCAGTTTGTGTTGGCAGGGCACAACGCAACGATAAAACAATGGCTGAGATGGAGCCAGTCGATACGTTTGAACTAACCTTGCGAGGATACCAGAAGCAAGCTTTACTGTGCGCATCTTCCATGTCCAACGGGTTTTATATGATGGAACATTCCTCGTACAGGTGGATGAATTCGATGGAAAATGGCGAATCGTCCGCAAGAGAGGCCGTATCAATGCATCCTTTGTGGAGCGAGTGAGTTTTGTTTTCTATTGTCCCCACGTTATCAGCTAAAGCACTATCCAGGTACTCATTCCCTGCTGAACCTATTGAAGGCGTCATCGACTTGACTCAAGATGAAAACCCTTTTTACTTCAATCCTTATTCTGGCGAATTGAGCCTCACCTTCCCTAAGGCCGAACAGAAGCTCAAAGGAGGTATTCTAGCGTACGTCTTTCGGACTTTATTATTCAGCGTACCGGCTGACATATACCTAGTGACGGTAAGTGTTTATGTGATGGGCGACTTTCCGTCCTTTTAACCAGCCACAGAAAGTATGTCCACTCAAAAGCTACTCCTGTCACTAGTTACTGACATGATGTGGGGGTTTGCAACAATCAGTGGGTATGGGCAAGACCATCATGCTATCTGCCCTAATACACACCAACAAAACCCCTGAGCCTTCCATCCCCGACGATGAGCTTCCAGCTCGAAAGAAACAGATACGACTCGACCGTGCCTTCCGCCCCAAAAATGAAGGCGATCACAAGGATGTCAGAGGGCCGTCCGCGACGCTCATTGTGGCACCAACGTCACTTTTGACACAATGGCAGGAAGAACTCGAACGCTCCAGCAAGCCTGGTAGCGTCAGCGTCACTGTATGGCACGGTCAGAACCGCCTCGACCTCGCTGGCTTCGATAGCAAAGATGAAGAGGAAACAACTCTCCCGATTGTGATAACCTCCTATGGAGTCCTTGCCTCTGAGCACTCAAAGTTACAACGTGCTGGCGGTAGCTCACCGATCTACCAAAGTAAACCTTTCGAACATATTGCAGTGGAAGTTTATCTGATCATTTTCCAGTCGAATGGTTACGTGTCGTTTTGGACGAGGCACATCACTGTAAGTCAAGGACATCCAAGACGGCCCGGGCAGTATATGAGATCCGCGCCAGGCGGCGGTGGGCAGTAACTGGTGAAGCTACCGTCAGCCATGTCTTTAATGAGTACTGAAGAGGGTCAAACAGGAACACCGATCGTTAACAAACTGGAAGATCTACAATCATTACTGTGCGGTCCCTGTTCCTCTCAATATACAACTAGATGTCTTAACTTGTGCATGCAGGAAATATCTCACCTACTCTCCGTGGTCTTCCTACTCACATTTTCGATCGTAGGCTCATGTCTCTGCTGTGCTGCTCTCTAACCTAGCGTCGCCTGTAGGTTTATTACTGTTCCCTTTTTGGCACGGGATCCCAAAGCTATCGAGGTCGTTCAGGTCATCCTAGAGAGCGTCCTTCTCCGGCGTGAAAAGAACATGCGTGATAGCGATGGCAAGCGCATTGTTGAGCTCCCTGGAAAAGAAGTCAGTACAGACAGCTACAATCCGTGTATCAGAGACTTATTAAATGTCACAGGTCACCATCGAGACGTTGCAGTTTTCGAATTCGGAGAGAATGATCTATGACTCGATCTATGGACACGCGAAGCAAGATTACGAACGATTGTATGCTAAGGGTCTCGTTGGCAAAAACTACACTCACATCCTGGCCATGCTGATGAAGTGAGTTCTTGGATCGACCAGCGCAAGGAGTATGAGTCTCATCATGCGACAGGCTCAGGCGAGCGGTGCTCCATCCGCATCTAGTTGTTGATCCTGATGAACCGGATGAGAAGGACTCGAAGAATGGAGTTATTGACGTCGATGAAATTATGGAAGGCGTTGCAGACAGTTCATCTTCAGGAAATGCTTTTGCTGCTGACGTCCTAGCGAATCTGAAAAACGCGGAAGAGGAAGGGGAGTGTCCGATATGTTTGGACATTATGGAGTCGCCAACGATCATCCCGTCTTGTATGCATCGATGGTAAGTTCCTGTTTTCCGCATAAACAAACAAAACTCACGGTGTTGTGTAAGTTGTAAGGATTGCATACTTTCATACTTGGCATCTAGCGCCGAAAAGAATGAGCCTACTCGCTGTCCAACATGTTTGCAAGGGCCAATCAGGGTGGGCTCTGTAGCTCAATCTATAGCTTCGCCCTACCCTTACTACCTATTCTCAGGAGCAAGACCTTATCGAGGTCATCCGTACTAAGAACGAAGCTGGCGAAGGAGATGAGACGTCGAACGCTGACGGACCCTCGAAGGCGCCTGAGGTTGTTCTCAGAAGAAACGACTTCCGGTCCTCGACTAAGCTAGAAGCTCTGATGCAGAACCTACGTAAGTTGACTTTATTTCCCATCTACCCTCTCAAGTTCAATTGGTCTTGCAGGTCGTATTCAAGATCAGGATCCACACTTCCGCGCCGTCGTTTTTTCTCAGTTCACGTCGTTCCTCTCGTTTATCTCTGTTGCGCTTGAGCGCGAAAGACTGACATGGTACCGCTTTGATGGAAGCATGGATGTTCGCAAACGTAGTGCCGCCATTGCAGAATTCAAAAAGCCAGAAAGAAAGCCTAAAGTACTCATTGTTAGCTTGAAAGCCGGAGGCGTCGGTCTGAATGTAGGTAGTGACTCCTATCTCCTTTTCCCCGGCTCTTACATCTACACCAGCTCACTACCGCCAATCACGTCTTCATGGTAAGCAAACTAGTACAGCCCAAAAAGCCTGGCACTCATTTCACTTAGATGGATTGTTGGTGGAACTCTGCCGTTGAGAGTCAAGGTAAGCTCGCGTCTGCATATCAAGTCTACTGGATGGCTGATACGGTCTTAGCCATTGACCGTGTCCACCGCATTGGACAAGAGAAAACTGTATATGTTAAACACTTCATCGTGCGTTGCCGAATGTTTTAATGACAAGCGGTATAGCTCATGTAGTTTCCTCCAGATTGATCACACTATTGAAGGCCGAATCCTTCAAATTCAAAAGCGGAAAACAGCAATAATCAAAGAAGCCTTCCGAGGATCAGGAGGAAAGACCGATTCAGACACGCTTGAAAACCTCAAGCTTATGTTCGGAGATGATTAGACAAGGTATTAATATATTGTCATAGAAGGAGGTATCGGAATCTAGATATTGTACATGCTCATATATCCACATTATGAACGAATCATTCATCCTACAGCAGTGCTCTCTGTCTTGATGCTCCCGCAGAACTTGCACGACCAAAACTGGTGGGGATTATCACTTTCCCCGCAAGACATGCAAGTCCACCCTCTTGAGTGGTCCTGTGGTCGCTCCGAAAGACAAGCATCACATTGCAAAGCCATCGGTTGATTGACGAGTGTACAAGTATGACAAGTCCATTCACCATGTTTTGCGACGTCGGCCATTGGAACGAATTCTACCCTCCGTTTCTTCGAGCTTGGCGCGTCAGAAAATGTCCGACTTGACGAGGCCTCATTCGAAACGACCTTCATAGATGACCCGCTGCCAATCGAGCTCACGACAGGAGTGAATTCATCTGAATCCTCAGTAAGGTCGATCACTACTTTGTCCATGACGCTTTCTCTGGCAGCCTTCTCCGCTTCCCGTTGCGCATCAATGCCGGTTCCACATGCGATCTCGTCGTGCTTTCTTCTCTCGGCAGCCTGTACATTTCCATTAGGACGCATACAGCTACTGAGAGTTGCGCAAGGCAGACCCACCTGAGCCGCAGCCTCCCTTGGAGTCAACTTCGACGCGCCAGGTTTTCCACCCAGGCGTCCGCCTCCGCTCATCATTTCACCGACCTTGCGGCGTTTCTCAGCAGCTTCCAGGGCCTTGGCCCTCCCAAGGTGTATCGGAACGTTATGCGACACGTTCGCCCCGACACGCTGCCCTTTGCTGAAGAACCCTTCGCCAGCGTATCCAGAACGCCGGAGCGCATCGTACTCGTCTTCCAACTCTCCCAGTAACTTGTAGAATTTGTCGTCGTGCGGACCATGGACATTATGTGTGAGCTGAAAGAGATTGGTACCCCTATTATGGTTGTATGAAGCGTCTCTGTGCTACCATACCTCATGCAACATAGTTCGTACGACATGATCTTCGTCGTAGAACGTATCGGGGGCGTGGGCGGGTCTTAGTCGTAGAAAGATCTTCTGCCCCCCGTTGATATCTTAGAGCATCGAATAAAGTATCACAAGAAGACCCTCCTTAGGATGGATGTTTACTTACTCAGGCCTAAAAGAGCGTCAGTACCGATCTACTCAACCCATGGACGTGGTGTGGCGTAGTATTGGGGGTAGCGGGTTCAGTAGGACGCACCGAGAAGGCTTGGGTTACTGGGAAAGAACTCAGACAAAGCAGGGAGAGTCCATCCATGCTTACGCATAATTGGCTTGACTAGGGATGCCACCGTCTGTAAGAACTGCAGGGCACGGGCTTCATGAGGGCGCCCCTTGAGATGAGTGAAAGACTTGACGAAAGTCTGTGACATTAAAGACTAGGTGTCTGCAAGTATCTGTAAGCGAAAGTAGAAGTCTGGCTGGTTGCTCGAAGGCGTGGAGGCTGCAGGTTTAGTGATAAGTAAGTGAGGAAAGCTCTAACACATTCAAGTTCGTAATCCAAGTCGGAACAAGAGACGCCTCATGAGGTAACGCGCGTCGTTACGCATCTCTCAGCCGTTTATAATCGCTCCTGATCAGAGGCTACCGTAAGGATGACTAAATGACTGAGATAGCAACGTTAAACAGAATGATCATAATATTGCATATAACAATTAAAATACAGACATACGGAGAGTACGATAGAATAGGTGAATGTCTGTTAATTGACATCTAAGTTCCGACAGCCAACAGCATACCCGTTGAATACTATGAAGAATAAAAAATATGCGTGATGCGGCGTTTGAAATGATATAATGCGAGTAAGAGGGCTGATCGAGACGTGCAAAAGTGCTGGAAACCATGATGAAGCATAATCGGCGAATGTAGGTTTAGTGCTTGCATAAACATACAGTATATGCATTATGTGATGATAGAATGGGATAGATAATGCATCGATCATGAGCGAACGATAGATGCAGAGGGGAAAGGGACTTCATCGTCGATCTTCGTCGCGTTGTATACATGTATGGCACGCACGAACGTCAGATCGTCCCTGCGATACTGATGGCATGAGCGTGTGGCGGAGCTTGACTTCGAGTCCGAGAATGCGAATGTGGCTCGAGAGTTCATCGAGAGCTCAGGGAGTGTCTCCGGCCAATTGAAACGACCACGGCGGAAGCTAATATCACAGTCAGCCATGACGAACAATGTGTCTGACCATAGATGTGTTGAAGAAACTCACCACTCATACGAGAAGATGATGTCCTCAAATTCTGCTCTCGAAATGCGCTCCTTGCCTTCAGGCACCCGTTGCGCCCGTAAGTGATCAAACACGGCGCTCTTACAACCGAGGAGAGTCTGCACATGTTTACATGCATGTCCCTCGAGCTCGTACGGTGCCATTGGGATGAAGGTATTTGGCCACAGAATCAGTCCAGGAGACTGAGTAGCTGGCTCACTTTCTGATGAAGGCCTGATCCCTAAACGATCCATTGCCTTGGAGTTAACCTTCGGAGGCGTCCTGGGCCCCAAGTCGAGGCTCTCCTCACTGTGGCGTTTGGGATGATTCTCGTCTTCGTCGTCAGTAGTGCTAGACCGGGGTACAACAATGCCCAAACGCTCAGCGGCTTTTGCGTTCAAATTACTGGGTACGTCAGCCGCTGCAGACGGTGAGTTGAATTCGCTGGTGCTTGATCGAGGTGCGACAATGCCAAGACGCTCAGCAGCTTTTGCATTCAAGTTACTCGGCACGTCAACCGGTGCAGCCTGTAGGTTTAATTCGCTGCTGCGATGCCAGAGCATCGAATCCCGCTGGTTGGAAACATTCGCGTTAAGCCAGTTTTTGAGCGCTTTTCTCCTCTTCGTCTTTGTCTTGACGGTCCCATCATCCAATTCGTTCTCGACATCAGGTGGAGCAAGCGCAAGATGGAGGGTAGTAACAAGTTCGCTGTGCTGCCGGCCAAATGTAGTATCAAACGCCCGTTCGAAGCGCTCCTGCGGCCTCTCAGAAATGTGTCGCGCATGAAGCATGTCCCGAAACACATTCTCGAGCTCCCACGAATCGTGCGCTTTCCTCGTCCATTCTGCCACCCGGCCGGTAGTAGATTCTGTGTAAGGCGGCAGTGTGTCAACGTCATCAGATGAGAACGAATTGCGCGCTGGTTCCGGATCAGGAACGAGACTTTCCGTGCTCTCATATGGATCGGTGTCCAGGAAAGATTCACCGAGAGCATGCGTGGGAACTGGTGTAGATGGTTTCCGTGGCGAAAGGGATAACGGCGATGGGTGCTCCTCTCGTGGTGGGTGAGGGCCATGGTAAGAGAAGCACATGTCATCATGGATGAGTTCGAGTTGGCCGCCAGGCGTGAGTACCCTCCGAACTTCGCGGAATACTCGTGGCCAGGCCTTCTTGGGTACTGCGAGAGCAAGATTAGACATTCGCACAAGATCGAACGATTCCTTCGGGAACGGGAGCTTGTGAAGGCTTAATCGAGACAAATCATCAGTGAGGCACAGTCCGTGATCGGAACGGAACACTCACAAATTGCCTTCCATCCACTGAACGTTCGTAGGAGCGCGTGTTTCTTCGCTTAAGAACTGCTTTGGATCGACAAGGTCAAATCCAATGACGCGTGATTTTGGCCAGAAGTTAGCTGCACGAATGGCCCAACCTCCGGAGCCACAGCCAAGATCGAGAATATTCTGTGGTGGACTGCTAAAGGTGACGAATGAAGGTGTTTCGTTGGGATTCAAAGCAGCCAATAGCCTTTCAGAGTGCTCGTCACTAAGAGAACAGCGTGAATACGTGTCTCATAAGGCAGTTGGTGCATTACTCACCTGTCTTGGAAATCATGGTCACAAGATTGCATATACGGTGCTTGAGTTCGCGGATACGGATGGTACTGCATGCCCTCCCGTGTCAAAAGGTATGGTCTACGCTGATAGTCAGGTGGGTCGGGTTCTTCAGAGTCATCAGGGCTCGAGGGCGACGACATAGGCTCGAGCACCTGAGGAATCGGGTGCACTCTCCGCATTTCGGTAGGGAGTGGTGGATGGGTGTCAGCAGAGTGGAAGGATGTCGGAAGGGGTGGAGCAGACTTCTTCCGCAACCGCAAGCTCAAGCCAAAGCTAGACCTGTGTTTCGCCGCGTCGTGCTCCGCTTCGGGCTGGGCGGGCTTTGGCTCTGTCAAGTCCCGACGCGAACGGGACTTGTTTAGCTTGTGGCCTGCGTCCATCGAGCTGTGGTAGCCAGAGTCTGTACTATCGTATGAGTGGGGTCGAAACTCGGTGTCGTAAGAAGACGCGCTTGGGGGTGGGGAGCAGTTCAAAGGCTCTGACGGCGGTACGTAGAAGGATTTGCAGCGGGAGATCTGCTTGGTGTGTGACCGGCGGAAGCCAGAACCGGTAGGAGACTTGAGAGGATAGAGAGCTGCTGAGGGATCCATGGTTGCTGATAAGCGGTAAACGGAGCTACAAGTGGACCAACTTAGAGCTAGGTATGACGGTCCAAGGGTTGATTGCGTTGAAGTACAAACGCGTCAAGGTAGTGGAAGAGTGGATGATGGGCTGGCGACAGTGAAAAGAGGGCGATGGTGGTGCTGAAAGAACACAAATCCTGGCCGAGAGTATGTATGGCTGGGCTAAGAAGGCTAGACAAATGCTATGAAGATGTCAAGCACAAGAAGCTAGTGTGATGAAGGGGCTGCGTACCGAAGGGGGGAAAGTTGAGGCAAAGCTAGTGGGAGTGGGGTATATGAATGTGTTGGTTGGTGAGGATGATGGAGATGATGAACCGAGGGGACAGGGTCAACGCATCACCAGCTCTTAGTAGGCACCAGTCAGCCATCATGACTTTGCAGTCCTCAGGGGAGAGTTGGGGAACTGCCCCTTCGCTCACTTGTTTGGCGCCCATACTCCGACATCGGAACAATCACACCCCTAAATAGGGAACTAAGCCCCTACTTCTCATCCCACTTCCAGCACAAAGACGTGGCAGCAACCGACGCAATTACCCTAGCTCCCCTCCTCTCTCTCTCATCGCGTTCAACCGTCTGCACAAACCACTGTCCTCGATGTTGTTTCACGACCTTAATCAAGCACAGCGCACCCGTGCCTTCGAAATCTATTGTGTCTCCACTCTCATCAATGGTCGGAACAGCGTCAAGCTCTGTTGCATCATCGACCAGTGCCTTTTGCCGATGTAATCAAGACATCTTCATCTGTTTGAGGGTTTTATCTCAGAGATAACTCAGCGACTGACCTGCCAGGACCTGCTCATAATAACCTACTATGCAACAGCTATTTCCAGCCCAGTTTTTTTTTCCCTTTCGTCCTCATTTCCACTAGACGCTAATACCAAACGCAGAAAGTCAACGTACAGAACTGCGACCATCGGGGCAAGCGGATGCTAATGTAAAGTCCCCGGCCCACAAGAATTGGATGCGGCTGCGGAAGAGAAGTCGTGGGTACCCCAAGCGCTATAAGTATTAGTATGTACTGTCGCTGCTGCTAAATTCGGATCCCATAACCTTCTCGCGCTGTCACTGAAGTTGCTCTTTACCTACTTGGCAGTGGGCACGCATTGTATAGACTTTTTTTTGATGCTTTGACATTTAGCAGAGAGGACCCGGACCTCCATGGACCTCCTGAGTCCTGGCACTGTCCTGACCTTATGTACTTGACACCGACAGGGGGCAGCATAACTTTGACCTCGAGCCGGCTGCTTTATTGACATCATCGCCTATCAACGTTCAACTTCAATCTTGAATTATCCTCTGATGGATCTTGCTTAGTCCAAGGCTGTCCACAAATGTATAGCATGCAGATCATCACAAACTTCGTTACAGAGTGACAATATCCGGCACACCATGTTTAGGCGAGCAAATCAGAGTCAACAACGCCTTTCCCTGCAGACGTCAGCTATCCGGCCGAGGCAAGCCGACAATCTAGGCAAGTCATTTCAATTCCGCTCAATTACTATAATAGCTGCCCTAGGCTAACGCATGCGAGTTTAGCGTTGGCTTCATGCTATTCATGTTATCTGAATCAAGTATCAAGCTCCTAGGCCTTAGTCACGGCTACATGCTGACTGATGCCCACGGATGCGATGCCTCCAACTAATGAACTGGTGTAGGTTGCTATTTCGGCCGTGATCTCATAAGTAGAGTGGTTCCTGCTCATTAGTATCGCAAACAAGGACTTAATGGCTTATCGGCGCTCAGTCCTTCGGGATTATGTCAACAACACTTTCTCCCATTACTCACTTACCTATGCTTTATAGTCATGATGGTTCGTCACTGGTTCGTCAAACCCCAAATATATTCTACGACCTGGCTGATTTGATAGCGGTTTATTGCAGGGAATACCCGCGAGGAGAGTGGGTTCGATTTTACTTAGACTGCGGTTTATTTCACCTCGCGTTTCAAGTTGGAATGCTTATAAGCTTCCTGCGACTATCATGATAGAGCTAGGAAGCTTGAGGCAGGTCTTGCGCCAACGCAAGCTGATGAATAACAATTACAATACCGTAAAACAGCTAATATTAAAGATCTGACAGCTAAGTCTCAGGATGACTGCGGCCGCGAGGCTTATCTGCCTTCCATGATATCTTGCCCTCTGGTTCTTGCAGCCCTCAAGCATGCATACTTAGTATGCCTTGAACGCCCGACATATCTTTTGTGGTATTGAGAGATGATCGATCATATCCTCGGTACTGTGATCCCACGTCAGAATACACACCCACGTCAGGATGCACACTTCGCTTTCTAGCCCGTTTCCCGTGCAAAACTCTCAAAGTAAATTCATGACAATTATGTTTGGATCATATTCAATGTGCCATAACGTTTGTAGGGCCGGGTAACATCTGGATGACGAGCTACGAGTACTAGAAGGTGAAAAATGGGCTACTTTGAAAAAATTTAGAGCTTTATCAAACTTTACGCACTCATACAGTTGCGCTATACAGCTTGAATAGGCCAAGGGTGCTAAGTACGCCTCTTGAGCTGACTTTAAGATACAATTGGGCATATCATAAGGGCAGGAGCTCTCTATAACTTCAAATAGCTGAAGAACTCGCTCTCGGGATGTTATCACGCCCAATAGCCACCGTAACGCCGTTAGCGACACGCGATTAATGAACCCGTATTCCCTTTTTGGGGCTCGCCTAAGCCGCCTTCCTTCCCAATTTGGCGTGAACCACCGCCACCGGAAGCATTACAAGCCGTGCATTCTGACGTGGGTCCCCGATAACGTCCAAATTCACCGATCCTTGAATCAAGAGGGATCCCGCAACTTTGACACTTCAGGGGTTTTTTGGATGAGAGCTTATGTCCGGACGGGTTTCCAAACCTAAATTTAGCACGATTGCATGTCTCAAAAATATTCCAGGCATTTTAGAAATTTGGCCGTGTATTCTGACGTGGAATCACAGTACAGTCTTTGTTACGAGTTGTCAAGCAAGTTCTAGTAATGCCGCATTATGGTCTTGATACACAGGGGTGGGAAAAGCCGCAAGGAGTTTCAAGTGTTGGGGCTAAAGATGAAGCGGAGGGCGCCTATAGTGTCTGACCAAATACCATGCTGAAAATCAAGACCATGAATCTCTGCCCGCATCCTCATTCAGGCCCGTATCCGAGGTGCTACTTAAGGCCCAACCTCAGTCCTTCGCAGTCGTAGATTCCTCCTTCGGTGTCTTCTTATGTCTTCTGCAAGATCGTCTGTTGAACCCTTCCCGGAAGCTCGGCTTGAGAGAGCAAGTGAGGCGCATCCGGATGACGAGAAGGCAGTCACCCCCACGCCCTCGGAAAAGGATGCCGAGCAACGCACTGTGGTAAACCAGGCGCCGGGGACACCATCTCAGGTCGAGTCGGGGAAGGCTCCCGGAGTCGAGTTCCCCGAAGGAGGTCTGCAAGCGTATTGTACTGTACTCGGCGCGTAAGCGAACCCGTTATCAAGCAGTGGAACCGCTGAGACGAGCTTTTCTTGGGTAGCTTTCTGACGCAATTCACCTTCTTCGGGTGCGTGTCTTCACAATGATCATCACGATTTGTTCCTTACCGCACGCTTGCCGTGTTTAGATACACAATGTCGTATGCGGTATATCAAGGTAAATCTACTGTTCGTACACACTTTCCGAAGTATACGGCAACTCACTGGCATCTAGAGTACTATACCAAAGTATACCTTACCAACGTCTCCGCATCTGCTGTGTCGTGAGCAATTTTTAGCTATTCTTTTGTTGAATTTCATCTTACTTGGTTCAGATGGATCGGGAGTGTTAATCTTTTCCTTGGGTTGGCCGGCGGTGTATTTACTGGGCGGTTGTTTGACCGAGGCTACTTGTATGCACGTTTATATGTGCCATTCAACGTCTCTCTGACTCCGTCATCAGCTATGTGCTCATGTACAGCGGGTGTGCGCTGGAGATCTTCTGTATGTTCATGCTGTCATTAACAAAACCTGGACAGTATTACCAGGTTTGTCGCATAATGCTTGGAGCCTCCCAGTCTGACCTTTGGTCGACCTTTGGTCATAGGTCTTCCTCGCACAAGGGGTAGGTCTTGGCATGGCCTGTGGTCTAACGTACATCCCGAGCATTGCTGTCATCGGACATTACTTCAGACGGAGACGATCCCTGATGCTCACCTTCGCGGCTATCGGGTCTTCCCTGGGTGCTACCGTTCATCCTATCATGCTGAATAACCTTATCAACGGTCCTTTGGGCTTCGCCAACGGTGTCCGAGCCTCTGCCGGCCTTATCACGGGCTGTACAGTTCTGATCTGCGCTCTGATGCGGACGAGATTGCCACCCTCGTCGAACGCGGACAGTTATGCCAAGGTCCTGAGACACAGCTCACGAGACGCTGCTTACTTGGCTGGTGTGATTGGGTGAACACTCTGTTCTAGTGGCATCAACTGAGAAAAGCTAATCTATACTATCAGGGTTTTCTTGATCGCCACCGGCTTCTTCTATCCCATATTCTACATACAGTTGGATGCAACTGAACATGGTCTCAGTGAACACTTCTCGTTTTATTCGGCTAGTCCACTCCATTTATTCGTTTTAGTTAACCGCGCTAACCTTCCATGCAGGTTGTCATCCTGAACGGCACCGGTATCATTGGCCGTTTTCTGTCTGGGTTTATCGCCGAGTGGATTGGCGTACCGTATGCCATTATGACAGCAGTATTTGGAAGCGGCGTCATGATTTTTGGGCTCATCGGCCTAGCCGGCATTGCTAGCACTGTGGTGATCGGCATTATCTACGGTTATTTTGCTGGGATGTGTAAGTTTGCATGGTCTTCAAAGGAGGGTGTTTACTAAACTGTCTCACAACAATAGACATCGCACTCCTTGCACCTATGTTCGCTGGGCTGTCTCCCACTCTCAACGAGATGGGGTGAGTGACGGCGGCCTTCTCTGACGTTAATGAGATTGACGGCTTGCTTTTCAGAGTTCGCATGGGCGTTGGTTTTGGTATCGCAGGTGAGGTGTTATCTTTGTTGTTCTACTCATTGGCTTACAAGCACTGGCGTTCCGCAGGCTTGGGAGGTTTGATCGGTGAGGGTTTCCACTGATATAGTAGATTTGCACTTGAAACTCAAACATATTGCAGGCTCTCCTATCTCTGGTGCATTGCTGGGCCCCCAGTATATCTGGTGGAAAGGCTCTGTTTTCAGCGGGGTGAGTGCGACCTCAGCGTTTTTTGTGTATAGACTCTGAACCCAAACAGATATTCGTATTCGCAGGTCTCTGCTGCCTCGTTTCCATGCAACTCCGTCTGCTTGCACGGAAACGGCAAGCAGCGGAGAAACTCGGTGCTTCAACCTGAGAATGTTTTCTCAAAGTTGCTTCTGGGCTAAGGATGTTTCTGCTCATAAATCATCCCTGATAGAGTCGTGCTCTTCAAGTGGTTTGTTGATTCCACACTATAGATGATTTTGTAGCCATGTTTTGCAATTCTTTCGCTATAAGATGGACTCTTGTTGTCCAGCATTCTCGGATGATCGGTCTGACTTGTAATAGTTGCCGGCGACAATACTCGATCTCAGGGCTGATCGCGGCTCTTTTTGCTGCTGATGTCTTCTTTCTCCGCGTCGCAACTTGGCAATGCTTCCGGTACTGCGACGGAGTGCTTGATCGCGGCGTCAAGGTAAGTAGCGGCTACGTCTGGCTACGTGTGGTTGAAGCCGTGATGCTATCAAACTTTGTGGCTTCAATGTATTTCAATTGAAGCCGCTACAGTTTGGTAACACATATCTATATCAACATCACCTTCTACTGATTGACTTCCTGAAGTGGATCATATATGTCACATCGTAGCGGCCGTCGACACTATTATTGTGACGACAGAATCCATGCAACCTCTGATCAATGGCCGCTGTGAAGAGACTTTGCAGTATACCGCGAGAGCATATAATATGGGCAAGGGACACGGCATTGATGCGTGGCACAACGACTCCGTTGCTCTTGTAGTACCCTTATGTCTACAGACTATGCCACCATCGCAGCCTCGGCCCGTCAGATAGCGTATTGCTCAAGTGGGTGTTTTTGACGTTTACATCGACGCTCCCGCTCTGGCTAGAACTTCGGTATAGTTGCAGTGACATGTGCTGTGTTTTACGACTATGGTATGCACTGCGACCACGGTTGTTATGTGATCAACCACTGACTTGCTAGGTTACAGGCCACACTTTCCCTCGGGAAGTCGATTTCGTCTGGGTGGGGGCAAAGCCTAAATAGCATGCGTACAAAACCATTCTAACGATGAGAGCGATGTAGACAAAACCTTGGACGCTCGCTTCCATACTGTACCTTGGGGTATGTTGACTCATGGAGAAGACTGTTACATGGTTTGATGCACACTTCATACAGGCAAGATACGTCGGGAATCTACTTCTGTTGTAAGCATGGGTTCTTCAGCGTCATGTTCAAAACACCGAATCTTTGAACGAAATCTCTTAGATGCTACACACTTAGTAAGTTCATTGGCAACTCCTACTTGTTGTAGCAATCGTCTGAGGTATCTGAGTCGTGATGGATACGAGAATGGAACTGCAAGTAGGTGTCGCTTTTTGATCTTAGATCGCAGCACTGACCCTTGCCTTGTCCCAGGGGTATGATGGAATGGATCATCTTTTAACTGTCAAGTACCCTTCAACTTACCCCCTTCCCACCGGCGTAAACCGTTGTACAGTTGTGGGTCAACGTGACGTTTTTCGTCTCGTTTAGTATGCTGACACCAGCATAGCCTTAGGTCTAGGTACTTTTGTCTCTTGGGGCACCCTTGTATACTATGGGACTTTACAAGGTGAGGGCCTGTAGGACTTTGCTGTCTTTCATGCTTAGCCTATCACGGTCCTACTGTAGCAATCATGCAGATGAGGATATACGCCATGTATCAACGATCTAAAGTTATATTGGGGTGTCTCGCTGTCCTCTTCCTTGCAGAGATGGGCATAGTTGCTTCCGGTGTTGCGTTCCGCAGAACTGGACAGGACAGGTAGAGTTCATCTTCGTATCGTGTTGCAAGTAGTCTAACACCCTTACCTGCAGACTTTCTGATCACCTTTTTCGTTCCAACCTGCTGTTTTGAAGCGGTACTCTTTGCGCTCAATATCAGAGCAGCGTTGGTTCACTTCGCAGAGAATCGGCAGCTGGAAGACTGGACTTGGGACACGCTCGTTGGCATCTTGATCCGTGACAATGCCGTGTACTCTTTTACGTGCGTTACCACCACGCTGTTGGACTTAACGGCCATTGATAGCCACTTCTTTCACTATCTAGCGTACTCACTGCGGCGTTGACATTCATTCTCATGTCGATCCTGGCGCCGGTGAGTCAATATTAATCCGTTGGACGGAGGTGCTTGACTAAACTAAATGGTTAGGAGCTGAATATCTCTGTGCCCTTCATGGATTTTGTCGTCATCACCGTCGGTCCACGGCTGGTTCTGAACATTCGAGAGCATCATGATCAAAGGGACTCTGCATTCTTGCCCACAATACAAAGCAGCTTCGTTGCAACTGCTTGCAGTCATGGAGATTCTGTTGCCTTCACTGGAGAGGTCCCTCGGAGATATAAATGGATGTCTAATCAAGACGAATTTACATGAACAGCGTACTGTATGTTCTGCATGTTTGACGACCAAAATGTATCAATGCCTTGGTACCATAACTCGTTGCATCTTGGCGATCAGAGCGCGCGAAAACGCCAAGCAGTCTTCATTAGCCTGTGCCTATAACAGTGTACACAGCCGAGCGGTATACCCTGCCACCCCATACGCATGCTGGACATACACATACCAAATATCATTTGTTCTACTGGAAAGACATAATAAGTCAAGCCTGACCTTGAGTCTCTAGGCTAGATTCTGCCGGATATGTGAAGTAAAAGAGCAAGTAAACGAGTGTCGATGATCCTTAGTCCTCGTCCTTTTGAGGAGGAGGTCCACAAGGCTGAAGCATCCGCTGTGTGATGTCAGCCATGATTCTCTACTGCAATGAGATTCCGTACCTCAGCCATCTCAAACTTCATCCTTCCCATCGCCTGACCGTCAGCGACAGCAAGGTAAGACAGTAGAGTGGGGTGGCCCACGATGGACGACAGGGTGTCGCGGTGCTGGTGTGTCAACCACTCACTACGTCAAAGCGTCAACGTGCAATGCTCTGCATGGAAGAAAGGCAACATACTATTTCGTCAAGTCGGCATGTCCTGCAAACGTATGAGCATGTCCACGAAAGAAGTCTTACCGAAGGAAACTTACCGGTACCAGTATACCGAGCGTGAACTAACAAGGACAGAGTCGGTGAGTGCCGGTAGGCTGAGCTTTAGAAGGCACGGCTTACGATGCTCCAGCTGGGTGTTGGCAGTGTACCTGAGTTCAGAAGACTGCTTCTGTTAGCTTGAAGAATGCCAGTAAGGAGGTCGTCACTGACCATGACGAAGAACGGGTTGACGCTTGTTTGTTACCGGATTCCCTTTGACACCGACCGCCAAAACGCGTCCGAATCGCCCCTGTCCAGCACACGCGTTGAAACGTTACACAAGTGCTAGTCGCCTGTATCTTGATCCACTGAGGATAGGTTTGTATTATACTGGCATCTAACGGATATCTCGAGCCAAGGAGGGTGTCAAACATCAGTTTCACAGGTGCGTACACCCGCTTTAGATAGCTTCCCTTGTGATAGCATGCCTTAGTTGAACACACAGGCACCTATACTGCTCTCGTATCCATCATGGCAAAGCCAGAACCTCCCCAGGAAAAGAGTTCGAAAGGTGTCCTCAGACCACCCGATGGCTGACTGACCCCTTCGCATAGAGCGGACTCCTCTTGACACGCAAGCTGCTGGCCGCTTCATCAGACACGGTGTCACGCAAAGCACTTATGCTCAGTCTACGTCATCTGAAGAGGTCGTTCCTTCAACCTTTGTGCCTGTCAGGGTGACGAGCAAGATGGTGGAACGCTCCGAGTACGAGGATCAGCTAGCAAATGAGAGCAGCGAAGAGGAAGAAGAGCTCAAGATCTTCGATGGAGATGAGGACGAAGAAGAGGTAAGTGAAGATGACGATGGCGACGAAGTAAGTGGCCCAGATGAAGGAGTACGCGAATATGGAGACGACGAAGGAAAGGAAGAACAAACGGGAGCGAAGCGCAGACGGACTTCTAGCGTTTCTCTAGGTATGAGCCTTTATCTTCTCTTTGGCTACCTGACGAATGTTGGCGGTTAGGAGATGTTTCCGGTTCACCCAAGCTGGACGGACACCAGAAGAAATATAAATCAGAACGTTAGACTACCATGGCTCGACTTTCCCCTTTGTTTAGGCCATCGACGATCTGAAGATGTTTACATTTGCTCGCAAGCTGTCTTCAGGCTCGCCAATGCCACAGGCCAGAGTATAGATACATCAAGACTAAATACAGGGATCGTATGACGACGAAGGACAACGAAAAATTTACAAGGAGTCGAACTACAGGGTAAATATACAGACTTTACGAGGGTCAGTTTACGCACACAGGCGAATAATACACGGGCCGCCCATCTTACATGATGGTGCAGCCATCTCGATCAACGGTTTCTAGTACTCCAGGAGTGTTCGTTCCCGACGATCGCCTTCCACTGGGGGACCACCACCGGGTCCGGCCAGGCGGTGATCCCCGCCCTTCCTCTCCATCGCTGTTATTAGTGGAAACCAATTTCCTCGACGACTTCCGCTTCCGCTCTCGCGCGGCTCTTACCGCATCGACCGTTTGCCAATTGTAAAACGACTTCAGGACAACCCTCTTCTCGTCGCATTCATCTTGGCGTTGCGACGGCTTCAAGTTCAGCTCCTCCCCATCTTGTGCATCGAAGTACCCGAGCTTGCGCGCATGCCAGCTCCTCCATCCCTTCCGTGGTCGTGTTGACGCCGATACCTCCTTGACGACGCTCTCTCCAACAGCACGGCAATCAACGACGACGAGCTCGGCGTCGGATAGTTGGCGCGATCGAGCCAGCCGCACAAAATTGCGCAGGACCGAGGCGGAGATGTGTGTACCGTCCGCCTCAAGCACCCGAATCTTTGGGCAGTTATGGATCAAAGAAGAGAATGCCTCGTTCGTAAGGTTCAGTGCATACGAAACGATGAGGTGCTCAAGAGCGTGACCTGACTGCGATGAATCAACGGAGGGGACGCCGGAGGCAGCGTCACCTGGATCAGGAGTGATGCTGGCCAGAAGGACATCGGAGATCTCGTATGCATCCTCTAGATCCAACTTCCTGATCAAAGGTGTCGTCTTAAGTAGTCGAACGAGGCCTTCATCCTTGAGCTCTGGTCCGATTCCAGCTAGTTCTAACAGCTCCAGCTTGGGCATCGTATGTGCAAGGTTTGAACACGCGATGTCCGTTAGCATCACACAGTTCGAGAGGGCAAGATGGCGGATGTTTGTGATGCGTCTGCGGTATCTGCCACCATTTCGCGTATCTCGACCTGCCTCGCGTGCGTTTAGCCAAATGCTGTCCACGCTCTCGTCATCCGCCGAGCATGCTACAAAAGCTTCGAGGGCAGAGTTGTGTAGACTGCGGCAATAGCTAAGATCGAGGACTTCCAAAAGAGGCGCTGACTGCCCGAGGGTTGCAAGGACGTCATCATAGATTCCTGTCATGCCGGATAATCGCAACTCTTTAAGACGGAGCGTGGTCCCGCCAACAGCTGGGCGACAGAAGGACAGCAGCCCGTCCGCATTGATGTTGGGACACCTACTCATATTCAATGATGTCAGGAGTGGGCACGCTGCGAGGACCTGGAAGGTGATGTTCGTCACGGCATCAAGCCCTTTTAAAGACAAGGAGCTGAGTAGAGGTGAGCGGGCGAGGATTTCGTGGATAGCACGAGCATCCAGAATAGAGCAGCCCTGTAAGTTAATTGCAGTGAGCTGTGTGCAGGAGTATGGGTCGCGGGGAGTAAGCTGTAAGCAGAGATTTTCAGCAACTCCAGCTAGGGTTGCTGGCGTCAGGCTTGTGTGCCCAGCAAAGTCAATATTCCTGATGAACGATCCAGCACTTTTTGACAGACGTAAGAGAACTGGAGCAGGAAGTTTGGGGAAGGCACAAAGATTGACACCAGTCCATAGTTGACCGTCAAAGACAAGGTCTCGCCATGCCTTCGAGACCTATTGAGGATGAGTGAGCCAATGGTTTACCTTCTACCGGGTGTCTGTCTGGCTTACTCTGCTAAACTTCACCAGTTCTCGGGTGCCCCTGTCCCTGCCCACCCACTTGTACCTGGAAGTTGCTGCCTTGCTTACCGTCCACCGACCCTCTCGTTTCATCAGCTCGTGGTCTGCCTCATGCAGAGTAACCAAGGACGACAGAACCTGAAGTCTGAGTTCTCGAGGAAGGCATTCATCAAACAAATTAAGAATTACGAAGGGCAAAGGGGCAAAGGTGTCGAGGTCGGTCGCAGGGATGATGTCGAAGACGGATGGAGTGATAGGGGCAGAATGCGAGCGGCCCTTGCCCTTGAGGCTGACGTGATAATCAGGGCGACCTGCGCGGGAAGGACCAGCGTCTATCTTGTCCAGCGTCACAACGCCGTCAAGATCGAGGTCAAAATAAGAAGATGGAGGCCCGTCGCACTTGAAACCCGATTTCCATGGCATGAAGCAGTTTCCCGGACTTGCAATGGGTGCCTCATTCGATTGATTTCTTTCGAGAGTCGAGGGTCCATTGTCTGTGCGATTCTGGAAGAGTCTACGAGCTAGATTGGAGGTTGCCTTCGCTGGTCCAAACTTAACTTTAGTTTGGGAGGTAGAGGGTCCGACATCTGACCGAACGGAATGGATGGAGAGATTGGACAAGGAGCGACGTCGTGAGGGAAGGCGACGTAGGTGGAGTCCGGATTCTTCGTAACGCTGTTGAATATAGTCGATTGTGTCAACTCGGTGAGGCTGTGGAGGACTCGCACTAGCACTGAACAAAGACAAGCTAGTAGATGTGTAGGAGCCATATGAAGATGCCCCGGGGGTCGAGGAAAGCTGACTGGGTGATGGCCAATCTACTCTTCCGTAACCCAGTTCCGTTGGCGAGAATGACAGAGGTGGTAACGTTGGGGGCACTTCAACTTCTTTGCCTTTGGGAGAGGAAGACGAGGACGGTAAGTTTGCCTCCTGCCGTGAGCCCTCACTATCATTGAGTAACCAAGAGGCCGGGTCATCTTGACCACTCGGAAGCTCGGGATGGTTTTGGGAGGAAGTGGATAGCGTTGGGTTAAATGGCTTATCAGGCCGATTCCAGCTCGGAGGCTGGCCTGCAGAGGTAGAAATGCGCATCGGACGAGCGACAGCTTTCCCCTTTGCTACGGTACGTGTCGCCTCGTTTTCGAGCATGTTTTCTGCTGTTAGGTCGAACTGCATGGGATGCTCTCGAGTACATGACGGCTTCGAGGGTCCGGGCTGAGACATGGGGGATAGAAGGGAAACAGGTTGGAGAGCGTCGTTGTGCTGAACAGGTCCTGAAGAGCTGGGGAGCTCGAGATGGAAAATTTGGTCGTGGTCGTTATCGATGCCTGCTGGTGTATGTGCCATAGCAGCAATGTTGGAGCAATGTGCCAGTGGTTGTGGCAATTCACGCTTATATTGGAAATGCGATCGGGAAGATGGTCGAGAGATAAGATACAGGTCAGCTAGAGATAAAAGAGAGAGGGGAGAGAAGACTTGATTCAGATGGGACAGGGACGGGGGTGAGCTTGGGGCTAGCGAGATGACCTGCACCAGCTAAATGCAGAGACGGACCAGCGGGCCTACCATCGGAAAGAGGTCCCGGCATCTATGAGACCATGGCTGACATAGGGGTTTGTCCTCACCTGTCTATACCCCACCGCGTACGAATTTCCCACGCCATCATGGACACATGCCTGTAGTGCTTCCAAGTCGCGATGTCATCATATGCGCCCCCGCCGTGAGCATTATTACCCCCTGCTTGTTTGCAAACAAAATTATATCAAAGAACGACTATCGACGTGAATACGTTGGAATTATTGATCAGCAACACAACCCCGGACGACAAAGAAAATGTTCCAAAGGCAGGCAACAGGCCTGGAAAGCAAGACGAAGTACAGACAGGAAGCAACGTTTTATCAATAAGAATAGAGCATGCAAACACTAGTCAAATTCAAAGATCGGCAAGGACACGGCGCAGCTCTGAGCTCGCCAAGGGTCAGTCGAGCGTCAGCTGGGCATGAGGCAAGGGGGCATGCACGGCTTCGACCACAATCAGGCAGCTGTAGCACGGGGGTTTTCTTTCGCGGTTTTCCAGTTGGACGTTGCTAGCTTGAACCTGTCGACAGGTGAGAGAAAAATCAGCATATGGGATACGGCAACTGCGCGTATCACCGTACCGTTCCTGGTGGGACATTTCCGGGTCGGTGTCCTTCAGGCGAGCCATCTCAGACTGCATGAACTTGTTGAACGCGCTCAGCTTCTTCCTGCCTCCACCACCCGAGGACTCTGTCGACGGTGTCAACCGGTTTCAGTGGCTCTCCTTAGGCTTTGTTACGTACTGGTCTTCCTGGCAGGCTTCTCGGACGCAGCAGCTTTGGGTGCCATACTGAGGATTAAGGCAGGCTAGAATATAGGCGGGAGGTCCAAGCTGTAACCATCGAGCGTAGCAGCGGCGGGAGCAACAGACGCAGAACGAGGAGGAGCAGCCAATGTCAGGAATTTAGGGGGACACATGAAAGAAATATCCGGAACGCACTATGGGGAGAACGAGCGTTCTGGATCAAGGAGGGCAGAATGCCAGCAAGGACGTGGTCTGGGGGAGAGAGTAAAAGTTCATTTGGGTTCGAGTATGGGCGGACCTTATACTTGAGTTCTTCGTAAGTCGTTGACAGCCTGCTAAGGGCTCGCGTCAGCGGACTCACGACACCGCCATGCTCTACGTAATTTCCCTTCTAACGGAGCCATGTCCTCCTGAGGGGCTCTCGCATGCAATTTCCATTTTTTGTATTGTTTCAATTTTGGCCGACTCAAGCACTCATGACCGCCTTCAAAATGAGTCCGCATGCGACATGTGCCGGCCTCCCTGATTCTGAAGCTTATCGGAAAGCCTTTGGAGAACACGGCAAACTGCGACCTTCCCCCCCTGACACCGCTAGACGGTGATTGGTAGCTAATTGGGCAGAACACCAGCGAGCACAAATGCTCGCTTTGAAATGATATCCATCGGTAGCGAAATGAGACCGCCTATGTCTAGTATTAGTTTTAGGTCTGGGAACCGTTGAGCGTTTATTCTGCTCCGGCTTGTGCGTTCCCTCAGGCAACGAGACATGGACTTCGAAGACGGAGGCGCGTAAAGTCGGACAAACAGACGCGACGCGTCTCGCTGATTTGCCCCTTTCCGGAATCTTTATTCCTAAAAGCGATCTAATGCGGCTCTGCCCTCATACTGAAATGTCTCAAATCAACGCCAAAACTCCGACGTAACGTAAGTTAGTGATCGTGATAAGACCGTGTAGGAGCATGTTTCGTGTTCCACCGAAACGCGCGAGTCGTAAGTAGCTATCTACTAGTCTCTTTTGTCCGGGAGTCAGCGCCTGCGATGCTGTCGATCAAACTCTTGCCACTGATGATGCTCGTAGTTGCTATGAGAAACTTGCGGCCTTTGTAAAACCATGAGCGCATTTCCACCAAGGCTATATACGAAAAACGCTTTACCTCGATTCTGCCGGCTAACCCATCGGAGAGCGGCAATTTCGGTATAAGTACACCCGCCCAGGAAGAAAACCACCGTCGTGGTCGTTTGATCGCTGCCACGGACTGACAGCCTATGAATGCATGACACAACTTGAGAAGGTTCATGGGAAACTTACGTAGAGACGTAACGGATGGGCTGCTATTGACATTCCCAGCCTTGGGTGTGATGTCCACGGTCTCGCCGGGAATCTGCGCAAGTGTGTCCTCAAACCCTTTCCAACCTAGAATCGGATGCGCGCGAAGATGTTTCTCGGCATTCGCTTTCCCGTTAGTGTCACCATCCGCCGGAGGAGCTTTCTCTGCTGGATTACTGATGACGCCGCCTTTCTGTGCTACGCACTGCACGAGGCGCACACTGATGGGTGCATATCCAGAGTACACATAGCTTATGTCATTCTCCACTTCTTCTATGGCTTCAGGGCTGTCGTCAATAAGGAGCCTCAGTGATTTGCGGACTGCGGCGAAAGGTAGTTTGCTTGGAGGATCTGAAGAGGGCGGAAGAGGGACTGGGAGGACCGCAGATAGTGGATGGGCAGACAACGAAAGAAGCAAGGGCAAGTAATTATAACCGAAGGCCTGGACAAAGTTCTTTAAACTGTTCTTAAAATGGCATCGGAATGTTATCGTACCTGCAGAATCTCGCGCTTGATGCTTTCCAGTGCTTTGGTTTTGATTCCTCCTGTCGTGAGACTGGCTAGGCAAAGCAAGCGAATAATGGTTTGCATGTCGGCGCCTTGCGCTATCAATTCTTCAATAGCGTTGATCTGCTTCGTTGTCTCGTAAGAGGCCAAAAGATCTGCGGACATCTCAGTACAGAACAGACATCTTTCCTTCAGTCATATATCTTACTCTGTTGGATCTCAAGGGACTTGTTGAACAGCTCGGTTCGCGTGTGAGAGACGAGCATTTCCGAGAGACCAGTATCTGCACAAAGTTAGCTTTGGCTGACCACGCAGAATAAAATAGAATGTTCACGAAGCCTCAGGGCCTGATGCTCTGTCTGAAGCCCCCCTAGTTTGCCGACGAAATCACGCAGTTGTGCGACCGTTTTCGCTTGGAGCCGGGCCTGTATTGGTCATGAAGACTATGTTCAGCATCAACCTCGTAAACATACTTTGTAATCCTCGTCTAATCGATGTGCCACTTTGTTCAATCGTTTGCCGACGGAGGAAAAGTTCAAGTCCCGCAGCTCGGCAAAGAGAGGGTCAGTTGCGGGTGTAAGATGATGCTTCTTGGTTTTCTCGTTGCTGACTGGGGTCACATTGGATGCAGATGTAGAGGGTAGCGCCGCACTCGGGTTGGATGGATTCGGAGCATTAGGTACGGTTAGTAAACTCAAAGGTATTTCAATATGTGCTGTGCAAGAGAAGCTTAGGATCAGGGTAACTTAGAGGATAATAGCTCACAGTTCTGGATGCCAATAACTTCGTCAACAAGACCCTCGTAGGTGAGTTGAGTAAGGAGGGGAGTGATCATGTCAACGTGTCTGTCCAGGATGATGAGCGAGTCGATTGGTGCAGTAGCAGCAGATGGATCTGGTTCCAAAGTCCCTTGTTCAGGCAATGATCGGGTTAACAGAGTAGCTAGCCGCTATCATCTGAGTAAGTGCTTCGCCGCTTGAAGTCAGAAAAGACATACCGCGGCATAATTGCCTTTGCCCACTATGCGAGGGAATGGCCCGTAAAGTTTCTGGAGCGTAACCAATGCCAAAGCAGAGCTATACACAGCAGTTTCATCGCCATCCTGGAGGATTGTTTAGTGTGGTAGCTGAATGCTTCCAGGGAGCAGACCCACGACCCATAACTCCTTGAATGCGTTTTCGTTCTCCAGAGACACGACGTCATCAGCAATGGGAATGAACTGGAGGTTGTATGTGGAAATGTTTATGTCTCCCAAGACACCCTCTTCTTCTAGGATGCGGGTCACAACAGTCGACTTCCGTGGCACAAGAAAGAGGTTATATAAGTGCTTTTGGCTCTCGCGTGCATGCCGCTTGATCTGGTCTAACGGAAAGTTCAAGGTGGCCGATCACGAACAAGAATCCGGCTCACCTGCAATGATCTTGACATGTTTGATAGATGGACGGCAGAGGTACACAATGTTTGTGGTACTGGCTGCAAGCGGACCTGCCTCGAGCCAGAACATCTTATCCACTCCATGATTCTTCCGGACGGCATGAGTAGGCTTCAACTAAACACAGGTGATATTTACCTTGAGAGTCGATACTTCAATGACCAGTCCAAGTGGCCCGGCCAGAGAAGGGTCCAGGACGAGAGTCTTTGCACCATTGACCTTGACCCGGCTTGAGCAAGGGATTATGCATGAGATGCAACCGAACTGACCGAGTTAAGCGTATCGATCAAGCTCCGAGTTCCGATATCCCTGAGGACATCTGTGTTGATAGAAGGCTCATGTTTGTCGGTCTGAGCAGCCTGTGGCGCGTTAGAGATTGGTGCAGGTGCAGGTGCCATGAATGGTCAAACGAGCCTTGAACTTGAAGCTTGAGGCCGAGGGACGGAGGTAGGTTGCACAGCCACAACATACATAGTGAGTCCCTACGTCACGTTCGTCGTGCCGGAGCCAATCACGCGCTCGCGTCCAAATCTCCGGTTGAGCCAGCTTCCCTGCCTGTCTGCGGGGGGTCGTCAGCCTCCTCTGCAATATACCATTCACTGTTCACCTTACCCAATGGCCGACTCCGTCACGATGCAGAGCGACGAGCTACACCCGCTCGTGTCGCTACTCTCTGCTTTCTTCTGGGTCATCTGTATGCATTCAGCTTCGGTGCTTACTGACAGACTAACATTGGCAACTCAGTGTGGTTACTGACATGGGTGAAAGCGCTCGTAGCTTTCATAACGATATCAATACCTCGTTTCATTTACTTCGTCTTGTCGTACTCTATGACTTTGACGGTATGTGGCTTGTCCGATGTCCAAAAATAAAGCTAAATGCCTCGATATCCACTAGCTTAACTTCTGGTCGTTCGCCATTATGTTTGTGCTTTCTGCAGTCGCTTTAAACTACTTTATTCGGTTCCGCTACCTGAATGTCTACTCTGACCTCAAGGAACCACCTCTTGTCAAGCCAGATGTTAACGAGCTGCATCCTGACGTAAACACAACTGAGCCTCCGCCGGCGTTCCACAACTATCTCGACGACTTCCTACAAGCAGTTCGAGTATTTGGTTTCCTAGAGAAGCCTGTGAGTAATCCTCGCCACTTTAAACGCGTGTTGTGTACTCATCGTTGTACTGTTGCAGGTCTTTCATGAACTTGCGAGACATTTACAAACCAAACGGCTGATAGCCGGAGATAGCATATCTATGGATCAAGACAGGAGCTTCTACTGTGTTGTGGAAGGCAATGTTCAGGTCTTTGCCAAGACAGGCCAGGCTATACGTCAAAACGGATCTTGGGAAGAAGACGACATGAACGGGTATCAGCTCATTAACGTAGTTGGCAATGGAGGCACCCTCTCGAGCCTTTTCAGCATTCTGAGCCTCTTCACAGAGGATATACCTATGACGTGGCGCGACGACATCAACTCGGATATAGCGAGCGAAAGTGAGCACGTTTCAATGCCTCCTCGCTCTCGTGGTACGAGACATAACTCCGATGTACCGAAATTCGATCTTGATGACATTCCTCCTTCGAATCCACGACGGTCACATGCACCAAGTGTATCAGGTGTATCTGAAGCTTCTGTATCGACAGCGCATCCTTTTCATTCGCCAGGCTCACAGAAAACATTTTCTTTCCAAACTGCGTCATCACACCCATCTGTAGTCACACCCCCTGAGGATGACCCCCCTTCTCAGGTTCATCGAGGAATCGTCGCGCGTGCTGCAGAGGATACTACTTTAGCTGTAATTCCAGCTGAAGCATTTCGTCGTGTCACCAAGAAGTTCCCGAAGGCCACTGGGCACATTGTTCAAGGTACGTGCTACAGTCCGAACAGAACTTCCGCCATACTTACACCTTTTTTCCAGTCATCCTCACGCGCTTTTCTCGTGTGACGTTCAATGCGGCTCATAAGTATTTGGGGCTGACTACGGAGGTACTACGCACGGAAAAGGCCATCAATGAGCTTGCCTGTCACCCTCTTCCTGCCTCATTCTATGAAGGCGGCGGTCTGCATCTCCTCCGACAGCGTTTTCATGATGCTGAAATTCATGATTCTGACTCCGAGAGCGAATATTTTGGTCGCTTCACCTCACCATCGCCTCTTGAGTCTTCTGTTCACCTTCAAAGTACTAGTGACTTTACCTCTCAAGAGAAGCTCACAGGCAGCCCTGTGTCGTTTCCCGCCCTGCAAATGTCCCCAGCGGCGCGAACCCCTGCACCGCGAGCTTCAGCTTCTCGACATCAAGTTCAGGCTGGAGACTTGCACACGAGTGCGCAGAACGATATCTATCGATCCATGACTCGTTCATTCAGTGTCCTGAACACTCCTCGTATCCCATCAACCAATATGAACCCACCTACTTCTCGACTGCCTTCAGGTGATGAGTTCGATCTGCGAGAAGAAGTTATGTCTTGCATAGCGAAGTCAATTGGTTTGCTTCAGCCCCCTATGAGCGGCATAGAATCTCCAGCTTTGCCGCCGTTTGATCCTAACCGATCACCGGGAGGGACTTTACCATCGCCATTCGGCTCCCTCTCCCTATTGGATTCAGTCAGCGTCAGTGACTCTGCATCTAGCTTTACGACAGGCTCCACGAATACTTCCTCCTACATGAGCGGACTGGATAATGAGGTCGAAATACTATACTTCTCGGCGGGATCCACGCTCGTTAAGGCTGGTGAAAGAAACACAGGTATGAGTCCACAATGCAGACTCGATCTCTTCGTATTAACCATGTTCTGCCTGGTATTACCAGGGCTTTATTACGTGATTGAGGGCTTCTTGGACATTTTGCTTCCTGTAGACGAAAACAAAGCCCCCATTCCGACCCATGCAAAGAACCATGAATCTGACTCAGACTCGCTGTTCACAGCCGAGCCGAAGCCGGAAACGGAAAGCACTAGCGATCGCAAACTTCTCTTTACCGTGAAACCAGGTGGAATTGCTGGTTATCTGGGTAGGTGACCTTGACGCTTGGCCGGGTGATTTGCTGAAGTCCTTTCCAGCATCATTGTGCGGGACTTCGTCCTACGTTGACATACAAGCTAAGACTGATACTTATGTCGGGTTTTTGTCGGCGGCGGCCCTCGAGCGTTTGATGGAAAAACGACCTATTGTTTTGTTAACGTTGGCTAAACGTCTTATCTCACTGCTCTCTCCCCTCGGTACGCTTCTTCACGATGTAGTCTTCTTGCTTTCCTGACGCCTGCCGTCAGTTCTGCAGATTGATGCCTCCCTTGATTGGATGCAGGTCAGCGCAGGCCAGGTTTTATGGAGGCCCGACGATGTCAGCGACAGTTTTTACATCGTGATCAACGGTCGTCTTCGTTCAATATCAGAGGAGGGCCGTAAAACCACCATCAGAGGCGAGTTTGGTCAAGGTGATACAGTAGGAGAGCTCGACGTCATGACTGGTTCTCCTCGCACGACGACGGTCCATGCTATCCGTGATTCTGAGCTGATCAGGATGCCTCAAACTTTGTTCAATGCGATCTCTTCAAGGTACGTTGACATTGTCTATTGGGATTTCCCTTACTCAGGCGGCGTTTTACAGGAATCCTCAGACTACTGCTCAGTATGCTCTACTCACATTCATTTATTCCACAGCTCACACCCTGCAGACTGCTGAAGATGATTGCCTCTCGCATTCGACGTGAAGTTGACTCGGCACCTAACGTGACAACCAGGAATACTTCTGCAGAACTAGGGAAGAATAACACCAACCTCAAGACTGTCGCTGTGCTCCCTGTTTCCCGAAGCGTACCCATTGATGTCTTCGCTCGCAAGCTGAAAGCATCCCTCGAGGGCATTGGAGCACGGACTTCTCTTCTGAACCAGGCTTCGGTATCGACTCATCTCGGACGGCATGCCTTTACCAGGATGGGCAAGCTAAAAGCTGCTGCATGGTTAGCCGATCAGGAGCAGCGGTACCGGATCGTTCTTTATGTCGCCGACTCTCCCGTAAATAGTCAGTGGACACAAACTTGCATTCGTCAGGCAGATTTTGTCATGGTCGTTGGAATGGGAGATGACCCGTCATTGGGCGAGTATGAACGATTGCTACTCACGATGAAGACCACCGCGCGCAAGGAGCTTGTCTTGTTACACCCTGATCGCTCAGTGGTGCCAGGGTCTACTCGCGAATGGCTCAAGGTGCTGTTGCTATACAGTGTTATTCCACCTATCGTTAACAACGAATTCGTAGAGCCGCCACTGGATACATCAACATATACACGTCGAACTCCCTGTAGGTCGCTCCCCGAACTCCCCGACTGTCATTTTGATGTTTTTTTTTGGAGGGGCTGGTCGTACCGATTACAAAACCACCTCCGCAAGTTCAGGATCCCGGCGCAGTCGCCGCATTCAAGAATCTGAAAGATAGAGTGCAAAGCGGCATTCAGAAGTACCGTGGTTCGGGCAGGCACGGCGAATCCCGTGGACGAGCCAACAAGGATGACTTTGCTCGGTTAGCACGAAGACTGTGCGGCAAGTCCATTGGTGTCGTTCTAGGTGGTGGTGGAGCACGAGGTCTCTCTCATCTGGTGATTATGCTATTAGTCGTGTTGATCCATCCTACCATCCTAACGCTTTCCGTAGGGACTCATCCGAGCTCTTGAAGAGCATGACATACCAATTGACTACATCGGTGGCACGAGCATCGGCTCTTTCATTGGAGGTCTGTACGCTCGCGAATGCGACATTATCATGAGCACCAGTCGTGCCAGGCAATTCAGTAGCCGGATGGGCAATGTTTGGAGGATGCTGTCTGACGTTACTTATCCTCTGGTTGCATATACCACGGTACGTCGCCGTCAAATTTACCGGCCCCAAACCCTTCAATGTTATTTTCAAGGGACACGAGTTCAATCGGACAATATACAAGGTAAGATCACGAAAATTTTCGACCGGCACTAAACGGTGGCCAACAACATATTTTGTCCAGGCTTTCTACGATCTCCACATTGAAGACATGTGGCTACCTTACTTCTGTAACACAACAAACATTAATACGTCCTCGATGGAGATCCACGACTCCGGATATGCGTGGAGGTTCATTCGTGCGTCACACATATGAACGGAGTGAAGGGCAACCCTAATTCTTCATAGGAGCATCTATGACGCTGGTCGGTCTCTTGCCACCATTATGTGACAATGGTAATATGCTGGTCGATGGCGGCTACAGTGAGTCATAGTGTATTGCGTTCTGCTGTCATGCTGATGTTCTCTATAGTCGACAACTTGCCTGTAATGTACTTCCTTTTCGTTCGCCATCGTTCACTCATGTCTATCAGGTCGCCACTATGTTCTCGAAAGGTGCAAGCATAGTATTTGCTGCCGATGTCGGATCGGTCAGTGCTCAATCAGACATTTCTCATACTTGCTCAAGGTGACCACACAGATCGACGATAACTCTCCGAGGAACTTTGGCGACTCAGTCTCCGGGTGGTGGCTGCTTGTTAACAGGTGGAACCCATTCTCCAGTGCACGGACTGTGCCTGCAATCACCGAAATCCAGAGTCGACTTGCCTAGTGGGTAGCTTGATCCTCGAGACATACCCTATTATACTTACAGCACATCAACAGCGTGTCTAGCGTACGGACTCTCGAAGAAGCTAAGGTCGCTAGCAGTTGTTTCTATATGCAGATGCCAGTGCAAGAGGTAAGGGCAACCGTCATTTTCGGCTTTTCGGCACTGATCCCAACACCACCTTAGTATGGGACCCTGCAGTTCAGCAAGATTGATGAGATTGAGAAGAAGGGGTATGCGGCTGCCATGCAGTTTTTGGAAGACTGGAAAGACGAAGGGAAGCTCCCAGCTTCTCTTGTCGGCGGCCACGAAGGGGGCAAAGCCGAGACCTCTCGGAAAGGACGATCAGCTAGACGCAACTCTATTTGACACGCTAAACGTGTTGCTCGTCATTGCACATTTACGACTCAATCAGCATGGTGTCTGTTTGGATGTTCAGTTTATTTTTTGGTGCAAGCCACGAAGCTCGAGCGCGTCCGTGACTTGTGTGAAAAGCAAGAAGTACATGTGTACTACAGGCACATAAATATATGAGTATCATGAACATCGTGCGACATGAGACAAGAGGGTGGCAGTATGCTTGGGAACAACAGGGAAATGCATGCATGTGGGGCATCCATACTGACTATGCTTCATGTAAAGATTGCGAATGCGAGATGTCTGTGACTGGGCGCTATCAGGGGCGTGTATAATTAAAGAACAGGGAGGATGTTGGTCACAGTGCTTGAATAATCTACCCAAACAGATAAGCAACCGAAGCTATGATATAAGGAAGGGCTTACTAGAGATACATTACTTGAGATCGATTGTCGAATCAATGCGTAGCGTGCTGGTGGAAGCTAAGCAGGAGGAGTGCGTCCTCAATGCGGACGCCAGAAAATGTGGTCGCTCCCTTAAGCTTGGGAACGTTCACAGACAAGTCAGAAGAAGCTCCGACGTCGGGTATACCGACAGCTTTTGCCAGCTCGGTATAGGCGGCGGGTTCAATGATACCCATGCCCATGGACTCGTGTGCTAGGTTATCGATACCGCTGGCAAACGACCATGGCGTATATCCCCGACCACGTTTAAATGGTGGAGGAGAAGCAGACAAGCCGGAGGATGGTGTCACAGCCTCTGGAAAATCGTCGTCACTTCGTTCATCAACATCCATGTCCAAGCTAGCGTCAAACTCTATGGAATCGTCCTCGCCATACAGCGAAGACGATTCCGAGGATCCTGCGCGAGGATAAGGAGAGCGGACGCCACGGATGTGGGAGTCGTTCCTTCTCATAACGCGCTTGCGCACGGTTTGGCGGACGTTCCTGAACCAGTTAGAAACACGGACAACATCCCTGGGATCATTGAGCAAATTACTGGAACAACCAAGAGATGTGCTTACATTCCACACTCGAGAGCCACTGCACTCCTCTCTTCCAACGACGGGTTGTTAGTGATATACCAGAGACGCTTTAGGGCCTCCAGTTGGCGTGGCTCTGGGCGTGACCGGCGCGAGCGAGACCGCACATCATCGGTGGATCCATTCCGGTGATGCCGTCTGCCATCTTCGGCAAGGAAATCGCGACAATATGGCGTGATGCTTCTTCGAGAACGAGGCGAAGTCGGGGGAGGATGCAGGGGAGGGGGCAATGACGAACGCCTTTCGCCGCGAGGATCAATACCATGACGCATTGGAGAAAACACTTCACCAGCTCGTCGTGGTACAGGTCTGGGAAGTGGTGGGAGGTTACTCAGGGGATAGTTGCGAGCAGAGGTAGGATAGAGGGAGGGGTGGCTTGCAGCAGGAGGTAGAGTGGCAAAAGAATTGGCATGTGCGTCAGCTGCGCGATCGTTTCTCGGCATGTCTTGAGCATCCATGGGATCGTATGGAACAGTCGTTGACTCGAGAGGTGTATCCTTATGCCTCCTGATCTTGGCCTGGCTGCGTTGATTTTGGAACCAGTTCGTGATGCTCTGGTATCGCCTGAGATAATGAGTATATCAGTATAAGCCGATAACGGGGTATTGAATGGAGATGTAGAATGTAGAAGGGAGAGGGGGAAACGCCAAGACGGTGGTTCTGACGGCTGAATCGAAGGAATACTCACAAGCCCGTCTTCTCCGCCAGCAGCTCCCGTTCCTCCCGGCTAGGGTGGGGATTTGCTGCATACGCCTTTCGGAGTTCCTCTGCCTGTTCTGGCAGAGTGCGGGTCCGGGAGTGCTCGCCACGAGGCTTCTTATCACCCAGGCCATCATTTTCTGAGACGAAGCGGGTGTCTTCGTCTGGAGAGTATCGAGGAGAAATAGATGCCTCCATGTGAGAGAAGTGAGGAGAAGTCCGATGTTCCAAATAGGCATTTTCAGAGACGAATCGGTCACCTAGAGGATAGTTCCCTGTTGGACCTGCGAAGAAGGCACCCTGCACACCCCTCGCATGTTCAGTCACGGGAAGATCCTTGTGCACGAGGGCGCGGTCGGCATCTATATAGGGGGCATCTAAATTTCTTGCTTTCTGCCGCCGAGAGGTGTGGGGGTGAGAGCCTAAAGAGAGCTCTTTGGAATGGCGTGGTGGAACAGAGGAGTCGTTGAGGAGATTAGCGATGGATGGTAGGTTGGATGAAGATGCGGACAGAGGCTCTGCAGAATAAGGTGTGTGCCCCGAGCCGGCATCGGAGTTACTGTCCGGCACAGGCTGAAGAGGCTGAGCTGAGTTTGCAGGAGCTCTGTTGCGCTTCTTCGTAGAAGCTCGTTTATTTTGAAACCATGCATTTACCGTTTTAGTCTCCCTAATTGACGGATAGGAAAACCGTCAATCAAGCAAATGTATGGATTTGCAAATGGCCGCTTACATGCCCAGTCGCTCTGCAAGCTCTGTGCGATCCTCCAGGCTTGGGTGTTCGTTCTGGTCAAACAATTCGTTGAGGGCGGCAAGTTGAGCTGGGCTGTGACGATGTCTGGGTTTTTTGGAGGAGGAAGCTTTATCAGAGCCTCCGACGGTGGTAGGTGATTTGTCTGAGGCACCGCTCATCTTTGCCTCGTCTGTAGAAGGGGCCATGTCCACAGGGGGGTTGTGCTGTGAGCTGCGCCCACCGGGAGCGTTGAACGTCGACATTCCGTGAGATGAACCTGATTTGCTGAATTGACGTGCGGAGACAGGAGGAATGAGTGTGGGGGAGGACGGTAGAGAGAAATTCATGGCGACATGACAAAGGGCCTGTATATCGAGTCTGCTAATATCCATATCGGCATCTTTTTAGTGGACTTGTGCTAAATCAGCGACCGTGGGAATAACCGAAACCGAGCACTTTACATCATCGGAGAGGCACAATTTCACCTCTGGACTCTTTGGCCTGCTCGAGACAAGTGCAAGCATCGGGTAGACCCCTATCTGACACAACATAGCCAACATCCATTCAGATTAATATCATGTCTCCGTCCTTAAAATTAATATTGCTCGAGGACACCTTCGAACGATGAACGAGATCCACAGGGCCATGCGGTGCTATCCAATCCACCGAAACCTCTTTATTGCCTGCGTGCCTCATGGCAGCTTTCGACCGCTTATGTCAGGTTCTATTAGATGTCGCCGGCTTACTACTGTCTTGCGACGTCAGTATTGACAACATTCATAGACCATGATCATCACCGCTTCCACTCACTGCCCCTCGGACCCACTATCTACGGACTACAGATTGTCTCGTAGAGTCCTCGGCTATACAGGGCTGCACCTCCGTACTAGACAAGGTTCCACCCCCCGACTGGCCTTGCCCAACACCTAGCATTCTTAATGTCTTATTCGAGGTATATGCAAGGTATATGCAACTTACCGTGCTGTGACCCACCGCTTATTACGGTCTCGGGTGCCAAACCTTGCTAAGTGCGGGCCTTGGATGAACCAATCAGCCGCTTAAATCTCGCCGTACACCGCGGACCATATGCAAGTGTTGCCATAACGGAATCGACCTTGTTGCTACACTGTAGTGCATAGCCTATGAGCTGAGAGCACGATGCGGCAACCAATCACCTGGCTTCAGCAACTCGGATCTCAATCCTCCCAATGGGCATCCCAGTCGTTGATTACTTCCAACCGATTGTAACATATTGGTAACGTACAGCACAACTTCCAATGTGGAACTAGCAGGCTAATAGTACAGTGGAGTTCCAATTTCCCGGGGAACAACCTCAAAAGGATTAGGAATGGAATGATATAAATACATTGGCGCATGTGTATGTGAACGTGGTGACCACAGGATGGCCGGTTCTGACCCTCGTATAGAGTCAATAAAGGCTACGGCCCTTGGGACAAAGGTGATACGCTGTCGACGTCGTCAGTGTCCACATTCTTGATCCAGGCACCAATTGCACCCCTAGCCAGCATGATCAGCTATCAAGGGCAGGGCAATGTGAGGTCCGGGGATAACTTACAAAAATCCTTCATGGCGGAGAAACAATGCACGTTTCGTGCCCTTGCTCCAGAACCGGATTGCGTATGAAAGCGTGGCGATGGTGGCGGCATGCCCTAAGGGTAGAGTATCGAGTAAGAGAGGTGTTTTTAGAGCGAGGCCAGGATTTGCACACCTCGGATAAAGCATCCACCGAAGTAAATTCGGTCCAAGCCATACTTCTCAGCATTCATGTATCTGGACCATTGCGTTGTAAGTTCAAAGCCCGACCAAAATAGTTGACCGCAGGGACAATACTCACGCTATCTGGCCAATGTTATTTGAGACGGCGTACAAGAGACTCTTGCTGATATCCTCGGGACGAAACGAGCCCGGAGTTGGTTCTGTATCGGGCCGGTTCTTGAACACTTTGCCGAAGGAGCTGGCAATCGTGGTGGACTTCAGGCCAAGTTTGCTATAATCCGTGCCATAGATGTCCCCGACCAGCATATCGACGGCAGAGTTGTCACCCTGCTCTGACAGTGACAACATCTCTGTAATAGAATTAGACACGGTCGGACTAGAAGGCAGTAAGCGGCAACATACCGTCAAAGTTCCTAGCAGGTGTAAGCAGACTGAGTAATCCCCAGAGAGTGCCTCCCCCAAGACTGGTACCGCTGATACGCTCAAAAGTGCCATCTGCGTCGACTTTGATGATCGACACTCCAGAACCAATATTGACCAATAAGCACGGAAGATGCGCTGATGGCTCCCCAGGCTCAAACGTCACTGCATACTGCGGTGGGTTTGGTGAGGGCCGCTCAAGGACAGGCTCAGCGGGCGCGCCATCGTCACCATCCTTGAGTGGCCCTCTACTCGTGCCAGGGTGCGAGACCGCTTGGATGAGCTTATCCGAGAAGTAGTACACCTCCTCCGGGATCATCGCCATGAACTTCATGCCTTCGATCAAACATTCCATCTCATCCTCGCGTCGCACCTCTACTACCAGCTCGCCGGCGAAGAGCTCCCCAAACTTGTGTGCGCCTCCGCCGGTCGCAACGACATTGACTCCACGCCGCATCTCCTCGATGGAGACGCCGTTGGCCTTGGCCGAGCGCGTGATGAGGTCGCGGAGGAAGTCAACCAGGTCCGACACACGTTCTGTTTCGAACCGCTCGAAATTGAGAGAGCCACCGGGGAGGTGGTGAACAGAGGTCGTGCGTTTCAAGATTGTCGACCGGAGAAGATCGGTATCAAGGGGATTAGCAGAGCTACCACTGCCGCCGTTCAGGTAATCGCCCGTGCCATTGTGATTGTGCGTTTCAAGGACAAGAGGGGTTAAAGCACCGTTTCGCGTATGCGATGAGCTGGATGGAATGTATGGCGAGGACCGGTTCGGAGAGGGTGGAGAGCCAGGGCTAGGAGTCGACAATTGGCTCGCTGCGCAGCTACTGCCTCGCGTCGCGGCTATCGAGGGAGATGCTGGCGGCTCGGGTGACCGTGTAAAGTACACAACTTTCGCCAGGGAACCACCAATCTATGCACGTCACGCGTGAGTGAAACTGAGGGCGAGGATGGGTACTGGGGCACTTGCATCTACAGCAATGTGGGAGACTGGCTCGATATAGTTGGGGAGGTATATTCCTCGACTGTCACGGGTCTGCGAACCAAAGAAAGGTCATGGCTTCTAAGGCTCTTGAACCGCAAAAGGGGCGCACCTCTGGCGACTCCTCTGTCAGAATGACAGCTCCTCTGGTATTGACATGGATAACGCGTGGGGTAGGGAGCGACGGTCCTGACATGGTTGGAGGTCGAATGTAGCACTTTGAAACCCTACTTGATTAATTGATTGCGCGCACAAGGACGTTGAAATAAGCGATTGGGTATACGTTGACGAGTATGTAATGGTCGTCCGTACGCGATATCGTACGACAACGGTGTGGGGTGGTCTTGTTCAGAGGAACGATCTTATAAGACTTGAGACATCATCGTGATCGGAATAGTACCATTATTCATCGACCCGTCTGATGGTCTTACTACATATCCTCGCCCCTCGCGGCCTTACCACGTTAGTCCTCTCCAACTCCCGCTCCAAAGTCCAGACACATAACGTGAATCCTCGTGGGATGTCTAGAAAGGCAGAACATTGTCGAGTATCGACCCCGCACACGTCGCTGTGAACGTTACTCGGGCCATGCCCAGGCCGACCCGCTGAGTACCAGTACTAGTGTTCTCCCCTCACACGACCATCGAGCGAAAAGGAGATAATTACGATAATACATATCTACTTGGGAATTTAACCACCGACAGCCGCCAATACCAGTGCACAAGCACTCTCCTGTTCGGCGCGCACGCCGAGCTCTAAAGTAACACCTTGACCGCGAGAAAATGTCATCCGACATCTCACCAGAACTTTGCCTCCGCCACCTGCAACTAACCCGGATAGTTGAAGTGTGTGTACGGACTGCGAATTTGGTGTCTCCGTGCCGCCCAATGGCTCCATGTTTAACACCTCAATGATCGAATCACAAGCGGCTATGGTTTGCCAATTATACGCAGGTGAGAGGGAATAAGAGCAACAATCAGTGAGGAGATTCCATAATTAAGCATGGACAAATCCTACCTTTGATGCTTTCCATGGAACTGAGGGAAAATGTCTCCGTGGCAGTCGCGCCTGACCGCATGCGGTCCCATTCCGACGAGAACGAAGCATAGCTCGGAACGATATAGTCGCCACCAGCAGAAAGCTCGACTTCCTCTAGCTGATACTCATCCTCGTAGCCATCTTCCTCTGGCTCTCCGGTAGACGGGTCGACTTCTTTGCTGACGAATTTGAGAATGCACTGGAAGGATGCAGTGACATATTCTGAAGGGTCGTCCCGGGTGAAAGACACATAGACGATGCCTGGTGCTGCTGAAGTAAGTTGATCAACAGGCATAGAGAAGTCCTCCGTAAGACCGGACTCCGTTTGAGGCTGCATAACAACAGTGACTTGTTCGAGAACAGTTTCGGGAAGCGTATTCGAGACATTGTACTACGGACCATCAGCATCGTCATTATGATGATATGCTTCTTAAGACTTACCTGGAAGACAACATGCTCCTTGAAGACATGTTTTACACATGTGACTTGGTACTCGGTCTCGGTCTCGGTGAGCTGGGCCGGCTTGGCCGAGCTGTTCAAGACTGGACCATACTCCGTAAACTCCGATATCTCTGCCAGTTGCTGCACGTAGGCAGACTGTGTCTCTGCGGCGGTAGGAGGTGGAGGTGAAACTTCTGTTTTTCTGCTGGTCGGTGCAGCAATAGTGTCAAGAGTGCTTGGCCCTGTGCAAATGTCAAACAAGTGTCACACATTGACCATTGTTGCAAGAAGTGATACACTCACGCGTGGATTCAGCAGCGAGCTGCGCCCGGCTGATCTTCGGTATTGACGAAGCATCAAACGGCTTTTGAGTAGCATCCGGATCATTGACATAGGAAACGAGCTTGGATTCTAGAGCAGCCAAAGAGAAAACTGAATCTGAATCGACGTACTGGTAAGTAAGATACGGTGACGGAAGGGATAGTTGATATACCTTCTTTCACATATGCGTCGGCCAAAGGAGTTTCCTTGAACACCTTCAGGTACATAGCTGCACGATCCCGGACCTCGTCGTCAACATCATCCAAACACCTGGTGCTATGTGAGGGATGCTAATCTTGTCAAAATGAAAGACAGCACACCTGTTCAGGAGGATAGTGACACTCCTTCGCAAAGCAGCATCCGAACCATTCACGCCAAATTTGGCCAGACTCGCAACTGCAGCCGCCCTGACAGTTGCATTTTCCAACACCACTCGGTTGTAGATAAAGCGGATGTATTTGGTCGGCTGAGGAGCCTTGGGTCCCTCAATGCCGAGCAAATAGAGGATACGAACAGACAGTTTGGTGAATTCACAGTCCTCGATAAATTCGCATAGGTGAGACAAGGCTTGTTCCTTGCATTCGCCGATGAACTTGATCATGTCGAAGATGGCTTCCACAACGGCACGCTTGAAATCGTAACCACCCTCATCCCTGAGGACACCAGAAAGGAACGCGAGCATCGACACATGCTTGGCCGGGAACTTCAAGCAGAGCGAGCGGATGGCATCCACGATGATGACCTTGAACTCATCACTAATTTCTGACATGAAGCCAGTGATTTGCTTCATGAGGCGATCGACAGAAGCTTCGTTGCCAGTCTGGAAAGCACGTCAAATCCGTCATCACTAATAGATTGACAAATGTACCTTAAGGAGAGTCGTGATGGCATACGTTGCAACGCTCCGGTTCGAGTCAGCGATAAGATTTTCCAAGTCAACGTTGCAAGTAGCTACGCTGCTCGGATGAGTTAGCGCCAAGGAAGCGAGCGTGCGGGTTGCAGCGAATTTCAAAACGGGTTTTGGTGAGGATAGGAAAAGCTGCAGTACTGAAGAATCGTAAGCCAACGATGCACACAGCAGGATATGAACATTTGAACGTACCAGCGATGGACTTTGTGAGCTGTGCAGGTGAGACGTTCTTCATCTCACAGATGGCACGAGCTGCTTCAAAGTTGACCATATCACTCTTATGCCGCAGCCACCCCTCGATAAGCTCAACCATTTGTCTCTGAACGCTGAAGAACGCCATTAAACTAGCAGAAAGAACGGAGAGGAATCGATACGTACTTAGGGTCATCCTCCATAACCTTTGCCGCATACCGAATGAGCATGCAAAGAGCCATAGCGTTTTTGAGCGTGGTGCCGGCACCAGACTTGCCTCCGCCAAGTTGCTGGATCATCTTGGTGACAGCCATACGATCCTGCTGGCGAATTAGGTACAGGAGACCCAGTGCATGGTATTGGGTGATGTAGCTAGTCGAGGGAATGGGTTGGTATCCACTGTTGGATGAGGAGTTTGAAGAGCCAAAGTTCAAGTACCCGCCACTAGATCCGCCAAAGATCGAAGGAGAAGACTTGGCATTGACAGCTTCCTGAGCCTCGTTTACCCACCGCTTGACCACATCCTTGGCGAGCGGGAACAGGTGGTACGAAGACACAAGGGCTGCCGAGGATATTGAAGGTGTTCGATCGACAATGGCTGCCTTAAAGAATCGCTCAACACCTTGTGCCATTGATGGCTGTACGCAATTCAGCAATATACGACCAAGGCAGTGGAAGGTATCGTACGTCAATGATGCGACAGAGAGCACGGATCGCGTTTGGTCGGTAGATGACCTCCGAGTTAGGCTGCATATCCTTCATGATACTACTCGTGACCATGATCACGTCCTCCGCCGTGGTTGCGAGCTCCTTGATCGCGAGGTACACCATTTGGCGGAGCGCGCTCTGGACGCGTATGGTCAGCAGCAAGTAGCGTCTACTTGTGTCATACTCACATCTTTGTGTTGGAACAGCTTGGTCGTGCCGAAGAATAGTGTCGTGGCCTCCTGCGCGCTGAAAGTTTCCCCAATGTAGAGCAGATAGACGATCCGAGTGAGCAAAGCCCTGCATTTCCGGGGACTGATTGGAGACTCGTTAAAGACGCGAGCCTCCTGGATGATCGTGGTTTTGTTGTTGTAGTAGGAACTAAGTCCGCTCTCCTCCTCCTTCTTGGAGATGTACGCCATTGTGAACGGTAATTTACGGGATGGCTAGCAGCCGGCGAAAGAGGACAAGCTTGACTGCAATGCTACTGCCTCGTTTGACGTGGTCAAGATTCACTTGTTTGTACCTTGTTTGTTACCTCTGACCTGGCAATGTGCGTATGCAAGAAGGTCACAACAGCTAAAAGAAACAAGGCCCTCTGAGCAAACCTGGATCCGAAACATTTTTTTAATCAAAGAATGTGTGAGCTCGAGGAGGTCTCAACAGCTAGCTGGTCATAAATATGATACTCAATCAAATCAAGTACGGCAAATACTCTAGGTACACGTTGTCCATAAACTAAAGAACATATAAAACAAGGAAAGACGAAACTGGTTGTCTCTGGTTCGAAACTTAACCTTCCGTTGGCTGAGCAACAGGTTCGAGGATAGCAGGTGCATCAGACTCTTGTCCACTGGCACCTTCTTCGGTAGCGACGATGTTGCGCAAGTTGGTGGGTGTTTTGGTGGCATGAGTATCTGGCACATGTGAACCTGCACGCGAAGTGTTCGCAGAAGGACCAGATTGTGCGCGCGATCCCTTGCCTTTCCCCGTGCCCTTCCCTGAAGACGCAGACAAAGCAGCAATAGCACCCTTCGACAATGGAAACCCGGCGGAGACCGACTTTTCCGTAGGAGCGAGTTTCAACGCAGCGACAGAGAGTTCAGAATCCTTGTCCCCAACCCAAGTCTTTGTAAACCACCGGCCTCCGGCTATCCCCCGAATTTCCCGGTTCGCCTGGCGCCAGTGACGAACCTTGTTCCGACTGCGGTCCAGCGGTATGACTGGTGCAAAACTTGTTCCTATCTTTGGTGGAGGCTGAACAGGAAAAGGTTTTGAGGGTAGCGGGTATACTGGCATGGGGCTGTTATCATAGTTGGCTTCAATAGGCGGAGGTTCATCCTGGTCGTCCGGTTCAAGGTCAAGTGGGAGTGCGTCAAAAGGTAGGGGTGAAGAAGGTGCGGTACCAGTATATGCAGCTAGAAGACATCAGTTCCTTAGAGTCCGATGGAGGTGAGTGGTTCACTCACTTTCACTCATAGCATCGTCGGCAGTGACAGGAACAGAGAGGGACTGAGTCTTGGGCTGTCTAGGACCTTTCAAAATCTGACTTCAGCAGATGTAAATACACTTACTTGGGTGCCTTGTGCTTAGAACGTTGGGTAGGAATAGACTTGCGAGGAGCGGATGCGACATTCTTTTTCCCAGAAAGTTTGGTTGACTGTGTCTCGCCCGAGCCAACAGCACTAGCACTCTCGGTGGGCCAATCTTCGCCTCGTGCTATCTCTGTCAACGATTCTAAGAACATAAATGAGTTCATGTCAATGACCAAGTAATCCGTTCATACCTCGAGGTTTGTCACTCTTACGAGACTTCATCTTCTTGGCTTGGCCCTTACGTTTCCCGAGGACGGATGCTGAAGCAGATGCAGCTTGCACATCGTCGTCATCGTCGTCAATGAGTTGGTCCTCTTCATCTTCGTCGTCATCACCAACGTCTCCTTCAGGAGTCTCTGAGGGTACTGGAGGGATGTCCGTGGGGAGTTTCCGCGGGGTACTTGAGGGTGAGGCCGACGCTCCGCTACCACTTCCCTTCTCGCTCACAAGTAACTTGACGCGGAACTTGGATTGCCGCGACGGCGGTGGTGTGTTCTCTTCTCGCAAGGTGGAAATTTGAGGAGCGTCCATGTCCACATCTTCGTCCATTGGATCCATAGCTTTTTGGTTGGCGGAAGGAGGGTCGTGGCGCGCGCTTGAGTCTTTCGCGTTGTAATTAATCCAAGGTGAGACTCTGAACATCACCACATCACTTTGCACAGCTCTAGCTCCTTTAAATCTCGTTGTCGTCTTGTAATCCGCAAGGGTATCAGCAACCTCGAGATTCAAGCGCCGCAAGGTTGTCACTGTCAGGGTGGGATTTCAGCTACATGAACTGACAAGTAAACATAGAAATGGGAAGGGCAGCGTTGCGGCGCCCCGAGTCGCCAAAACTGTGTACGTTGCACGCGTCTCGGACCCACTTTGTATGTCGACCAGCGCTGGGCGCGTCGCGGTCGCCCCGTCTCCTAATAGTATGTGCCTGCAGAGTCGTGCATATAAGCTGCCTACCTATCCATGCTCAGGGCTCTGCTGAAAACACCGAGGCCGAGGCTGACAGAGCCAGTGACTACTCCGATCGGACAATGACGATTATAGGTCCATTTGGAGCATCCTCTTCAAACTGTAAGGAGGAACATGGAAGATAAATACCCTGCCACAGTCAATCGTCTCAGACATTCCCAGCTGAAAATGTCTACTTATGTCGTCACAGGTGCAGCTCGCGGCTTGGGGGTGAACAGTCTGTTCTCGCTATGTTGAATGCACCAGAAGCTAACATAGTCTGGTCTAGTATGAGTTTGTCAATCATCTCAGTGCCGTGGAAGGCAACATTGTCTGCCATTGTGCGAAAAAAAAGTTACCGCGACAATGCTCTATGACTTAAACCGTTCCAACGTTCACATTATCCAAGCCGATATCACAGACCACTCGGCCGTTGAGGTCCGTTATCTTGTTTTTTTCTTCTTTTCTTTTTTCATCGGTACCTTTCGCGTGACGAGAGACTCGCACTAGACAGCTGCACAAACTGTTGGGCGCATCACCGGAGATTCTTTGGATGTTTTGATCAACAATGCTGGCAAGACAGATTCTGTCAGGCGCAACCTGCCCATAGACAAATAGTAAGACCATTCCTGTTCGTAAAATGTCTTTCTGACAGCAGTGAAGCCCTTCCAACGAAAGTCTCGCAAACGATCTCAGAGCTTTTGTAAGGAACATTATCTATCACGCTCTCTGTTCCTCTGACTAGCTGTTGTGAAAGTTTGAGGTTGAAGTTATTGGAACGGCAGTGGTCACAAACTCTTTCCTTCCTCTCGTGCTCAATGGCAAGGCGAAGAAAGTTGTGACCATCAGTGGCGGAATGGGGGATTTAGACCTCACTCTCGCCTCCCAGTGGCGATTCTTTGGTCCAGGAGCCGTTGCAAAGGCCGGCCAAAATATGTTGGTTGCGAAGTATGCTGCTAGCTTGAAATCCCAGGGTGTAACGTTTCTCGCCATCAGTCCTGGACTTATTGAAAGCGGCATCAAAGGAGGTAAGCAACTTTGTCACCCTTCCTTATGAGTATTCGTGCTGAACGCTCAAATGCTTCGTAAATTCAGAGCCGTCACCAGAGGATGCAGAAATGGCGAAGGAGTTCCAGTCATCTATTGGCAGGCTCTACCCTGACTGGACAGGGCCTATTAGTTCTACGCAATCCGTACAGATGGTGTTGGATGTCTTGAATAAGGTCACTCTCGAGGATAGTGGCCTATTTATGTCACACCATGGCAACAAACAGTGGCTATAGTACGGCTGCTTGACTCACGTACGGAGCTGGCCTTTGGATTTATTGTCTAATAGGACTCTCTCCAAACATGAGCCTACCATTCCGTTGAGTACAGCCAGTGCAGCCAGTGCATACATTTACATCCTTGTAGAATTGTTCTCATATCCTTCCCACTTAGGTAATTCGTCCTTAACATCTAACATACGAGTGTCGTAGAAGATATGACTAGTCGGTTTTGCAATGTCCCAGTGCAATACATTTCCGTTCTCATCTCGCTCTAGCAAGGCGCCCCATATACTAATGCGCTGCGTAAGTGTGTTCGTGGAGGCGAGGCATGCACCGCACTTCTTGCAGCGGAAACGCGTTTTATGGGGTTTCAAGTAGTTGGTGTAAGTGTCTAGCTTGTCGGCGTGAGGTTCGGCGTGCTTCCATGTAAAATCGACGGCTTGAACATGCATGGTGTGCACGAATGGGCATGCTGTCCTCGAGAGCTGAGATACTGACCATGATATGTATGCCCTACTTACCTGTCAGTCGTTGGCAATTGGTACAATGGCAATAAGCGCTAATAACAGGCGGGGAGAAGATTGCCCATGAAGCGGAACCACAAAAGCAGCTTCCCTTCAGGACAGGAGCGCGAGTCTCTACGGGTTGTTCAGCTGAATCCATGGGGGCCTGTGCTAGGAGCAATTGATGTCCTTGCACCGAGTCAGAAGGTGAGCGGAAGCGCGGAGTGAATATAGGAGTCTGACCGTCAACGCTTTTCGGTGCGCCGACACGGAAGCAGAGGGCCGGTACCGGCTGACTAAGCGAAAAGACCGACTTCCCCCGCCGTCCTCAACAGCCAACTTTCATCCGCTTTCCTCAGCACGGACAGGGTACGTTGACCTCCTTCACACTTTCGTCTGTTGGAGTCGATATGCTCATTTCTATCTATCAGTTCCTCTCATTTCCTTTATAGATACATCGTTGACTCGTGGACAACTTGGGTCTTGTCAACTTACGCGGTTTTACCATGGCCTCTGCTACTTTGAACGTATGATATTTAGTCTTCCGACGCGTCATGACGGATGGTTGACCGATTGCCTCCAGGTCGCTCGGTACACCGCTCTTGCTTCGGGCATTTTCTACGGTATCTATCATCGTCGCTCGTTACAGAAAGAACACGACCACGATAGGGAGCACCATGCTATCCACCACAGAGAACACCTAATTGCTCAGGCCAAGAATGCATGGAAACAGAAACAGGAGGCCAAGAAGGGTGATGGTAGTGAGTCCTATTTCTCCAAGTTGTCCCACCTTTCTTTTTTTGCGCCTGCCTCCCCTATTCAAGTGCTGCTTCCCTCTTCATACACGGTGTGGGTGTATGTGCTAATCAATTTTTTTCTCTCTCGCGCAGTTGTCACCGATCCCGAGGACCCTCGTTTCGATCTAGAAAAGCTTTTTGCCAAGTGGGAGAAAGAGGCACAGTGATACGCAGAACCTCCCTTGCCATGTACCTCTCCACGATACCTATAGACCGCACTTTCTAATATCACTGCCCAAGCAATTGCGAAAGCAGCAGAACTACTGAAAGTTGGAAGGATAAGAATAACCGAGTATACATTGTAGCGTCTGTTTCAAGAAACCGCGATTCGGACTCAAGCATTAGGTTATGCGGACTTGCACGCATATTCAATTGCAAGCAAATCTACTTCAGCATTAAGGCTTCTCTATTAAAATCGTATTCTATCCTGTCTTTGCCTTCAAGTCTCTCCAAAGCGAAGTGAACAACACGGCCCCGATTCCAACCATGGCAATTTCCAGACCAACGTAATTCATCAGGCCGAGGCGAGTGCCGCTCCCACCCCATATCGCACCAGTCAAACGACCAGTGTAATTGCTGCACTGGATAGCAATGGAAGTCCTGGAGTTCCATTCGTTGGGAAGCTGCTTGCTGAGCAAACTCAGCGTCACGGTGGTGGCGAGGTTGAACCCAAGGGCAACTGCCCACCAGCACGCGAACAAGGAGCCGTAGTTGATGGTATCAGAACGGACAAGAGAGAGGAAAACCAGGAGCCCTGCCATGCCTAACCCTGCGCCGACTGCGAGAAGTTTACGATCCTGCAGACGACGTGCATAGATCATGTTGAGGAGCAGGAAAGGGAATGTAGTGATACCACCAAGAGCAATGAAATTGCCCGCAGCGTATGGAGACCAGTGAAGGTCAGGGTCTTGAGCGCCCATGATCGGCAGGTTGGCTTCCCAAGCACCAAGATTAAAGAAATTTGACATCGCGAACCAGCACATGCAGGCAATGACTCCCCACTGTGCAAGAGTAATATTCCGCAGCTGTGATGCGAGTGGCTCTTCGGTTTGCGCGGGGAGTGGTGATGGGGGGACAGTAACGGTGGAAATTTCGCCGGTGTCTGACTTGCCGTCAGCGTGAATAACAGTGGAATCCTCTGGCGCTGCCTGTATCGGCTGTAACTCGATAGAGTCTTCCTTGTCAGGTACATCTTCAAATGCTACTGCTGCAAACACCCAGAACGCAATGAAGATGGCGGCCATGATCCATCCAATACTGCTGTATCCGTTGAAGACAGAGTTCTCAAATCCGAGCTTGAAGAGCAGGCCGCCAAAGAAAGGACCTGCACTCATGCCAACACCTTGCCCAATGACTTGTGCACTGGCCAGCGTCGTCCTTTGGCGAATACCTACGACGCGTGAGTCGGTGCAGTAGCGCTTGATGTACATCCAGTTCGTAAACCCAATACCCATGACCATCCTTCCGATAAGGATGAGATATAAGTACTTGGCACGGTATGCCAAGGCGTAGAGCAGATGTCCAATAACCATCGCACCGCAGCCAATATGAAGAGGTATTTTATATTTGCCTAGATGACCAGGTCAATGCTGCTCGAGAAATTGGCTTGCAGTTGTGGCTTACCTTTGTCAATCTTCGACAAGGGGATCAAAGTTATAGCAGAGAAGAGGGTCGGAATACCGATAACGATACCAGAGAATGAGGCACTTCCTCCCAAGTACTCGGCGTACTGGCTTGAAGAGGGCACAATGATGAAGAAAGATACCTACATATGAATAAGTTAGCTTCTTCGTGATAGTCTTTAAGACACCCATGTACCTGCAGCAACAAGTTCATGATAATCATCGTGGCCAGCGAGCCTGTCTTGGGTAACTTGAACTCTGGGTCATCTGGAGCATGACCATGCCTAGAAGGAAGAAGGTTGCGGACTAACGAGACGCCCATCGTTGCTTGATATGAGGTAGGCGCGAAGAACGTCGCCGACAACATCCGCCTGGGTTATAACCCATCTGTGCTTAGGCAGCCCGAAAACAGCGGCGGTCCGGTTTTGTGATGGAACGGAACCCCGTGGGTTGCGTGATGGCATATACAATATGCTGTCATGTTTCGAGGAGCTGAAGCGGATTTACAACAAGGGTTTGAAACCCACTACATACGAGCGGGACTAGAATGGAAGTAGGCGGGATCGCAAAGAAAACAAGACATATGCATGTACATGGTTTACGATTGTTCCTGGATCCGAAGGGAGACAGGTATAACGAAGAAGTTTTGCCTAAGCTACGTTCTTCCCGGTCCGCTTACCGCTTCGGTCCGGCTCCCGTTTCTCCGTTATTATTCCATCTCCTGATCGTAAAACCTAGACTCGTGACCAGTCTCCCGAGACGCGTGCCTAAAGAGGCAACAGGCCATGGGGGCCTTCGCATCTGGGAGACTGGGAGATTTCGTCGACTCCCTGGCAGGGAGCCAACTGAGTTTGAATATTGGCAGTAAAGAAGCATTGAGAAGCGTCGGAGATCGGTTAGATAAGCCGGCATTACCGCAGCCGATCGAGCACTTGTAGTCTCGCGTCGCGTCGCGCTCTGTACGCGCCGTGCCCATGAAATATAACAATTTGCACCCTATCCCTCCTGCGTGAACGTAAGATATACTACCCTGGCCTCATCCTAACTACTACCAGCCGCCTCCACCACCTCCACCGCCCGTATTTCGGCCGCTGCAATGGACAACACCCCCTGCATGGCTCTCTGAGGATATCAGACTAAGGGAGCTTTCGACGGCTCTGGTTGACACGGAAATGACAGCGCTCGATCTCCATATCTCTCGAGCGCAG